>NC_139944.1:2864200-2894200 GCF_963454915.1 Gymnoscopelus microlampas
TTTGTCCTACTCCTCCCGCCCCTACACTCCCTGCTGACAGGCTCCGCCCCCATACCGTAGGAGTACGTACAGTGACAAGTATCACCTTCCCTCCCCTGAACACGGGCCAATTGCGTTCGTTCAGACGCTCGACAAAGGAAGGACAAAAGGATGCACCATGGTGGATGCGGACCCCCAGAATCCACGGTGGTGGGCGACTACTTTACCACTGCGCCACCTCAGAGCTATTTAACCCATTCAATCCGGGAACGCATCTGTTGTCATTATAGATTTGCGCTATAACCATTATTTTTATACTTTGGCTATTCAAAATGTAGCAGATCTACAAGCTCATATACGCGATTTAGAAACATCTTGAACATTTTGTGCAAATCTTTGAATACATATATATATATATTTTAAACAACATTTTTAAGTCAAATCTTTGCTTCTGGTAGGATCCCTGGAACAACACATATTGAAGGCGATCGGCGGCCAGCAACAAGAAAAAAGTTTGAGCACCACTGATATAGCAACAATAGTTTTTCAGAAAAATGAAGACATGTGTTGAGACATTTGGCAGTTACAAATGTTCACTTTAAATATATATATATTCAAAGTTTTGCACACATTTTTCAAAAATTGCAGATCTACAAGCTCATAGCGCTATATGAGCTTGTAGATCTGCTATTCTTTAATAGCCAAAGAAATCTAAAATGATGCAGATGCTTTCCCGGATTGAATGGGTTAAGTGGTGTAAGTGATATTCTTTTGTTAAAACAAGTGTTAAAGGCCATTGGTTAGAGCCCAGGCACCTCCAACTCAGCGTTTGAGTAGCACAGATTAGGTAATGAAATCATAAGGGTAAGGGGTGCATTTCTCCTTTCCGACATGTCGCCTTTCCGACGTTGACGAACCCTATACCTAACCCTAACCGCACGCGGAAGCCACTAGTCGGAGTGGTGAGATGTCGGAATGGAGTGAACACCAAGGGTAAGTACTGGTAGCTGATGGTAGGTGTTGCACTCACACACCTCAGCCACCCATCTCCCATGGGTCTGTACAGCAGTGGTTCTCAAACTTTTTCATGTCAAGGACCCCCAAATTGACACTTATTAGCCCGCGGACCCCCATTTGAAAAGATATGCCAGGGACCCCCCATAAGAGAAGATTTTTACGGCTCTAGCAGTGATTCTCAATCATTGTAATCTAAGGACCCCCCCAGTTTGACATGCATTAGGGCTACAGACCCCCATTTAATGGCATTTCTATCTCTGGGACCCCAATTCATATTGTAAAATCAATCTTAATTTAACTCTGAGAGTGTACAAATGGAACCAAATGGACCCGTTGGTTCCTATAAATCATTTAGCTGGGGACCCCCACGTATCCCCTCAAGTACCCCTGGGGGTCCCCGGACCCCACTTTGAGAACCAATGCTGGACAGAGCATTGTAAAGGGGACGGACACCCCCGTTCTCAGCAGATATACCGACAACAAGCCACTTTAGCGTGTACTATTATTTAATGTGTATGTTCTTGTGACACCGAAAGTAAAGATATTTTAGCAACCTATAGAACCTTGAAAATGTATAAATAAAATGTAATGCTGTGCGTGCATACAATATGCCATGATAACTTGACTTCCTGTTCTGCGTGTGTGTTGTGTGATGTAATCAGCAGGCACAAGCCCCCCCCCCCCAACTGTAGGGCAACAGTGACTCAATGTTCCATGTTATAAAGGGGACCTAAACATGCCCTCAATGTGTGTGTGTGTGTGTGTGTGTGTGTGTGTGTGTGTGTGTGTGTGTGTGTGTGTGTGTGTGTGTGTGTGTGTGTGTGTGTCCGGGGAAAAGGTTATGATCATGCACATTCATAATTCATATTCCGGGGCGAAAAGGTCGCATTTTCCATCAACGTGAGGGCGGTGGTGGAAGAAGATGTAAAAGTACACGCTTGTTGGTATTATACTGTACGTGTTCTTTTTACTTTCTCTTGACTTAAGCGCGCACACGCGCGCACATATGTGTGTGTGTGTGTGTGTGTGTGTGTGTGTGTGTGTGTGTGCGCGCGCGCGCGTGCCTGCCTGCCTTTGTGCTTTCAAAATACAACTTAACAAACATACAAAATCATTTAACAGTCAAATGAAAGAATAACCAACATGTTGAAATCACTTTGCAGAGAGAGTCTCTCTCTCTCTCTCTCTCTCTCTCTCTCTCTCTCTCTCTCTCTCTCTCTCTCTCTCTCTCTGTGTGTCACGTCCTACACAGAGAGAGAAACGTTTTGTTCAGAGTCCCGAGTACGTGACTTGCAAGGACTTGTCCTCAATTCAAGTCAAGTCACGAATCTAAAGTCATCACATATGTGATGCCAAGTAAAACATCTAGAAGATCTACAAGCTCACAACACGTCGCATTGCGGCGCGTTGTGAGCTTGTAGATCGGCTATTTTCAAATAGCCTAGGTATAAAATAGGGCTAAAGTGGTTAATGTATGTTTTATATTATAATAATTATAATAACCTCAAAATTGTAGCCTACTTTAGTACAGTACTTGAGTAAAATGTACTTAGTTACTTTTTACACCCCTGCCTATATGGGCCTCATTGGCTTACTACTACTTACTTACGTGTGATGTGATGTGTTATGTTGTGTTTTGCACCAACCGTACTCTATGGGCGTGTGCGTGTGTGTGTGTGTGTGTGTGTGTGTGTGTGTGTGTGTGTGTGTGTGTGTGTGTGTGTGTGTGTTTGTGCGTGCGTGAGTGAGTGTGTATGTGTTAGACAAACGCTGCTATAGCCCCCCCGCCAGTATACCATTGTGTTGTGCGTTCGGGGGTCTACTGCATGGGGACAATGCAGACGGTACAGTATGTACAGACTGATTATGTCGGCTGGGTGGATGACCGTTATGTTGGCATGGGGGGCAGGAGGAAGAAAACATGTTTTTGGAGAAAAGAAACGGACAGTTCAATGTGACGCCCATGCTGTTCACATGTTTCACGTGTCGTTACTCAGTGGTGGACAAAGTACTCAAATGTTTTACAGTGAAAGTGTCAATTACTTACTTACTTACGGTTACGAGTTAAAAGTCCGGAATTCAAAATGGACTTGAGTAAAAGTACAAAAGTATTGGTATCAAAATGTACCAAAAGTAAAAGTACTAAAGTATTGGTATCAAAATGTACCAAAAGTAAAAGTACTAAAGTATTGGTATCAAAATGTCCCAAAAATAAAAGTACTAAAATGTTTGAAAACAGCAGATCTACAAGCTCACAACATGTGTGATGCCAAGTAAAACATCTAGAAGATCTACAAGCTCACAACACGTCGCATTGCGGCGCGTTGTGAGCTTGTAGATCGGCTATTTCAAATAGCCTATGATAAAATAGGGCTAAAGTGGTTAATGTTTTATAATATAATAATTTATATCTGCAAAGTAACTAGTACAAGTTTTCAATTAATCGTAGTGGAGTAAAAGTACAATATTTTCCTCTGAGATGTAGTGGAGTAGAAGTAAAAGTACTGAAAATTAGAAACACTCCAATAAAGTAAAAAATACCGCAACATTTTTAACTTTGCTTCTGGGGATTCTACAGATGTCTTCTAAATCCTAACAGTAAAAAACAAAACAAAAAACGTATGTTGCTATAATATCAGTAGTTCTCAAACGCTTGTCATGTCAAGGAGCCCCAAAATGATATGTATTTGTCCGCGGGCACCCCCATCTCAAAATATTTTGTTCCAGGGACCCCCAGAATTAAAGATTTGAGTTAACAATGTATATATATTCAATGTATGTATATTGCACACATTTTCACACTTTCTCCCCCAAAAAATAGCAGATCTATAAGCTCATAGCGCGACACTCGGTCCACCTCTAACAGCAACAGGAGGCAATCCGCTGAAAGAAGTAATTGACCTTAAAGGAGTAGTTCACCCAAAACTTGACTTATTTTCTATCAATTACACAACCCCTGAAATCTTGAATTCATGGAGATTTTTTTTTGTTTTTCTCGCATTCCTAAGCCAATAATTTGATGACCAACGGAGTCGCTCAATTTAGCCTCCACCTTGGGGCGACTGATTGCCTCTTCGCTCAAGGGTCGTTCTGGCCGATCTACACGGTCACGACTTGTTTCTGTTCTGGCCCCACAGTGGTGGAATGAACTCCTCACTGATGTTAGGACAGTAGAGTCACTGCCCATCTTTCGCCGCAGGCTGAAAACCCACTTCTTCAGGAAACACTACCCTTCCTCTTTGCCTGGCCTACTTGTTGTTAACTAGTTGTACCAACACTTGTTTTATTATTGTATTGTTTTATTGGGTCTTCTTTAGTCAATACAATTATTTGTTTTAGCTCTTGCTCATTTGATTTTCCTATTTATCTCATCTGTTTACGAAAGTAGGTAGCCGATATATTGCACTTTTACCTTAGCGCTAGGTATACCCTTGGTTGCCTGTTTTAGCAGAAAATGAATGCACTTAAGACTTCTGGTGATTAGCAGTTTCGTTCCCTACCTATGTTGAATGCACTTATTGGAAGTTGCTTTGGATAAAAGCATCTGCTAAATGACTGTAATGTAATGTAATGTCCTACTGATGACCCGCGGTCATCAAATTATTGGCCTAGGAATACGACAAAAACAAAAAAATGTCCATGAATTCAAGGCGTGTAATTGAAAACGAGTAATTTTTGGGGTGAACTACTCCTTTAAATGCCTGTGCTCATGGGTCAAGACCACTTTGGTACCAAAGTGTTCTTGCCCTTTTAAAATGTCTGAATGACGCGTGTGTGTGTGTGTGTGTGTGTGTGTGTGTGTGTGTGTGTGTGTGTGTGTGTGTGTGTGTGTGTGTGTGTGTGTGTGTGTGTGTGTGTGTGTGTGTGTGTGTGTGTGTGTGGCAGTCCAACATGCTACCAAGGCAAAGTGGTGGAAAGTAACTTTTTCAATTTTGAGATATTTTTACTGTACTTGAGTATTTCCAATTGTGAATACTTTTACTTCTACTCCACTACATCTCAGAGGCAAATATTATACTTTTACTCCACTACAATTATTTGAAAACTTTAGTTACTAATTACTTTGTAGATTTGAATTAGAAAACATGCATTAACCACTTTATCCCTATATACTTCTTAGGCTATTTGAAAATGCAACGCATTGTGAGCTTGTAGATCTGCTATTTTCAAAAGATTTGTATACATTTGATCTGATTGGTCTTGTTTTTCTAAGTTATTAAAAAGGTCTTGAAAGCCCTTAAATTGTAACTTTAGAAATGTGCAGATACCCTGTATACACTTATACTATGTTGGTTTGTTTACTGTTGAGTGAGAAAACAATGTTGCACATTAAGCTAATCATCTGGGGACCCCCCCACAGTTTTAGAACCACTGGCATAGAGCCAGTGGTTATATAACTTTCCACACACACCCTAAGCTGAGAGAGTTTGGGTTGAGGATTTATTTCTATCGCTGTCTTCCAACAAATTCAACAAAATCCACAAATCCATTCCTTCACATCATGTGATTCTATTTTAGGACTGTTTGGTCGACCGACTCTCTGCCCTCACGTGTGTTGAAGCCTTTATGTTCTGTGTCCTTAATTAACCATAATTAGAGCCAATTAAGAGCAATTAAGACAAAGAGAAGCAGACACACAGTTCAGCAGTAATCATTGACAGACAGACAGACAGACAGACAGACAGACAGACAGACAGACAGACAGACAGACAGACAGACAGACAGACAGACAGACAGACAGACGCACGCACGCACGCACGCACGCACGCACGCACGCACGCACGCACGCACGCACGCACGCACGCACGCACACACACACACACACAGTTTACAGACAGAAATGTGAACTGGATCATTGACTTGACACCTTAACCCATTACAACCTGAGGCCGATTCCACAAAATGCCTTCTAAATCAGCAGTTCTCACACTTTCAAGATTCTTAAAAAACGTTCAGAAATAGAGCTTGCAGATCTGCTATTTTTTTGAATATCCAGCGTAAAAATCTAAAATGACACAGATGCTTTCCCGGTTTTAACTGATTATTAAGTAAAACATGTGAATAGTTCTTCCACCACTGTTAATTATGTGTAAGATGTTTTCTCTAAAGTTGCTTGTAAATATTGGCAGTTGCGGGTTGCGTTTTTTTTCTCCTTTTTTTCCCGTCAATGATCCCCAAATGAACATGTAATTGGCCACAGTCTGAAAATGTTTTGTGCCAGGGACACCCCCCCCCCCTCCCCCCTCCCCCATACGAGATGTGTGTATTTAAAATGTCTCAAAAACAATTATCTTTCAAAAAAAAAAAATCTTTGAAAACAGCAGATCTACAAACTAACAACGCGTCACACGATCAAAGTGCTCATGTGGGCTATAGAGTGGCTTCTTTTGGACTCGTTTTCATAGACCCATGGTTTGCTGACTTCTCTCGCACAATCTGGCAGCACTGCCTCAAATATGTGAGCCATTCAGACTGGGGTCAGGGCTGTTCGGTGACACGCGACTTGTGGCGGCACTCAACTGGAAAATGACTTTTACTGGATTACAGCACAACTACTACTGGTTGACATATACAGAAAAATACACCCAAATTACACTTTCATTATACAGTATATCATCATTGCTGTTGGACGGAAACCTTGAATGGCCATTTCAATTTTTTTTTTTTAGGTATGAGGTTTCCACCCGACAGCGGCCAGTGGTGAATAAAGGTACTCAAATTCTTTACTTAAGAAAAAGTACCAATACTGCAATATAGAAATACTCTGTTACGTAAAAGTCCAGAATTAAAAATGTGCTTGAAGTACAAAATGATTGGCATCAAAATGTACCAAAAGTTAAAGTAGCCTACTAAAATGTTTGAAAATAGCAGATCAACAAGCTCACAACGCGTTGCGATGCGACGCGTTGTGAGCTTGTAGATCTGCTATTTTCAAATAGCCTGGGTATAAAAAAGGGCTAAAGTGGTTAATGTATGTTATATAATGTAATCATTATGTCTGAAAAGAAACTAGTAACTAAAGTTTTCAAATAATTGTAGTGGAGTAAAAGTAAAAGTATTGATAATTGGAAATACTCCAGTAAAGTAAAAGCACCTAAAACTTTTACTTAAGTACATTACTTGAGTAAATGTACTTTGTTACTTTACACCACTGACAGCGACTACTGTATACTGTATGCAGAGACGGTGGAATGAATAGGCAAAATAGAACACAGACAGACAGACAGACAGACAGACGGACAGACGGATGGGGAGGGATGGAAAATTAATGGGTGTTTTCTGTGCTCTCGACTTCAGACAACATCAACAACATTCATTCATTTCCATGTAATCAAAGTGAGAGGTCACATGGCTCAGTCACGTGACATTCACACCAACGCGGCGGAAGAAGTCCTCAGATTTGGATACTTCAGCAAAAGCATCAATACCCCAATGCAGAAATACTCTGCTACAAAGTACACGTCCTGTATTCAAAGCCTCACTTGAGTAAATGTACCGAAGTACCAAAAATTAAGGTAGCACAACATCACGTTTAAGCTTGTAGATCAGCTATTTTTGAATAGCTTGAGAATAGAATATGGGTTTGTGTTATTAATGAAGATCTAGAAATGTAAGTTTTCAAGTAACTGTAGTGGAGTAAAAAGTACGACATTTGCCCCTGAGATGTAGTGGTGTAGAAGTATAAAGGATTGACAAATTTAGATACTCAAGTAAAGTAAAAGTACGTAGGTTGTACTTAAGTACAGTACTTGGGAGTAAATGTACTGATTTGCAAGCGTCTGATTTGTGTGCGACATGGAACCATCCAACCACATCCAACCTGTTCCTATCATCAGCTGATTTGATTTGCATCTCCATTTGAATCTGAGTCATTTATGGAGTCTCACTGATGTTGTAAACAACTTTATCCTTCACCTGTCTCCCTCTCTGCTCTCCTGCTGTCTGTCTCTCCTACACTGTCTCCCTCTCAGCTGTCCTACTGTCTGTCTCTCCTACACTGTCTCCCTCTCAGCTGTCCTACTGTCTGTCTCTCCTACACTGTCTCCCTCTCAGCTGTCCTACTGTCTGTCTCTCCTACACTGTCTCCCTCTCAGCTGTCCTACTAGATGCTCGACAAAGCTGGACGCACCGCGGTGGATTCGAATCCCCAACAGCCGCGGTGGTGGGCAGGCACTTTTACCACTTAGCCCATACATGGGCAACTGGCGGCCCGGGGCCACATGTGGCCCCCACCTTCACTTAATGCGACCCGCAGGTTAATATCGGAATACTGATTTATTATTGATTTCAGCTGTTATAATTGCAAACATGCAAACATGACCTGCTTTAATTACTTCAGTCTATATTAGTAGATTAATGACTAGTATTTATGTCCAATTTATTTGTATTTAAGTTCATAAAGTTAACATAAGTATAACTGAATCAAATTAAAAAATAGCAAAAAAATAGCCGATCTACAAGCTCAAAACGCGTCGCGTTTTGAGCTTGTAGATCGGCTATTTTTGCTACTTTTGTGTGACATAGAATGACCCAACAGCATATGCAATGTGGCCCTCTGGAGTGAGTGTGGAAATATAGTGGCCCTCTACATCATCAAAGTTGCCCACCCCTGACTTAGCCGCTCGAGCCCCCCTTTCCCCCCGCTTGGTCGAGTAAAGGTTAAAAAAAAAAGACCCGGAGGCGTCTGTTTGTGTGTCTGGCACCTCCATGTGACATTTACTGCGTACGTGCGTGCGTGCGTGCGCGTCTTGAGCTGTTAGGACAAGCGTGCGAGGATGACGTCACCGCATTCTGTTATGACATCATTCCCCGGGGGGGGGGGGACTCACGTGTGTGTGTGTGTGTGTGTGTGTGTGTGTGTGTGTGTGTGTGTGTGTGTGTGTGTGTGTGTGTGTGTGTCATAACATTTATGCTATATACGTGCGCTCTCAGTGCACGTATATAACGCTATACATCCTGTAGCATTATGCATGGTCTATGCATGTGTAACCGCATGTCAAAACCTTGTATGTCCAAAAACGTTTTTAGTATAAAAAAGCAGTTGTGTAAAGTAACTACGTACATTTACTCAAGTACTGTACTTACGTACATTTGTGAGGTGTTTTTTACGTTACTGGAGTATCTCCCATTTTTAATACTTTTGCTTCTACTCCATTACATCTCGGAGGCAAATATTGTACTTTTACTCCACTACAATTATTTGACAGCTTTAGTTACTGTTACTTTGTAGATTTAGATTATTATCACAAAACATACATTACATTAACCACTTCAGCCCTATATACATTTCAGCCTTTTGAAAATAGCAGATCTACAAGCTCACAATGGGACGCATTGTGAGCTTGTAGATCTGCTATTTTCAAAAGATTTGTATACATGTTGAACTTGTGAAATGGGATATTATGCATGATGAGTACTTTTACTTATGGTACTTTAAAGATTATTTTGATGCCAACACTTTTGTACTTTTACTCAAGTAAATGTTGATTACCGGACTTTTACTTGTAACAGAGTATTTCTACACTGTAGTATTGATACTTTTACTTAAGTTAAAACATTGATAACTTTTTTCCACCACGGTAAAAAAAAGAGTGAAAGTAGCCGATCTACAAGCTCACAGTCACAACGCGTCACATAGTGACACTTTTGTGTGACACTCTTGTATGACGAAGGAGGGCATAATTAACCCATTGAGACCTGAAGCCGATTCTACATGTCTCAAATTATGTATTTGGCCACGGACCCCCATCAAAATATCTTGTTCCAGGGACCCCCAGAAGCAAAGATTCGAGTTAAAAATGTTCGTTTAAAAATATATATATTCAAAGATTTGCACACATTTTCACGATTTTTCAAAAATAGCAGATATACAAGCTCATAGCGCGGCACCGAGTGCCGCGCTATGAGCTTGTATATCTGCTATTTTTGAATAGCCCAAAGTGTAAAATAATGCTTTTTAGCTCAAATCTAAAAATGACACAAATCCAGGTCTTAATGGGTTAATGAAAAAGATACAAAGATACAAGGTGGAAATATGGAGATATATGAGGTTTCTGTTTGACATCAGCGATGTGTGACCAGGGTGTTTATCAGTGCATTAAATGTATACAATTAAACACAGGTGTAAAGTCATTAAGTACATGTACTCAAGTACTGTACTTAAGTACAATTGTGAGGTACTTCTACTGCACTTCACATATTTCCATTTGTCAATACTTTATACCTCTACTCCACTACATCTCAGAGACACATATTGTACTTTTTTATTCATATTTATAATATTTAATTTTGAATGATTTCACAGCTATAGTTACTTTGTAGATTCGGATTATTATTCTAAAAAAAACAAATACATTAACCAATTAAGCGCTATACTTCAGCGTAAATAGCTGATCTACAAGCTCACAACGCGTCGCTCTGTTTCACAAAATCACAGATGATTAGGACTTGGCCTGATGAATCGTTTCAGTCTTGAGATTTTATTCAGCTTTATTCCAATGCGTATGTACAAAAATAAATGTGTCCTTCCATTGGTGGAAAGTAACTATAAGCACATGTACTTACTGTTTTTTGAAAACTTTAGTTACTTACTTTGTTGTAGATTTTGACTGTTATTACAAAACCACTTCAGACCTATACATACTTTGGCAATTTGAAAATAGCCGATCTACAAGCTCACAACTGGATCGGCTATTTACAAAGGACTTTTCTACATTTTCTACATTTGAAAACTTGTGAAAGGGCACCTTCTGCATAATTTGTGTACTTTCTACTTTTGGTAGGCCTACTATAAGTACATTTTGATACCAATACTTCTGTACTTTTACTCAAGTAAATTTAGAATTCCTGACTTTTACCTGTGACTGAGTATTTCTAAATCGCAGTATTGATACTTTTACTTTAGTAAAAAAAAAGTGACTACCTCTTCCACCACTGAGCCCTCCTGTACCACTGCATAGAATTAGAGTTCCTCTACATTGGATTACATGCTTCAAATCACTACAGTTGCCTTTCTTCCCCCAAAGGAATTTCCCCCTGTTTTTTTTTTTTCCCAGCCCTGCAGACGACAGTCTAATGTTATGAAACTGACTGCTGGGCTACAAAACATGTTTACTGATGTGTTCAGGAGCTGGGAAATGTCACAATAACAAGCACAGTGCTGCAGAGTGGAAACCTCACATGTCCCCGACACCGTTACTTTACAGGAAAAGTGAAAATAAATAAAAAATCTGTGTTCCAATAGATCCAATGTAGTCATTGTTTTGCTGTTAATACTTTTTCATTGTGTCAATATTTATAAACGCACATTTATAAACCAATTCACTTCGATCGTCAACATTTGTGTAAAAAAAAAGTAGCAAAAAAGTAGCGTAAATAGCCAATCTACAAGGTAGATCGGCAATTTATGCTATACTTTTGAGTGGCACTCACCAGGAAAGCATCTTTGCCATTTTAGATTTTAGCTATATAGTGTAACAACATACGTTTTTTCAGAAAACTGTTCTGATTTAGAGGGCAATTGTAGAATCGGGCCTCAGCTTCCCAAAATAATCATATTTGATCATATATTTTCTTTCTTATATTATTTTTGACAATTTCCAACGTTTGACCAGTTTTTGAAGTAGATTGTTGATTACTTTTGATGCAGTAATGGTCTTATTCTCCCTTTCTTTTTCTTTTTCACTACCCCAATATAAATATACAATATAATACAATATAAATACAATACAACGCAACGCAACGCAACGCAACCAACATGTCTGTTTAGTGCAGCAATGGCTGAATGGAGTAAACTCCTAAAACCAAGTGTTTTCAAAGTTCTGAAACTTCATCCTTGAGCATGATTGACAAGTGACAGTTGAGGGAATCAAGGGATGGATGATCAGTGTCATTCTCTAAACGTGTGATGGCTGTATCATGGTTCATATCAGACAGGGTGTGTGGGAAGGTCAATAATCAAAGAAGCTTTTAAGAGGTTTTAGAGTTAGCTGTTGTTAAATCTGTGATAAAAGTACTAAACTCAACTTGAGTCAAAGTACTCCAGGTCTAATATTACTACAACTACAAGTGAAAGTTGCTTTGTCAATTCTGTACTTGAGTTAAACTTACTGTTGGAAAAACACTTACAGTACTTGCTGTTGAAAATTATTCAATAGTATTAATTAAAAATATGTTTTACATCAATGCATTTCTTTATTGAAATAGAGACATTTTCCAAAATAATTCAGAAACAAAGTTCAGTAATAGTGAAAATGGCTCATTTAGATATGGTCTATTTTCACTATATTTGAATTAGGATTTAAGTGGTTAATTCATAATTGTAGATCGGCTATTTTCAGTACTTTTACTTTTGGTACTTTAGGTACATTTTGATACCACTACCTTTGTACTTTTACTCAAGTAAATTTTGAATTCCGGACTTTTACTTGTAACAGAGTACTTCTACATTGCAGTATTGATACTTTTACTTTTTTTTAAAAACATAAAACATTTGAGTACTTTTTTCCCACCACTGAACGCGGGTAACACCGCGACATGGAGATACAAGGTTCTGCGTGCGACAGGGGACAAAGTGTATGCTAAGGTATTTTAGAAAAGCAGCACATGGCATGCTAGCTGGTCAGCGCGCCGCGCGGCGCCAAGGAATGTGGATTATGTAACAAATGGTCTCCGTAATGAGGGCCTGAGGTCGGCCCCTGGTCCTCGTTTACGGGAAATGAAAAGAGACGGTGTGTGGTGTGTGTGTGTGTGTGTGTGTGTGTGTGTGTGTGTGTGTGTGTGTGTGTGTGTGTGTGTGTGTGTGCGCGCGCGCGCGCGTGTGCGTGTTTTGTGCAAAGTTGATCCAACAACGGAAAATTAGCACCAGCTGATGGTGTAGTTTGGTGGGAAGGATTTGATTTTAAAACCACACTCCGCGTAATATAGTTTCTTCTGGAAACCTGTGGCTTGATTTCTATACATTCTGGTGGTTTGTCCGCTCCATAGAAGGAAAATGCACCAATAGGCTCTATGCACAGCAGCCATATTATCACTTCTTTCACAGGTGTTACCAATGATACTAATGAAGGCTCTGTTCCATTTAGTCTAGCACAGTGGTTTCCACGACCCCCATAACTCTGAGAGTGTACAAATGGAACCAAATGGACGGGTCCATTACGGGTCCATTTGGTTCCATTTGTACACTCTCAGAGTTACACACCTGTAAGGGGCTATTTGGAAGCCCATGAGGGTCCCTGGACCCCAACTGTTGATATGCACAATATCAGCACCCTGACTCTGTTTGACCAGAATGGAACAGAACCTTCATTAGTATCTTTGGTAACACCTGTGAATGTCTTCACAATATGGCTGCTGTGAATAGAGCCTATTGGTAGGGCTGAATATAATATGGAGACGTTCGACATGCACTGATGTCAGACAGACAATACCAATTTGCACATGTGGCCCTCGGGGGCCCCCGCTACGCCTATAGAACCTATTCCAAGTTCAGTCCAATGAAGCTTCTACATCATCAACTCCAGTTTCTGAGAAAAGGGCTAAAACCCCTGCAGAAAACCCCTACAAGCTCATAGCGTGGCACCAAGTGCCGTGCTACAAGCTTGTACTGTAGATCTTTGAATATATCTATATGTTTTAAAGCGACATTTTTTAACTCCGATCTGGGTCCCTGGAACAGCATATTTTGAGATGGGGGTCCGCAGCCAAATACATATCTTTTTGGGGGTCCTTGACATGGAAAAGTTGGAGCACCACTGCAACATTCTGTTAGGATTTAGAAAACATTTTTAGATTATGTATTTGACACCAATCTCAATTTGAAAAAAAAATCTTGATTTTTCAAAAATAGCAGATCTTCAAGCTCATAGCTCGGCACTCGGTGCCGCGCTATGAGCTTGTACATCTGCTATTTTGAATAGCCAAAGAAATCTTAAAATGACACATATGCGTTCCCAGTAGTGATGCGCGGGTCAGGTTTTTTCATAACCCGCCCCGCCCGCTGTGCACAGGAGCCCAACCCGTCCCGCAAAAATGAATATAAATCAACGACCCAGCCCGTCCCGCCACCCGCCAAAAAATAAAAAACACACACAAGCAAGTCCATTCAATTGCTTTCCAGAGATAGAGAGAGAGAGGGGGACAGAGGGATGGAGAGAATGCGCGAGAGAGAGGTGGTATGTGTTTTGGTGTTTTTTTCTCCCTAAAATCGAAATAAAGTAACCAAAAAGAAACTAACAAAATCCACCCACAAACCGTAATTTTTCGCTCGCATGCACCTCAAGCCAGATTTCCACCCCTGCCGTTAGAATCGGAAAAGCCACCGATATACTGCCTAAAATGCTGCGATCGGCATATGAAAGTCTGTTCCAATCTGATACCACGTGATTTACCACGTGATGATATTTCAGACTGTTTTATATTATTATTTGACTAACTCGTAGCTGCACTTTAACAATGATTAATGGATTCTTATATGTATTTCTATATTGGTGGTCCTGACACTTTTTCATTTCAAGGACCCTGTTACGACCCGGCCTAGGGGTCACCAGTTGTAACATAAAAATACCCAGATTCCAATTCAGACATGCCACACTGGGTTAAAATCTTAAAAGTTCAGGATTTATTCACAGTTAACAAAACACATTTGCAATGCCTCAGGGTGGGGACCATAACTTCAACACTCCAACACAAAAATCCTACTCTCAACTAACAAAACAGAGAACAAACTAACATTATAAAGAGGGAGGTCACCCATCCCTACATACCAAATGCATTACATTATCACAGGTCTAAAACTGAGCAAAGCGCTGGCGCTTACAACTTGGCTAGGAGGAAGACATCAGAACATTTGGGAACTGCTATCTTTATAGTCCCCAGCCTGGTCACAGGAGCCAATCATCAGCAGGCTCCACCTAGTAATCAGCCAGTCACACTCAGCCACCACTCATTCACCATTCACACCAGCTGGTACTCAATCAGTCACTCAATCACACACACACACACACACACACACACACACACACACACACACACACACACACACACACACACACACACACACACACACACACACACACACACACACACACACACACACACACACACACACACACACACCAATGAGGGAAATACCTAAACACACAGGGCAACACACAGGAAAATACATAATATGACCCTATACATAACAGACCCCCATAAACCGTAAGGTTGCGTACACTCTCAGAGTTACAGACCTGTAAGGGTCCATTTGGAATCCCTTCAAGGAACCCTGAGGGTCCCTGGACCCCACTTTGAGAACCACTGTCTTTGCATTTTCGTTCAATTACACACGGGTATCGGAAAGGGGTGCAGTACGTTAGTCCGACAGCGCATTCCTCCGACAGCGCAGCGCTCCGACGTTTCCAATACTAAACCCGAACCAAACCCGCACCCTAACCCTAACCGCACGCGGATGCCACATAGTCGGAGAAAAGGTCTGTCGGATTAACGCATGCCTCCCATCGGAAAGGTACTACGTATCGTCCAATACGCAAGTTGGATGGATATCAGAATCGGTATCGGGAAGAACATTTTTTTTATCGGTTCATCTCTACTATCGGTCAGATCGTTGGTGCGACGTAGTTGTGAACTCTAGTGGTTAGACATGGCAAAATAAAAGGTCAAAATGATATTGGTGTCCTAAAGTGGCCTCCTTGTGCATGTGAGGGGGCAGTGATGGAAGACTCACATATCTTTTTTTTTTTTATATATTTTTTTTGGGGTCTTTTTCTACCTTTATTGATAGGAAAGTACGCTGACAGGAAATGGGGAGAGAGATGGGGGGGTTGACATGCAGAAAAGGTCGTCGCTCGTCGGGATCGGGAGCTGAACCCGCAACACGCTGTCAAGCTGGATTACCAGCATATATGTGGTATGCGCCCGGACAGCTAGGCCAGCGGACGCCCCAGTACTCGCATAATATGGTAAATGGTGCATTTACAGTATACAGTGCTTTTATCCAAAGCGCTTTACATAGATCGTGCATTACATTCACCCATATATCCATACACCGATGGAAACCATGCAAGGCACCAAACTGCTCATCGGGAGCAATTAGGGGTTCAGCGTCTTGCTCAAGGACACTTCGTCCTTCAGCCAACTCTAGCCCGGGATCGAACTGGGAATCTTGCGGTTTCCAGTTCACTCTACCCGGCCACTCTACCCCTGAGCCACTGCCGCCCATATCTAATAAGTTAAGTTAAGGTAGCAATACCATAATATAAAAATACTCTGTTAAGTAAAAGGCCTGTGTTCAAAATGTTACTTGAGTAAAGGGACACAAGTATTGGCATGCACTTAAAGAATCAAAAGTAAAAGTACTAAAATGTTTGAAAATAGCGCCACGATGTGACGCGTTGTGAGCTTGTAGATCGTCTATTTTCAAATAGCCCATGAATAAAATAGGGCGGAAGTGGTTAATGCATGTTTTATAATATAATAATTGATATCTGCAAAGTAACTAGTAACTCAGTTTTCAAATAACTGTAGTGCAGTAAAAGTACTATATGTGCATCTGAGATGTAGTGGGGTAGAAGTAAACGTATTGAAAGTTTAAAATGCTCCAGTAAAGTAAAAACAATTCAGAATTGTATTTAATGGTTCTGTCACACGTACACCATCGGCTACGACGCGTCGGGGTGTTTATTCATTTTTTTTGTCGGGGTGTTTTGTTTGGCGAGCGCCTGGAGCATTTATGGGGTCCTGCTGTATTCTGGGAAAGTGTCTTTGTTTACCATCAGAGCGTTCGTGAGGAGAAGTCATCAAATCGTAGACAATTAGCAGTTACTGCTGAGTGTGTGTGTGTGTGTGTGTGTGTGTGTGTGTGTGTGTGTGTGATTGCGTTGTTGCTACGTTTGGGTTCTTCTGTGTTGGCTGTGTGTTGTTTCAGTAGTGGTGTGGAAATTAAATCGAGTAGCAATCAAGTACTGTATTTGAAAACTATTTTGAGCTACATTTAATTGAGTTTATACTCCCTATATAACATAGTCTCCCAAAGGTCAGAGACTATCTTTACACACTATTTGCTACTACTCCTACCAGGGACGTGCTGGCCACTGGTAAATTCGGGAAAATTCCAGAACGGCCGCGCCATTTACGGGCTGGCAAACGGCCGGTGGGCCACCCGTTTTAGGATTATTACGGTAATTTCCGGGTCGCGCGGCCCAATTATTAATTACCTTACTGTTGGGTTTGTCCAAAACTCACACCAATCGGTCCACATTAGTGATGCGCGGGTTGACCCGTAACCCGCGGGACCCGCGGGTCAACCTGCGGCGCGGGTGGGTCGAGTCAGAATTTATCAGATGCTCTTAATCCAGAGTGATTTACAGTAAGCAAGGAGAACACAAGGTAATGCATCAAATGCATATAAATAGTAATCTAGGATCATAGGTTAACATAGAAGCTATCATCAGTCTATACAGTAGTGATGCGCGGGTCAACCCGTGGCGCGGGTGGGTCGAGTCAGAATTTCAGAGGCAATTATGCGGGCTGCGGGTGAGCGGGTCAGCCGCTCTCACACGCAAAAAAAAAAAAAAATCACATGCTCTTGTTTTGTCTTTATTCCTAATAAGAATAAGAATAATAACAATAAAACAGTTTGAATACACTTGGGGATTATTTTCTAACCATGATTTTACAGAATTATAGGTACGACCCGCGGGGCTCAACCCGGCCCGTGGGTCGCGG
The DNA here is from genome assembly GCF_963454915.1 of Gymnoscopelus microlampas. NCBI lineage: Eukaryota > Metazoa > Chordata > Actinopteri > Myctophiformes > Myctophidae > Gymnoscopelus > Gymnoscopelus microlampas. The sequence goes on from NC_139944.1 coordinate 2,881,922, forward strand.
GGCGGGTTGAGCCATAGATTTATATATGGGTTCGCGGGGCGGGTTGAGGCGGGTTGGGTTCCGTAGCGGGGCGGGTCATGAAAAAACCCAACCCGCGCATCACTAGTACACATTATTTCTTGGGTCATGCAGATCAAGATGTATCACTGAAATTTTCAGGTTCCATTCCAATTGGCTATGACTGCCTTCCCAATGTTAGCGGGCCGTGGATTTGTCAACACGGCCTGGCGGAGACCTGAGCTCAGAGGAGACACTTTTCTGGTGTTTCTGCTCCTTTTACTTAAGTACAAGTACTGAGGGCTTCTTCCATCACTTGTCGTGACTGCTGGGTTTGGGTCCGTGTGGACAGAACCCCACCACACATAATTAACACACTGTGTGGGGCAGACACAGACAAACGCATGCACACACGCACAAACACACACATAGTGTGGGGACGGCAGTTTGCTTTTTCATGTCGGTTGGGGTCTCTTTTCTGTCTCTGCTGGGGTCTGCTGTTATGTCTCTATGTGTGGGACGGAGCGAGGAATCTCAACATGATGTTCGGTTTGGTACGGCGGTTTGGTGGACGTTTTCGTGCAAAACGGTTTGAGCCGCAGACAATTAGCTCCGGCTGTACGCCGGTTTGTGTGTGTGTGTGTCTGTGTGTGTGAGTGTTTCTGGTGGGTGTCACTCCGTGTGGGGTGGTGGGCTGACATTCCTATACTTATTAGCTTCAGCAAGACAGAAGTTGTGGTCGGGTTGTGGCTGCCGTCTGTGTGGGAGAGCTCGTTGCGCAACTCGTGCAGCCAATAAACAATTAGTGCAGCGAGCTGAAAGGAGCCAACTGGCCGTTCGTCTCAGCTTGGGTCCGCTGCTCTCCCTCGCTCTGCGTGCGTGCGTGCGTGCGTGCGTGCGTCGTGAGAATCGTAGCATCCTCAATTCTGCCACCTCTAGCTCCGTCTCCTGTCTTTTCCTCAGTGCCACCGTTTCCAAGCCGTACAACTGGTCTCACTACCGTCCTATACATCTTCCCTCTCACTCTGCGTGCGTGCGTGCGTGCGTGCGTGCGTGCGTGCGTGCGTGCGTGCGTGCGTGCGTGCGTGTTTGATACATCTTGCTGGTACCCTTCTGTCACAGATAACCCCAGACACTTTCCTCCATCCGTTCCACCCAGTTGCTACAAAACAAAGTAGGTTGAATAGTAGACCTAAAAGCTTGCGATGCGTTGTGAGCTTTTAGATCTACTATGTCTCTGCCATTCTAGTGCATAGAAACCTAGATACCTCATTGGCCTCTGCAGTTCATTGGAGCAACCTGTATCGCAATACAAGGCTCTGGCGGCCGCCATAGAAGGCAAACTGCCACTCAAAGTGACTACTGGCCAATCACAGCTCGTTGACTACTGGCCAATCACAGCATGTCTAACTGATTAGTTGCTGCGCGGCTGCCTCTTAAAGGGTTAAGGGCTGGGTTACCCGCCCCCACCAGCCTCTGATTGGCCTACCGAACGTCCCCTTCTGTGACGCACGTGGAAACTTCCCGAGGGACGGCGGAAGCTGGTGTGCGCCCGAGATACAGACTCCTCAGGGAAAAGGTGGGGCGGTGGGTGATCTGGGGGGGTGGTTTATTATATTCAAGTACACATTTTCTTCATTTCATCATAGACTTTCTCTCATTATCTCAAATATTTTCAATCAGGCAAATATGTAATAGTTGTCATAGGCCTAGGACGTCACATTGAGCTGGGCCCGTCACTGTGTGTGTGTGTGTGTGTGTGTGTGTGTGTGTGTGTGTGTGTGTGTGTGTGTGTGTGTGTGTGTGTGTGTGTGTGTGTGTGTGTGTGTGTGAGTCAGGGTGTGAGTGTCAGTGCGGTCAGCGTAGCGTCCAGATGCTTTGAAACCACAGTCCTTCTGTCTCCACCTCTACATCACAGATATGAGTTTATAATTGCAGTGTAAACAGGAAAAACCTCACATGTGACATGTTGTTTTTTGTGTCCAGACGGCGTTCAAGCTAATCTGTGACACATTGTTGGACAGCATACCGTCCGCGCGGAGACCTCGTACGTCCAAAAGTTGTTACAGTAGCAAACAGTACAGATAATAATAGATACAGATAATGTGGCAGTTATATCTGTAAATAGCAGGTGTGCTCACAGATCAACACACTATAAATCTACTGTCACCATTATGGATAATACAGTGCAAATAAATAATCCTATAAATGTATGAACGCTGAATAAAAACGGTTCTGCATCTGCAAAGTAGCCTACTTAAGCCAATAAAACAATAACAAGCAGACAGTTGCAAAACAAACAATGTAACTAACACTAACATGTTTCAATGATTGATTATGCAATTCATTTTCTGTTTTATATAGCTTAGAAATATTGTCTTTTTCGATTGAGATTGAGTATTATGCAATTGATTTTCTGTTTTAAATATCTTATTTAAAGCAAGAAGGGTAGGCACTATAAGCTAAAAGCTTCAGTTTACGCCTTTTCTAGCAGTCTTGTGCTGCTTTGTTTTTGTTTTTATTGTGCAAAATGCCATATGTGTGTATGGTTTATGAGTTATGACGGAAATAAACTTTAAACTAACGGAGGCTACTTGCTTATGTACAGCTTGCTTGTGTATATCCTTCACGCACATGTCAGGGTCCCAGGTTCGATTCCAGGCCTCAGCAATGTGTCGAAGTGTCCCTGAGCAAGACTCTGAACCCCTAACTTCTCCCTGAGGCACTGCCCTGCGAAACACCCACTGCTCCTGTTACTTAGAATGGTTAAATGCAGATACCTCATTTCACTGTGTATGCAAATACACAGTGACAAATACCATTAAAGGAGTGTGGATTATATTAGTGTTATCCTATATCCTACTGTCTGTCTGAACACGTTTTTCTCCTCAGTGGGTTGAGCAATTGATCTGAACTTGCACACAGGCATTGACCATTAGCATGTCTCTGCTGTCACGCAGTAACCAGCTAACTCCAAAATGTTAATTTTTCAGGAGATGAAAAACAAAACAAAAAGTGGAGTTAGGAGGTTTTGTTCATCATTGACAGCTGAATGGACCTCCAAGCTCACAATGAGGTTGGATATCAAAAGGGGGTGGAGCCTGGAGTCAGCAAAAACAAAAGCAGAAAAATGTAGTTAGTTGGTTTCTGCCAGACAGCAACGATATGACAGACATGAATGCCATTTTTTTTAATTTCCCCCAAATTAAGCTGTTTATGCGTGTTTCTGTGAATTCTGCAGCGTTTGGAAGTTACTGAGCAGTAACCCGGCCACATGCAGGTTCTGTTGTCATGGTTACGGCCCTCCAGGCTATGGGGTCTGCTCTGTTGTCACGGATACCCAGCCAGTGGGCAGTGGGCTATTGTGTACGGCAGCAGTAGCGACAGCAATACGGTTATACAGCGCATATATGAGCATATAGGCCTACTGTATACACAGTGCATAACCCAAAGTCTGCAAATACTTTTACTCAAGTACATTTACTCAAGTACTGTACTTAAGTAAAATGTTGCGGTATTTTTACTTTACTGGATATTTCCAGTTTTCAGTACTCTATTCTCTACTCCACTACATCTTAGATTGTGCTATTTATACTAAGATTATTATTACAAAATATACATTAACCACTTCAGCCCTATATACATTTTGGCCATTTGAAAATAGCTGATCCACAAGATCACAATGCGTCGCGACACGACGCATTGTGAGCTTGTAGATCTGCTATTTTCAAAGATTTTTGTACATTTGAAACTTGTGAAATGGGACATTCTGCACAATGAGTGCTTTCACTTTTGGTACTTTAAGTACATTTTGATACCAATTATTATTTCCTTTCCAGAAGTAAATGTAGAACTTCTGACTTTTACTTGTAACAGAGTATTTCTACATGGCAGTATTGATACTTTTACTTAAGTGAAAAATGTGAGTACTTTTTCCACCACTCACTAGTATTATTATAAAATGTTGAACTTAGGACATACAAGGTTTCTGCCCGAGAGCGACAATCGACTGTGAGAAAGCGTTGTGACCACTGCGGTTACGTTTGGACTGCTAAACGGTGTGAGTGGTGTGGGTCGTGGACGGGTGTGGTCGCCTCTGGACAGCGTCTCTTCAGAAGAGGACGATTGTCAAAAATATTTGAGCAGCCGTTTCCATGTCGTTTCCTCCAGAGATTTCTCAATTGTATAAAAAGTGAGTAAACATGTTTGTTTGTGGGAATTTCCGCCCAAATCAACATTTTGGTTGGATCCACTTTGCAGCGGATATGAAGGTGATTTATGACCAGGGCCGGGGACTGAAGTCATGGAATAGTTTTTTAACCTTAATTGATCCAGAGAAGGTTTAAAGCCACACTATGTAATGTTCGTGCTCCATCCCGGAATTGAACCTCTGCGTCTCAGGCGCAAGTGCTGACATTTGTACCACTGAGCTAATAGAGCCTGCCTGCTTGCTCAGGGGAGAAATTGAGTTTTGACCTTGACAAAGGATCTAAATGTCTCAATAGAAGAGAGCAGGGAGACCAAATACAACCACCCCAGTTGTGTAATTTATATTGTATTAACATACTCTACCATACAGTTTGCATAAGTTATATTGTATTATTACGCTTGGTTGAATGCTTGATTCTGATTGGTCAATCGCTGAATTAGCTATTTCTGAATAATGACTGATGAGCTCAATAACAGACCGCTGTCCAATTAAAGGCTCAGAGCACCTGCTGCGCTGCTTGATGTTATGCCGTAACCAACACGGCAGCCATGTAAACAAAAGCACAATGTCATTTACAACTAAACATTCCTCTCAAGAATGTTTTTGAGGCGAGAAATAGGCAGTGCAGTAACCTAAAATAAGCTCTATGCACAGCAGCCATATTATCACTTCCTTCACAGGTGTTACTAATGATACTAATGAAGGCTCTGTTCCATTTAGTGTAGCACAGTGGTTTCCACGACCCCCATAACTCTGAGAGTGTACAAATGGAACCAAATGGCATTTGGTTCCATTTGTACACTCTCAGAGTTACACACCCGTAAGGGGCCATTTGGAAGGCCATGAGGGTCCCTGGACCCCAACTTTAGACATACTGGTGTAGCAGAGTGTTTCCAGTGAGCCAACAATGCACAATATCAGCATCGTGACTCTGTTTGACCAGAATGGAACAGAGCCTTCATTAGTATCATTGGCAACACCTGTGAATGTCTTCACAATATGGCTGCTGTGAATAGAGCCTATTGATTCTATTTGATCAACACTTCCTTGTTTTCCGAGGCGACCGTGTTGCGCTGGGCGGATGGCCAGCGCAACACGGTTGGAACTTATGGAATACTTTCATTACTGTAAGCCAGAAAATACATTGTTTTGTTCTTACCTTTGGGTCAATGTATTAATGAATTTATTAAGTAGCAGTGTAATAAGCAGCCACTTAGGATCATTGAACCTCATTTAATATCCTATCAGATCATTCTCAACAATGACCGGCGTGCTGTCAATTATCCCTTGCTTAACATATCTCTACCATACAGATTGTATAAGTTATACTGTATTAACATACTCTATCATACAGATTGTATAAGTTATATTGTATAAACATATTGTATAAACATACTAGCAGTATGTTTGACAAGGGGCATTGAGGTGGTTTTGGGGTGACAGAAGTTTAGTAAATTTGAGCACATATTTTCTTCATTTAATCATACTAGGACGCCCGAAGGCCACCAAATAAGGGCGCCATCCCATGGATGGATGTTGGGAACGATGAAGTTGTATACTGCTATGCGGCATAAACGTTACGTGAACTCCGGCCAATCAGTTAAGCCGAGGGGTCGGAGTAGCCAATCTATACTGGCTTAGCGGCACAAGCGTGACGTGACACTCAGCCAATCTGTGAAGCCGACGGTTTGGGTTGGCCAATCAGTGAAGCCGATACATACTGTACCAATCTCCCGAACACTCTGAGAATGTCTGCCTCTCCCCCAGACGCCCGGGCCGACATGAAACAGATATTAGTGATTTGCATACGCCAAGTTTGAGACAGAAATCGCATCGATAGCCAACATGTATCGATGCGATGGTATTGTAGATCTGCTCCATCAGGTGGTGTGGTATGGACCAGAGTGAGTGTTGTAGGATTAGGGTACATCTTCCCAGTGGTGGAAAAAGTACTCACATTTTTTACTGAAGTAAAAGTATCAATACTGCAATGTAGACTTTGTTACAAGTAAAAGTCTGGAATTCAAAATTGACTTGAGAAAAAGTACAAAAGTATTGGTATGAAAATGTATTTAGTACCAAAAGTAGAAAGTACTCATTATGCAGAATGTCCCATTTCACAAGTTTTCAAATGTATAACATGTATACAAATCTTCTGAAAATAGCAGATCTACAAGCTCACAATGCGTCGCATCGCAACGCATTGTGAGCTTGTAGATTGCAATGGACCCCCATAACTCTGAGAGTGTACAAATGTATATGTACATTTGTACACTCTCAGAGTTACACACCCACCATAAGGGGCCATTTGGGAACCAAAGTGGAGTGTTTCCAGTGAGCCAACATGCACGATATCAGCACCCTGACCAGAATGGAACAGAGCCTTCATTAGTATCATTGGTAACACCTGTGAAGGAAGTGAAGAGGTCCAATATGGCTGCTGTGCATAGAGCCTATTAGCTATTTCTGAATAATGTCTGCATGAGCTCAATAACAGACCGCTGTCTAATCAAAGGCTCAGAGCACCTGCTGCGCTGCTTGATCTTATGCCGTAACCAACACGGCAGCCATGTAAACAAAAGCACAATGTCATTTACAACTAAACATTGCTCTAATGAATGTTTTTGAAGCGAGAAATAGGCAGTGCAGTAACCGAAAATAGGCTTTCAGGTAGTTTCAGGTAGTTTCAGGTAGTTTCAGGCATCTCTTCATGGCTGACATTGACACTGCCATCCAGAACCCCAGTGCGGGCCGAACTAAATAAAAAAAACATGAAGGAGAGTTTTCTCATGCGAGATTGGCCAATCCAAAGCGGTCAGCATCATCGTGCGTAGAGCGTATTTCTGAACCAAACCTAGATGACCACAAAACTGCCGAGAGAGAATGAACGTTTAGCATTCCAAGACAACAACAACAGCACTGCTAGCCCCCAAATACCAGCTAAAGCCCCCACACTGCTGAACGCCACCAGACCACCACTCAGTTTAACCCATTCAATCCAGGAAACGCATGTGTCATTTTAGATTTGAGCTAGAACCATATTTCTTTGTACTTTGGCTATTCAAAAATAGCCGCGCAACAAGCTTGTATGTCTGCAATTTTTTAGACATTTTGTGCAAATATTTGAATGCATATATTTCTTGAAAGAACATTTTTAACTGAAATCTTTGCCTCTGGAGGGTCCCTGGAACAAAATATTTGACAAATGTTTGCTTAAAAAAAAAAATTTGCACACATTTTCACGATTTTTCAAAAATAGCAGATTTACAAGCTTGTAGATCTGCTATTTTTGAATAGCCAAAGACATCTAACGTGACAGAGATGCGTTCCCGGATGGAATGGGTTAACATCATAAAACATATCGGCACTGTCGGACACCTCAAGTATTATCCATGTTTCTACAGATCTTTTTATCTGCAAATTAATGCCGTAGTGTGAGCTTGTAGATCGGCTATTTTCTCATTTTCTGAACATTTTTTAAAGTGAAAGTGGTTTCGCGAAGGGGGGGAGCGTACATGCATGGGCATTCACGTGCACGCGCATTTTCGTGCACGTGTGCAACACGCGCGGACATGCACACACTATGAAAAACATGCAGATGTAATGTGGAAACATTGTGACAGCGACAATATGAAAACATTACATTGCATATGTTATGAATAGCATTAAAAATGTGAATAACATCAATAAATATGAATGACAAAAAGGATAAATGTGAGCCTCTATGCATGGCAATTGTAATTTGGCTTTTGTATGGAGGAACAATCTTAACCTGTCCTTGACATGAAACGGGAACTTATAATCAAAAGAATATTCAGTCTGATGAAATATTTTTTGTTTAAATAAAATTAAGGTAGCCTACATGAGAAATGTGACAAGTGGTATACAGTAAGCTAGCCTAATTTTTACTGTGTCTGGTACCAATACAAAAAAAGAAACGCATAACAAAGGAACGCAGGCTTGCACCGCATACAACACTGCCTGGCCAGGAGTCGGTGCGTTACTTCCCGGCCTGCCTACGACCGACAGACCTCCGGCACAAGGGGGCCATGTCCGGGTGTTGGCGGGAACCACTTTGCGCATGTCAAAAGTTATATTCCGAATGAATGCTTTGGGTCATGTAAATGAGGAATACTTTTATTCAGGTTCCATGTAAACAGGTGAGTGGAACAGATTATGAATCTCTATTCGGAATGAGTTCATTCTGAATGAATACATGATGTCCATGTAACCGCAGCCATTGTAGAACAGCGCAAGTGAGTCCCTCACACGATGAAACGTTCATAAAGTAAATAGCCGACTCTCACGTGTAATGAAGAGAATAAGAAGTTTGTTGATGTGCGGCGCAGCGCTGTGTTTTTTCGCCGTTTTTTTGTTTGTTTTCACGTCGTTTGGTGCCCCGTTGGATAAGACACCACTGCATATATTTTACCCCTTGGATATTCAAAAATAGCAGATCTACAAGCTCATAGCGCGTCACTTCACGTCATTGCTACAGAGCATTTGTTCAGTCACAGGGGTCTCTCCAGCTCTTTAGTAGTTTAGTAAACAGAATATACGTACATTTTCAGGTAGGTGACAACATTTAAGCCAATCAGGAGAGAGCACTGAAAATGCATTTTCTGTTTAATAAAGAGCTGGAGAGACATGGAGACTCCTTTTACTGAACAAACACAGCAATGAGTAGCAATGAGTACTATCAGAATATAGAGCTATTTAACACTTATTTTAACCAAAGAAAATCACTTACCCTACCTTTAACAAAAGCTTTCCTGAAAAGTAACCATTTTGAACAAACAAGGTTTCCAACTGCAGAGACTATATTTAGCCCACTCAAATGCAGTATGCATTACCCCTCTATCAAGTGATCTTAGAATACTACTAATATATTGAGACTCACTTCTAGCCATAATGGACCAAAAACAAACCAATTATAGCTCAATCCAATCCCGACTTATTTTGTCTTCACCAAAACCAAGCTGGAAACAGTGGGAGAGGCAGCCGTCTGCCCCCACACATCAAGCAGCCAGAGACCAGTGGTGAAAAAGTACTCAATTGTTTTACTTAAGTAAAAGTATCAATACTGCAATGTAGATAATACACCAAAAAGTATTGGTATCAAAAAGTATACATTATGCAGAATGTCCGATTTCACAAGTTTATACAAAAAAAAACAATAGCAGATCTACAAGCTCACAATGCATCGCATCGCGACACATTGTGAGCTTGTAGATCGGCTATTTTCAAATGGACAAAATGTAAATAGGGCTGAAGTAGTTATGTATGTTTTGTAATAACAATCAAAATCTACAAAGTAACTAGTAACTAAAGTTTTCCAATAATCGAAGTGGAGTAAAAGTGCAATATCTGCCTCTGAGATGAAGTGGACTAGAAGTAAAAGCACTGAAAATTGAAAATACTCCAGTAAAGTAAAAAAATACCTCAAAATTGGTTACTTAAGTAAAGTACTTGAGTAAATGTACTTAGTCACTTTACACCACTGCCAGAGACCATGGAGACTCTCTTACTCAGCTGCATAGCGCTGGTCTCAACAGCTAAATATAAATACATTCAACCCTAAAATAGGCCCCTAAAACGGTCCCAAACAAAGGTTTGGTCCAGACCCCCAACCCCAAGCGCTCTTAAATCCATCCAGATCCCATTCCCCGGTCCAAACCCTGGGTTGCCACATCCCACATGGCAGCGAGAAGGAGCAGGATTTATGGCTGAAGAGCTCTGGTTCAAAACCCATGCCTGTGGGAATGGTGAAGCTTCCATGCAGCGTTGCCATATTCTGTGGGGGAAACAAGTGGACAGGTCTACGGGAAAAAAAGAACAAGCTCAACACATTTTACGTGTATAGCACATTTCAACCACATTGGATTGATTGGACATCTCAACCTATTGCCATTAACAGGAATCGAACTCTCAACCTTCAGACTAATAGGCTGCAACACTACCTATAGTGCTATAGTTTTGTCCAGGCTGATGTTGTCTGTTGAAGATCAGAAACTCTTGCCTTCTGTCATGAACCAAGCCAACACTAAGATCACTCGTTCACAAACCATTTACCAATAGAGAAATTGTATGTCTCCTCGCAACCGAAAACAGTGAAAGCAGCCGATCTACAAGCTCAGAAACACGTTGCTATCTGAAAGGTTTTGAGATTGTAGATCGGCTATTTTCAGAATGAAGTATGTCATACGTTGAAAAACGTACTCTCAAATATGCATTTCAGGTTATCTTTACCATTTGCACATGTATTCATTGATACAGTCATGCTGTTTGCAATTCAACTTAAATGAAGTCTGCAAGTGAGGCTTGAGCTGACGACCTTGAGATTGTGAGGCACTCATTTAAGGGATACGCCATTGGACCAACAGACAAGGAACTGTGAAAAAGGAGATCACACAGATGATACAGTTTCACGCAAATAGCTGAAAAATCCTGGGTTTAAGTGTTTTTCAAACTGCTCAAAATTGCGGACAATCTAAGGGCGGAGCTTACTGGTCAAAGCGATAGATGTGTTCCTCATGAGTCAAGGCACAAGTGTAAGCAAGTTTCACGACTTTCGGCCAAACGAGGCATGACTTTTGCCTGTTTAAAGTTTGCATTTAAAAAAAATTGCTATAGCGCCCCCCTTTGGCCAATTGGAGTGAGATTGGTTTCAGTGATATTTGGAATGACTCTCTACATTACTGCAACGTTTCAAAGAAATGTGAGTCTTGCATGTATGTGTTAGGGGCAGATGAATAATTTTCATAAAACTGCAATAGTTAAAATCTATGGAATCCTGGGATTTTGGAGCAATCTGCACGAAACGTTTAACACTTGAACTTTAGACCTCTGCCGACATAATGATGGGAGCGGATTTTCCATAAGTGAAAAAATGCAGAAGTTAGGAGCCAATGGCTGTTTTTCATATAATTCAAAATGGTGGGCGATCTAAAGGTCAGAGGTCAAAAGTCAGACCACAAAAGTTGTCGGGCATGAAGAGACGCATGTGTGTATCGAAGTTTCATGGTTGTAGGTCAAACAGGGCATGAGTTGTACCTGTTCAAAGTTGGCACTTTCAATTGAGTGCTATAGCGCCACCCTTTGACGAATGAGTGTGAGAATTATTTCTTGGTAGTTTTTCATGAGCATCTACCATATGGCCGAGTTTCGTAAAAAGCGTATGCACGGTTAAGCCAGAACTGGCAAAAACAAGTATTTTTCAAACTGCTCAAAATTGCGGAAAATCTAAGGGCGGAGCTTAATGGTCAAATCGATACGTGTGTTCCTCATGAGTCAAGGCACATGTGTAAGCAAGTTTCACGACTTTCGGCCAAACGAGGCATGACTTATGCCTGTTTAAAGTCTGCATTTAAAAAAAATTGCTATAGCGCCCCCCTTTGGCCAATTGGAGTAAGATTGGTTTCAGTGATATTTGGAATGACCCTGTACATTTCTGCAAAGTTTCAAAGAAATGTGAGTCTGCATGTATGTTTTAGGCGCAGATGAATAATTTTCATAAAACTGCAATAGTTAAAATCTATGGAATCCTAGGATTTTGGAGCAATCTGCACGAAACGTTTAACACTTGAACTTTGGACCTCTGCCGACAACTTCTAGGCGGCGGAATTTCCATAAGTGAAAAAATGGTTAAAATGGTTAAAACTAGTTAGGAGCCAATGACTGTTTTTCATATAATTCAAAATGGTGGGAGATCTAAAGGTCAGAGGTCAAAAGTCAGAGTGTGAAAGTTGTTCAGCATGAGGAGACGCATATGTGTATCCAAGTTTCATGGCTGTAGGTCAAACAGGGCATGAGTTGTACCTGTTCAAAGTTGGCATTTTCAATTGAGTGCTATAGCGCCACCTTTGGACGAAAGATTGTGAGAATTATTTTTTGATCGTTTTTCATGACCATCTACCATATGGCCGAGTTTCGTAAAAAGCGACTGCACGGTTCAGCCAGAACTGCGAAAAGTGGCAGAAGAAGAAGAAGAAGAAGAAGAAGAAGAAGAAGAAGAAGAAGAAGAAGAAGAAGAAGAAGTGACAGAATACTGCCAATAATAAAACAGAGCTGAG
>NC_139944.1:2899200-2901700 GCF_963454915.1 Gymnoscopelus microlampas
CGAGGTGGTCCTCAAATAGATGGATACTCCTGGTAAAAAATATTACTCCACTCAAGTGAAAGTTGCTCTGTCAAATAGGCTCTATTCACAGCAGCCATATTATGAAGACATTCACAGGTGTTACCAATAATGAAGGCTCTGTTCCATTCTGGTCAAACAGAGTCAGGGTGCTGATATTGTGCATGTTGGCTCACTGGAAACACTCTGCTACACCAGTGGGTCTAAAGTTGGGGTCCAGGGACCCTCATGGGCTTCCAAATGGCCCCTTATGGGTGTGTAACTCTGAGAGTGTACAAATGGAACCAAATGGACCCGTAAGGGTCCATTTGGTTCCATGTGTACACTCTCAGAGTTATGGGGGTCGTGGAAACCCCTGTGCTACACTAAATGGAACAGAGCCTTCATAGTATCATTGGTAACACCTGTGAAGGAAGTGATAATATGGCTGCTGTGCATAGAGCCTATTTGCAATTGAATTAAAGTACTTGCTTTTGAAAGAGACATTTTCCAAAAATAATTTTCTGAAATAGTGAAAATGGCAGATATACAAGCTCAACATGTAATTTTCACTATATTTGGAAAGGTGCTTAAGTGATTAATTCATAATGTACCATACTTTTTCTCTCCCTAGAAAAGTAGTGGAGTCAAAAAGTGCAATACTCGTCTTTGAAATGTAGTGGAGAGAAAGTACCCAACAACTACAATAATAATAAAAATGCTAAAGTGAAGTACAGGTGCTTCAAACACGTAGAATGTAGCTCTAGGTGCAGCACAGTTTATGCATTCAGACAGTGGAGTGGGTTTTCATTGCATAAACAGAGCGTAGGGTTTCATCATCTCGGTGTTAACCCCCTCAGGGCAGCATAGCAGGTGGATCCAGCGTGGCCTGAACAATGGACCGCATCTTGTTGTGTTGGAGGCACACAATGGCATATGAAACACTTAACCCTTTGAGACCGGGAACACATCTGTGTGTCATTTTTAGATGTATTTTGGCTATTTTTGAAAACATTTAAAAAAAATGTATGCAAATCTTTGAATATGTAATCTTTTTGAGTGGTGCCAGCCACTCCTACACTTGACCGTGTGTGTGGGTCCGTCCGTCCGTCCGTCCGTCCGTCCGTTTGAGCACGGCCTCAACAGCTGCAGCTGATTGCAACACAAGGATGCAACCAGTTACACTAATTGAAAGGCACCACTCTTCACACTCGGTGTGATTTATTTTATTTTTTTAGCAAAATGTTTAAACTCAAAGCTTTGCTTCTGGGGATTCTATAAATGTCTTCTAAATCTTAACAGTTTAAAAAGAAAAACTCATGTTGCTAAAATATCAGTGGTTCTCAAACTTTGTATTTGGCCTCGACCCCCTATCTGAAAATATTTTGTTCCTGGGACCCCAGGAAGCAAAGATTTTAGTTAAAAAAGATATATACAGTATATATGTTAGATTCAAAGATTTGCACACATTTTCCCTTTTTTTTTCAAAAACTGGCAGATTTACGCGCTATGAGCTTGTAAATCTGCCTTTTTTTTGATAGTCAAAGAAATCTTAAAATGCGACAGATACGTTCCCTTCCCGGTCTTAATGGGTTAAAGACAAACCTGACATCAATCAACAGTGTGTGTGTGTGTGTGTGTGTGTGTGTGTGTGTGTGTGTGTGTGTGTGTGTGTGTGTGTGTGTGTGTGCGCGTGCGCGCACGCGCGCGCGCTTCGCATACAAAACAAAACAGGGTTTCGAATAAGCCCGCCTTCAGGCACCAGGTCAATTCAGTGAAGAGCGAACAACAGACTCACTTCCAAGCTTAACCCATTGAAGACCTGAAGCCCATTGTACAAATGTCTTCTAAATCCCAACAGTTTTCCAAAAAAAAAAAACGTATGTTGCTATATCAGTGGTTCTCAAACTTTTTCATTATGGTCAAGGACTGCCAAAATTATGATGATGTATTTGGCCGCGGACCCCCATCTCAAAATATGTGGATTAAGACTAAACGACTAAGGTTTTGATATTTAGTCGACTATAGACTAGACTAAGACTAAACGATTTCAGAAGACTAAAATAGGACTAAAACTAAATGGTGTGTTATTCAAAAGACTAAGACTAAGACTAAATAAAAATTTGCTGTCAAAATTAACACTGGTTCCAGGGACCCCCCATAAGCAAAGATTTTAGTTAAAAATGACGCAGATACGTTTCCCGGTCTTAAGGGGTTAATTCTCTTGGCCCAGGGGAGCAGGGAAAGAACAGTTTCTTTTCATTGAGGGGCTTTCCCCCCCGAGAAGCATATTAGCAGCATTGTCAGGTCTTTGTGCGTCGGACATCCAGCGTAAAAAGCAGCGACTCTCAACCTGTGGCCCGGGGCCCGTTTGGTGGGCCACGACGATATCGCAAGTGGGCCCCCAAATTAGTTGCCAAAAACACCAGTGGTGTAACGTAACTAAGTACACTTACTCTAAGTACTGTACTTAAGTACAATTTTGAGGTATTTTTTACTTTAG
>NC_139944.1:2906700-2911700 GCF_963454915.1 Gymnoscopelus microlampas
GAGCATGGGTCTTCAACAGGGGGTCTGGGACCTGTACGGGGGTCCTCAGACTTACTACAGGGTGGTCAATTATTATCATTTTTGTATCAACCACTTGAACCCTAGCATCCCTATTCTGGGGTAAACATTCATAAATAGCCGATGTACAGTACAAGTCAAACTAACAAACACAACACTTATGATAGTGCTGTCAAACAAGTGACGCTATCTATGAAATCTATGACAATGTTTAATCTGTAACACGCTTCAATAATGCAATACGTAGTGGGGGTCCCTGCTTCATCACTGTCTCTCAGCTAAAGGGGTCCAATTGGCCCGAAAAACATAGAAGGACCCCTGGTTTAGAAGTTAGGTTTAGGGGATGAGGTTGGAGTTATGTCTGATGATTTATATGTCGACACATGCCTGTGTCACGCAGAGGAAATAGCCCATCTTCAAGCTCACAGTGCGACGCGCTGCGAGCTTGTCCATCGGCTATTTTTGGCTTTAAACGTGGCACTCATAAAATTGCCGTCCCAAAGTGTTGATGTCCTCACAAGTACGGTAGTACAAACGTGTGCGCGTGTGTGTGTGTGTGTGTGTGTGTGTGTGTGTGTGTGTGTGTGTGTGTGTGTGTGTGTGTGTGTGTGTGTGTGTGTGTGTGTGTGTGTGTGTGTGTGTGTCATATGATCTGCTTCCAAATCTCCTGTGGAACTCCTCGATGACAGCCGGCAGCATGTGTTTAGAAGACAGCCAGACAGGCAGACAGGCAGGCAGAGAGACAGACAGGCAGGCAAGCAGGCAGGCAGGCAGGCAGGCAGGCAGGCAGGCAGGCAGGCAGGCAGGCAGTCATGTTATAATAACTATTAATATTAATGTAAAATGTATAAAATGACATCATAAAATGTATAAAATCACATCTTACACATTAGCGTACAGATCAACCACTGCTATGATTCATTCCTTTGTGTGTTATATGCAAATAATGTATTCAATGATCACAGCTCTATTCGTTCAATTAAATTGTCCCTCTTCATTTGCATTATCAACACCATGTGGGTGGTGATAATGATATGTGTAACTGCATCGATCAGCGCTGGGCCATATTTAGAACCAATCACCCACTTAATCTGGCTCATGTTGGTGAAAGGGATATTTCACTTTCAAACATGTGTGGGGTCATTTTAACATCTACTCAGGCTTTTGATAATACCCCACACAGTTGCTTGATTCAGTATTTAGATATTTGATATTTGTTTTATCAGACACGCCCCCTTCGTTCCTATACAAGCCCATTGTAACTTCAAACATCCATTTTAACCATGATAGGCTCATTGAAAACATATTACATATTAGATATTGTCCTTCTATGCTTGAGAAGGCTGTGTTTTATCAGTATTAGGAGGGCAGTATGAGTCACTAGAACCAAGTACAGGTGTCAATGAATCTATCATGGTTAAAATGGAGTTTGAAGTTACAATGGGGTTTGTATAGGAAGAGGGCGGGGCGTGTCCGATAAAGTAAATATCCACCAATATACATGATGAGATCAATTATTCATTTATAATAAATGCAAAAATGTGTGGCAGATAAGGACATGATCATATAAGGACATCCTGCTGTCTGAGGAAGGAATGTGTCAATAAAAATACGCACGCACGCGCGCACGCTCAAACACACAGTGTGTTTGTGTGTGTGTGTGCGTGTGCGTGTGCGTGTGCGTGTGCGTGTGCGTGTGCGTGTGCGTGTGCGTGTGTGTGTGTGTGTGTGTGTGATTGTGATAGTGCACCAGCCCCACTATCTACTGCTGCGGAACTCACACTCGAGCTTATTGGTCACATGATAAGAGAGGTCAAGTAGGCCTCTCTCTCTCTCTCTCTCTCTCTCTCTCTCTCTCTCTCTCTCTCTCTCTCTCTCTCTCTCTCTCTCTCTCTCTCCTCCCTTCTCTCTCTGTCCAGCATCGGTAGACAGGTCTATAAATAGAAGGATGTATTGTTCCAGTAGTTTATATGTAAACCTGTATGAAGCTGTACACACAAACTGTGTTTATATGACACCATACCTGCTGTTTATGCATCTAATATTAGTGTTGGATCTTGTGTTGTTAAAGAGAGAGAGAGAGAGAGAGAGAGAGAGAGAGAGAGAGAGAGAGAGAGAGAGAGAGAGAGAGAGAGAGGGAGAGAGAGGGAGAGGGGGGGGGGTTTCTAGCTTGTAAATAAGCTATTTAGAATTTTCTTGGTTTAAGCGACTTTGGGCTAGTTTTTTCAGTAAAGTTGCTTGTAACTTACAGTATGCGGGTTGCGTTTTTGGGGCGTGTTTCCTATAATGTTGTTAGGACTTGTTTGGGACCTGACTTGTCGAGTCTTGACTTGGTTCTTGACTCGGGACTCGATATCAAAGACTTACTTGTAAGATAATGGGACGATATATGAACATATTTAAACATAAAACATGTTTAAATATGTATGACAGAGGACATTTTCACGATCAATTTAAATCTCCATGATTATAGGCTCTATGCAGCAGCCCTATTATCACTTCCTTCACAGGTGTTACCAATGATACTAATGAAGGCTCTGTTCCATTTAGTCTAGCGCAGTGGTTTCCACGACCCCCATAACTCTGAGAGCGCACAAATGGACCCTTACGGGTCCATTTGGTTCCATTTGTACACTCTCAGAGTTACACACCTGTAAGGGGCCATTTGGAAGCCCATGAGGGTCCCTGGACCCCAACTTTAGACCCACTGGTGTAGCAGAGTGTTTCCAGTGAGCCAACATGCACAACATCAGCACCCTGACTCTATTTGACCAGAATGAAACAGAGCCTTCATTAGTATCATTGGTAACACCTGTGAATGTCTTCACAATTTGGCTGCTGTGAATAGAGCCTATTGAGAGCAGTTTTTTTTCATCACGATAGACGATAATAACGATTATCGTCCCCCACCCCTACTTATTTGTACTTGCTAAACAGTGACTTTGTCCCACCATGTATACAGTGTGTCTGTGTGAACTGCTATGTACCTCCGTTTACTACATATTGTCTATGTGCCTTCCTGGGGTTCTGACCAAAAGGCAATATGTGCCTTCTTGGGAGTGAGACTGTGTTGGTTAAACCCAGTCCACACCATTGATTTACATAACTTGCAACCACTTGCATCAGAATCGTAAAAAAGAAACTGTGGTTTGCAACCATATAAAACTGGAGAGTCCACACTCAGGCACCGAGCTGCGATCGACTGCCGTTTCCATAGCAACGTGTGATAAACAACAGACGGGGCCGTCCCTAAACTGGACGCTGGCAGACGCTGACAGACACGAGACACACCGTTTTCATAGTCACACACGCACGCACGCACGCACGCACGCACGCACGCACGCACGCACACACACACACACACGCACACACAGAGAGAGAGAGACAGATAGACAGACAGGGGTGAAAATTATTATTATAGTGTATTTACTGTTACCTAGGGGTCGGGGGTCAAGGCTTGGGTTGGCTGTTTAAAACATGTGCTCGTAAAACACGCCTCCAGCTACAAACCTTGACCTCTAGACCTCTGACTAACGCTACATGTTTCAAGTTCAAGCATGTCACCTGCTGGGTAAACACACTACACCCTATACACTGAGAGAGAGAGACAGTGTAGGAGAGACAGACAGTAGGGTTACAAAAAGGTCACAAAAGGCTGGAGGACAAGAGGGCTTGAGTCTCTGCTGCTGTTAAAGGGATATTTCACTTTCAATTTTTTTAGGGGTCATTTTATCGTCTACTCAGGCTTTTGTGAGCCCCCCAGACAGTCTATAAGTTGCTTGATTCAGTATTTAGATATTTGATATTCATTTTATCAGACACGCCCCCTTCCTATCCAAACCCATCATGTTAGATTAATCAAAAACACCCGTCCTTGGTTCTGATGACTCATCCTGCCCTCCTAATATGTGAAGGGGCCCTGTTTTTTTTAATTACTTTTTTCATTTTTATGTCATTTTTTTAAATTATATTTAATTGTTTTCATTTTCCCCAAAAAATATTGAAAATAAATGAAAAAAGTAATTGAAAAAACATGGCCCCCTCACGTATTAGAAGGACAACATCACAAGAACCAAGGACGGGTGTTTCCGATTAATCTAAGTGATCTCAAATGGAGTTGAAGTTACAATGGATTTGTATAGGAAGGGGGCATGTCTGATAAAATGAATATCAAATATCAAAATACTACGCACAGCACACCATTCTCGACCATATAAGGAACACAAGAAGAAACAATATAACACAAGATGCAAATAATACGAACATATTCCAACCAATCATACATATACCAATTTATAGCCAAATACAAATGTATAATAATAAATACAAGTACAAAATTCGGCTGGCCGTAACAATGTCATACCTGAAATTAAAGAAAGGGGTGCAGATATCATGTGCTGTGCAAAAGCATAAACAATATGAAAGAAGAGGTTGCATGCATGGCTCGCATCCACAATGCAAAAATATAAATTAATTAATTACTGAGGAACCAACGTTTCGACCTGACAAAAGGTCTTCTTCCAATGCCCGAAGAAGACCTTTTGTCGGGATGAAACAGCAGTTAAATGAGTGCGTTAGCTGAGTCATCTGTCTGTCCGTCTGTCCGTCTGTCCATCTGTCCGTCTGTCTGTCTGTGTGCAGTGTTACTAGACAGTTATCTCTCAATCAAACTGTAGTATTGACATTAGAGACAGGAACAATCAGATACACACTATTAGTACAGCACAGTTGACTCCGTCATGGAACAAAGCCAACAGTACACACACACACACACACACACACACACACGCACACACACGCGCGCGCGCGCACACGCACACGCACACGCACACGCACACATGCACACACACACACACACACACACACACACACACACACACACACACACACACACACACACACACACACATGCGCGCACAGGCACGCACACATTGTTTCTACATCAACAGCCTCACACAATCTGTCTAGATTACGACTCAGCT
>NC_139944.1:2916700-2924200 GCF_963454915.1 Gymnoscopelus microlampas
TTTTGTAAAATTTTGGTATTGTTTATAAGTGATGAAAGGATTGGATTATTTCGTTTAAACTTTATTAAATCTTTTGAAATAATATAGGCTATAAATAAATGCCTTATCTGGATCTTGTGATCATGTTAATGTCTATGTCTATGTCTTGTGTATGTATGTTTACTGTCTTTTGGACAGTGGTGGAAAAAGTAAAAAAAAACACTTAAGTAAAAGTATCAATACAGCAATAGAGAAATACTCTGTTACAAGTAAAAGTCCGGAATTCTAAATTTACTTGAGTAAAAGTACAAAAGTATTGGCATCAAAATATAATTAAAGTACCAAAAGTAAAAGTACTAAAATGTTTAAAAATAGCAGATCTACAAGCTCACAACGTGTCGTATCGCGACACGTTGTGAGCTTGTAGATCGGCTATTTTCAAATAGCCTATGTATAAAATAGGGCTAATGCGGTTAGTGTATGTTTTATATTGTAATCATTTATATCAGAAAAGTAACTGGTAAACTAAAGTTTTCAAATAATTGTAGTGGAGTAAAAGTACAATATGTGCCGAATAAACTTGAACTTGAACTTGAAAGCTGGGTCCCGACTCACTGTTTGGGAAACATTTAGACACCAGGTCCAGGCAACCATAACCTGTGCTTCACAATAAAAAAGATTTGAAACCGAAAATGAAAGCCAGTGTGGAAGTAATGCAAATGCTGCGGTTCTCAGGGTTAGGTAGTATTTTGGCTCCGTTAAATCTATAGATATGTGTCACTGTAAAGTACACCTACGGGCTGGGGGCGGAGCCTGTCAGCAGGGAGTATTGGGCGGGAGGAGTAGGACAAATGCTCCACGTCCTCCCAGTGGGGGCTCCTCGCTGGCAGGTAAGAGCCAGTAGGATACAACAGCAGTGAGAATATGTGTGTGGAGAGGAATTCATTGGCATGACAACTACATTTGGGTGAAAAAGTTTTTTATAGCTGGAAGTGTTTCCTCACAAGTTCCCAAGGAAGCTTTTGAAAGGAAGGGAAGCCGACATCATTTTCTCTATCGTGCAATAGGCTCTATTCACAGCAGCCATATTATGAAGACATTCACAGGTGTTACCAATGATACTAATGAAGGCTCTGTTCCATTCTGGTCATAACAGAGTCAGGGTGCTGATATTGTGCATGTTGTCTCACTGGAAACACTCTGCTACACCAGTGGGTCTACAGTTGGGGTCCAGGGACCCTCATGGGCTTCCAAATGGCCCCTTACAGGTGTGTAACTCTGAGAGTGTACAAATTTGTACACTCTCAGAGTTATGGGGGTCGTGGAAACCACTGTGCTAGACTAAATGGAACAAAGCCTTCATTAGTATCATTGGTAACACCTGTGAAGGAAGTGATAATATGGCTGCTGTGAATAGAGCCTATTCCAGCCGGCAGATTCGTCGCACTGGGTGGCACACTCATACCGGAAGTCTGTGAAATAAGTCTATGAGAGCCGGCTGGGCAGCTTATGAACAAACACTATTTCTGAATGAGTAAGACCTTTATAAAATACTCGGCTTAGGAAAATAAAAGAAGACATATCACACATTGTTTTCCGCTGTGTTGCTTTTCCTAACCATTTCCTGTCTGGCAACCAAATCTCGCGATACCTCCGAGACAGAAACGATACCTGCCGCTGTTTAGATGCCTCAATAAAATGATGATGTGCACATCGAAAAGCAAGTGATCAGAAAACAACCTGCGATATGTCTTCTTTTATATTCCTGAACCGATTATATGACAAAGGTCACAATCGTGTTTGTTCATGAGCTGGTCCAGCCGGCTCCATCCACTGCAATGTATTTCATTGAACTTCCGGTGTGATGTTTGCCACCCATGAGTGTCATGGCGCATCCCCGGCGTCCAGCGCGTCTTTTCCTTTCAAAAGCTTCCTTGACAGTTCCCACGGCTCTATAAGTAGTAATATTATTACTTTTTAATAGAGTAACAAGTAACTAAGTTACTTTGCCACAGTGGTGTAAAGTACAGTAACTAAGTAATTTTACTCAAGTACTGTACTTAAAGTAATGCTAGGTAACTTTTTCAATAAAACTAAAGTTAAATTGTATATCTTTTGTGAGTGGCAAATGTTTCACAACACCCACTTCATGAATTTCACCCCCGAAAGCCTTTTATTTATATATTTTCTATTGAACATGGTCGGGGTTGACTGTCCCGCGAAAATGGCGTCATCTGGCCGGAAAATGGAAGCGGAAATGCACCGGTTTCCTGTTTGGCCAGGAACTACCGTGCTAATAACAAAAAGGAAACTCACACTGATTTTAACAGATTGTATGATTTGAAGAATGAAAAAAAAAAAACAGAAAAAGAAAACACAGCTCACGGTAACTAAAGCTCCACTGGCTTAGAGAAACAATCCACAGATCGTATAAAACAATTAAAAGAACGCTTTTTGAAACACTTCCGTCTTCCGGTGAAAACAAATGGAATTCTGGGTAACGCAGTGATAAACGGCCTGCAGTGACGGTAATGACCAGCAGAGGCTGCTAAAAATCGTTACAGTACAGTTACAGTTACAGTTACTGTACAGCTTTAAGTAAAATGTTGAGATATTTTTTACTTAAGTGGAGTATTTCCACTTGTTTATACTTTTACTTCTACTCCACCACATCTCAGAGACAAATATTGTACTTTTACTCCACTACAATTATTTGATAACTTTAGTTACTAGTTACTTTGTAGATTTTGACTATTATTACAAAACACTTCAGCCCTATATACATTTCGGCCATTCAAAAATAGCCGATCTACAAGCTCACAATGTGTCGCGATGCGACACATTGTGAGCTTGTGAGCATTGTGAGCAGACATACCGTGGTCACTTGTTCTCATGTTAGTCTTGTTTTTTCTTGGCCACAGTGTTAACAGTTAGATAGCATTGTTAACTTTAGACGTATTCTAGGTTCATTGTTTACCTGGTGTCCTAAAGTTTCAATGTACAGATAAGTATTTTGATAGTATTATTGTTTAGACTGATGCTCAGTGCCAGCTTAACCGTTAACGGAAGGGCTTTAGGTGCTGAAGCATAGGGCACCAACCTTGGGGGGGGGGGCACCAAACGGCGTGGAGAATGTGAAAGAAGACAGAACTGTCGGCGAAAAAGCGCAGAAATTTAGAAGCAGCGGCTGCTGAAGGAGCGCTGAAACGGTGAAAAACACGCCGGTGAAGGGTCAATCCCCCCCCTCCCCCCACTGACAAAATGGTCCGGGGGGGGCACCGACACAGGTCGTGGCACAGGGCACCACGAAGGGTTAATCCGGCCCTGCTGATGCTAGGTTCTTGGTTGACCTGTGATGATCCTAGTTTACTGAGACACTGTTAACCTTGTTTATTGCAAGTCACTCTGGATTAGAACGTCTGATTAACGACTACATTGTAAATTGTATTTACTCCAGTAAATATGTATTTATTTATGGATGGGTGGATGGAATCCGATGGATGGATGGATTTTTCCAGGAAGACATTACAGCTAATATTAGCTGCAGCAGCTACACAGCTCAATACTGCTAATGTACTCTCATTGGTGTGTGTGTGTGTGTGTGTGTGTGTGTGTGTGTGTGTGTGTGTGTGTGTGTGTGTGTGTGTGTGTGCGCGCAATGGTGAAAAAAGTACTCACATTTTCTACTTAAGTAAAAGTATCAATACTGCAATATAGAAATACTCTGTTACAAGGAAGTGCACTTGAGTAAAAGTGCAAAGGTTTTGGCATCAAATTGAGCTTAAAGTACCATAAGTAAAAGTACTAATGTGTTTGAAAATAGCCGATCTACAAGCTCACAACGCGTCGCTTTCAGATCTGCTATTTTCAAATAGCCTATGTATTAAACAGAGCTAAAGTGGTTAATGTATGTTTTATAATAGAATCATTTCTATCTGAAAAGGAATTAGTAACTAAAGTTTTCAAATAATTGTAGAGTGGAGTAAAAGCACAATATTTGCCTCTCATGAGATGCAGTGGAGTAGAAGTAAAAGTTAAAAAAAAATGGAAATACTCAAGTAAAGTAAAAATACTTCAAAATTGTACTTAAGTACAGTACTTGAGTAAATGTATACTTGCTTGCTTTACACCAGTGTGTGCGTGCGTGCGTGTGTGCAAGTGTGTCCTGCATCATTCTAGAGGTGATACATATTCTAGAGGTATACACTTATACTTATGTTTATCTGAGTGTAACCCCCCCCCCCCCCCCCTCTTTAGTTATCAAACTGTCTAGATGAGAGATGGGGAGAGGAGGAGAGGAGAAAAGAGGGGGGGGGCAGGTGGAGGATTGACAGAGGGAGGGCGGGAAACAGAGGAGTGGTGACCCTGCCTCCCAGTAGGAAGCCACGCCCCCTTACTGTACTGGAATGTTAATTGCTGACAGAGAGAGAGAGCGAGAGAGCGAGAGCGAGAGAGAAAGAGCGAGAGAGAGAGAGAGGCCCCGTTCAGATCTGCAAGATTTGCAGCCAAGAGATAGAGATAGGGCCTGTGCGAACTATAACACCTCTGCTGCTGCCTATGTCGGCAGTCTATGTTGTGTTGAACACCTCATGTTTGTCCACCACTCTTATGTAATAGGAATGCTCAAGCCTAAGGCGGTCCTGTACCAGTCCTCGCACAACTTGCACTGGGTCTACAGACCCCCACGGCCCAGGTGTTATTTTTCCTGTTTATCCAGATAGCCAGCTTGGCCAACCCTGACATGATAGACATCAAATATGTCTGAATACACCTGGTGATTGTCCGGTGGCATTGATACTTTTACTTAAGCAAAATATCTGACCACTTTTTCCACCACTGGTCAACTGGACCTGAGTTGTCTTTGTACTTGGACTGCTTTTTTCTGACAGTAATAGGCCTAATACAAACAACAATAATAAATTGAAATCAAAATAAAAACTAAGGGAGTATTAGGCCTATTACTGTCAGAAAAAAAGCAGACCAAGTACAAAGACAACTCAGGTCCAGTTGACCAGTGGTGGAAGAAGTACTCAGATATTTTACTTAAGTAAAACTACAATAAACTCCCCCCTGTCAGGTGATAAGAAGCGGCTTGCTAGCTCCTCATGCATTGAAGGAGGCTCTCCCTAGGCTGGCAGAGGGGGAGTAGCGCCCAGGATTGCATAGGCAATTGGCACTGGGTGAAAGACATGGGTTACAAAATAGTGGGATCAGAATTTAGAAAGTAAATACCAACATAATACAAACATACTCCGTTACAAAAGGCCTGTGTTCAAAATGTTACCTGGATGTCTTGAGTAAAAGTACAAAAGTGTTGGCATCAAAATAAACTTAAAGTACCAAAGGTAAAAGTACTAAAATGTTTGAAAATAGCCGATCTGTGAGCTTGTTGATCTGCTATTTTCAAATAGCCTAAGTATAAAATAGGTGGTTAATGCTAAAGTGGTTAATGTATGTTTTATAATGTAACTTGTAACTAAAGTTTTCAAATAATCGTATTTGCGACATGGGTTATAGCTTGAATGATTTGTGAACCCTCCTGGGGAGCCAGAGCCCCTGGTTGTGAGTTTAAAAAAACGCCTTTA
Organism: Gymnoscopelus microlampas; assembly: GCF_963454915.1. Taxonomy (NCBI): domain Eukaryota; kingdom Metazoa; phylum Chordata; class Actinopteri; order Myctophiformes; family Myctophidae; genus Gymnoscopelus; species Gymnoscopelus microlampas. Next base: position 2,922,265 of record NC_139944.1, read on the forward strand.
TTGCAACAATTCAGCAACAAATTGTATACTGTGACATGTCATTAATCCATAAAAAGAAATTCAATATTAAACGAAATCCAGAGAAAATAAACTACAACCCATTAAAAACACTGGTCAACCTACAGTACTAGTCCTTAAAAAGAGAGTTAGGTCTCCATGCTCCCCCACCATACGCAAAAGCCCTCCCACTGCCCATGTCAACTGTCCAAGTTGAACACCTCACGTTTGTCCACCACTGTTATGTAATAGGCATTTTCTTAAATGTACAGTGTTAAAGAATACCCCCCAAGGAGTGGGGCCAGGGAGAGATAGACACTTCACGTATTTGCAAATAGTGACAAAAAATAGCCCCAGGGAGTTGGGCCCAAGGAAAAACAGAGAGACAGTATTATGTAAGTATTCCAGAGTTCATACGAAGGGGCTGTATGTATGAACACAATATTCTGGACAGTGGTGGAAAAAGTACTCACATTTTATTACTTAAGTAAAAGTATTAATACTGCAATATAGAAAAAGGAATATTTACCTTAACTCATTGACTGCCAGAGTTAAAACATCATCTACCGTCCCCTTGCCAGTGTGAAAACAGCGATTTTACTGTACTTTTGAAAAATCATGGAATATTCTCTGTGACCTCCGGTGGGGGGGGAGGTCCGGTCGCGATCCTCCATTCCAGAGACATGGCCGTTTGAATGTGGCTTGATTTTTGAAAAACAAGCAGCAAACAACAGCAAACAGAGAAAATTTTACTTTTATAAATCCTTTAAAAAACCTGCAGTGATCCTGGTCACTATACTGCCTCCCCCTGGACAGCCGGGGCGCCTGATGGAGGGGAAAGGAACTGGTTGGAATAACGTGTTCCTTCCACGCGCTACGTCCAACCAGGGAAACTCCACCCTGTCAGGTGACAAGAAGGTCAGTTGGCTCTCATGCATTGAAGGAGGCATGAGCTCGGCCCTGGCCTCCCTAGGTTGGCAGAGGGAAGGTAGTGCCCAGGATTACATAGACAATTGGCACTGGGTGTAAAAGATGGGGTTACAAAATCGTGGGATAAAAATTTAGTAAAAAATAAGAAAAAAAAAGAATAACATGATTGATTTTATTCATTTTTCTTTATTAAAGTGTCATTCTTCCAAGGAACCCTAGCCCGCATGGACTTACAGTACAGGACACTTTTCCATTTAATTTGACATAGACTATGTGCAATAAATAAATAAATAGATAACGCGTGAACGACAGTGCTGTGTTTCTGTCAGTGATGGAAGAAGTACTCACATGTTTTACTTAAGTAAAAGTATCAATACCCTATTGTAGAAATACTCTGTTACTCAAGAACAAGTTCGGTATTCAAAATTAACTTGAGTAAAAGTACAAAAGTATCACAACGCGTTGCAAAGCTGGTAGATCGGCTATTTTCAAATAGCCAAAGTATAAATAGGTCTGAAGAGGTTAATGTATGTTTTACAAAGTTAATAGTAACCAAAGTTCTCAAATAATTGTAGTGGAGTAAAAAGGACAATATTTGCCTCTGACATGTTATGGAGCAGTAGAAGGTAATATTGAAAACTGGAAATACTCCAGTAAAGTAAAAAAAAATACCTCAAAATGTACTTAAGTACAGTACTTGAGTAATGTGCTTAGTTACCATTTGGACCGCCTCTGGTTCTGTATTTCTTTATCATATTATTTTGGTGTAGCCTTAGGTTGGAGATGTAAAACACATGCTGCACGGCAACGGGCAAGTCGAGTTTAAAAAACGACTTTATTGTAACAATTCAGCAAAAAAAAAGAGAGTACTGTGTCTGACATTAATCAATGAAAATATTTTCAATATGAAATCCAGAGAAAACGAACCACAAACCATTAAAAACACTGGTCAACCTACAGTTCTATAGTCCTTAAAAAGAGAGTTAGGACTCCATGCTCCCCCACCATA
>NC_139944.1:2929200-2939200 GCF_963454915.1 Gymnoscopelus microlampas
CCAACTGTAGACCCACTGGTGTTTCCAGTGGGCCAACATGCACAATATTAGCACCCTGACTCTGTCTGACCAGAATGGAACAGAGCCTTCATTAGTATCATTGGTAACACCTGTGAATGTCTTCATAATATGGCTGCTGTGAATAGAGCCTATTGCTTCACCAATCTATGTCCCCCCCCCCCCCCCCCCCCAGCCTATGCACGGAACACGCTGACGTCACCAAATTTAGAGCGACGCCCCTCTGCACTCTGATTGGTTAGGAGATAACAAGGTTCACTCCTAAACCACCGTTCCTGCAAGGTTCCCCCAGGCTTTTTTTTTCTTTTGAAACAAAAAAAAAAAGGCATGGGTTTCCGAGGCTACCTCGTTGATCACTAGACTCCCATTCCACCCCTCCTGGGATCGACTCGACTGCTTTCGACACTACTTTTTCCAACAACCGCGGACTACTTTTTTTCGCCGATAAAGTATAGTTTTAGACCGAGACGGAGGGGCGCAGTCTCAAGCGAACTTGAGCCACGAGAAGCACCGCGTGAGTTGCGATGCGGAACGTTGCGGTGTTCGCTTGAGCCTACTCAGCCCCGTCCGAGTTATGTACCGATAGGCACAGAATCTTAAATCATGTTGTGGGGATAGCGTTGCCCAGCCCCCCCCCCCCCCTCCCCCCCGCTAGATTTGGGGTAGAAAGGCAGTTTGCGTTCCACAGTGTGGTGGCAGAATAGTAGAATGCATTCATCCCCACGTTTGGGCCGAATCTGGGGGTTTGTGCCAAATCTAGCCTACTGAGTGCTACTGTATGTGGACACGTGTTCAGCATGTCACTCATTTATGGCCATAAACACAAAAAGTGTGTCAGTGTGTCAGTCAGTAACTCTGCTCGTATCTTTTATAGCTGTATAACTGCACTGGAGGAGTGGCTGATGAATTGCTTCATAATAACATCCGTTTTTTATCGCTTTATTATAAGTTGTAGATTTATCACAAAGCTTGTGGTGTTGTAAGAGGTCATATAAAATGCAATATAACACATGCGATTGATTCATTCAGTTGTAAATGAGAGCAATGGCAGATATAGGATCATATAGATAAGGGGTGTGTGTGTGTGTGTGTGTGTGTGTGTGTGTGTGTGTGTGTGTGTGTGTGTGTGTGTGTGCGTGCGTGCGTGCGTGCGTGCGTGCGTGCGTGCGTGCGTGCGTGCGTGCGTGCGTGCGTGCGTGCGTGCGTGCGAACCGAGGCTACTGGCTGCCTGAAGGTTTCTCTAAGGACAATGACCCCTTAGCTGAGAGAGAGAAGAAGCAGGGACCCCCCACTATTGTGACTACCGGCCGTGGGTATAGCTACTGGGACGTAAGTCGGGGGCTTGATCAACCCCGGCTGGGTCACCTGGGCGAGGGTGTATCCCCCTAAAAAAAACATTTTGGGATTTTTTTTTGGTTTTTTTTCAAAAACGTTCAGTTAGTAAACTTGACCTTTGGCTCTGTACATGGGCCCGCTCCTTGTTTCCCTCTACACCAGATTGTTTCACCTATCTACAAGCTCACAACACATTGCAGCGCGTCTCGTTGTGAGCTTGTATATCTGCTACTTTTATATGTCTGTCCCACCCCCCCCCCCCCCCCCCCCCCAGTATAGGGATGGGTTCAAGTGGTTAATGTAAAAGGAACCCCCCCCTCTGTAGTAACTCTGAGGGCCCCCCAGGGATCCCGGACGCCCTGTTGAAGACCCCCTGCCCTCAATACGAAACAGTTTCTCTGGAAAGTTACTGAAATGGTTTCCACCCTGCTGTTGCTGCTGCTGCTGTTTATTTTTGGTGTAATCCATTGTGTGTGGTGGGGGTGGGGGGGGGGGGGCAGTCAGATGACAGTGGCTAATCCTGCTACCCCCCCCTCCTCCCCCCCACCTCTTAATATGGGATTAAATCCCGGCAGGCTCGCGTATAGGAGGCTTTTCGACAAGGAGTTGGAAACGTTGGAGGAGGGGATGAAAACCTGTCCATTCAACCTCCTTTCTTCATGTTCTAACCCGGGCTTTTTAAAATGATAGCCAACTAGAAACAGTGATTCTCGGAGCACAGGTCTCCGCCAGGTCAGGTAGGTTATTGCGGCGTCCTGGTGGCGCTATAATAGGCCAATGTGAAAAGGGTGCCATTTCTTCTTAGGCCTTGTACGGACAATCGGACACCGCATTCATGATTTTGTTCCAAAAATTAGTTTTGCTAAATGAGACCAGCTGGTGGCGCTATAACAGGCTAATGTTCAAATGGTGGCATTTGCATTTGTGAATGTGCGTGGAAAGTTTGACCGCGATCGGAGGCTGTGTTCATGATTTGCAGCATTTTGTTCAAAACAAGCCACTACTGCAAACTTTAGATGTGAATCTTAGCCAATCAGGATGGAATATGAGAAATCAAACAGATCCGTCTTACGATACGATACGATAATACTTTATTGTCAGTTTGCACTGAAATTTGTCTTGCGACCCAGAAACAGCCATGTATGCAACATATAACAGTACACACATTTGACATGACACAAGAAAACAACAAAATACAAATACATACATAAAGACATGCAAAGACAAGAGCAATGTCCACCACTCAGCCTACCCCTGGCTTATAACTCCTGATTAAGCCTCAATGTCGTCTGATGGACAAAGGACCTCTTCAGTTTGACCTTATTGTATGTAGGAACACTGTATCTCCTTCCTGAAGGCAGCAACCTATATTCTCCATACAAAGCATGGCTAGTGTTTGAAGTGATATTCCTTGCCAACCTTATCATACTGTTATCATACGTAGATGTATAGAGCCTCTGAAGTGGTTGTCCAACAATCTTTGAACAAATGTTCACTTGCTGCAGCAGTTGTGACTTTAAAGCTACAGACAGACATCCATACCAGGTGGTACTACAGTACTGCAGGACACTCATAATAACAGAAGTGAAAAACAAAAGAAGAATCTGTCTACTAGCACCAAAAGATCTCAGACGGCGAAGGAAATAGACTCTTTGTTTTGTCTTCTTACCCACTGATTCAATCTGGTCTTTCCATGACAAAAGGTGGTCTATTACTACTCCTAGGTATGTATACGAACATACCTGGTTGATCTGTTCACTATGAATAGTAATAGGGGATCTGTGTATCTCTAGTGGGGCACCAAAAACAATCTCTTCTGTCTTTTTTGTGTTAATGATAAGAGCGTTGTTATCACTCCATTCCACCACCTTATTTACTCTGTGTTGGTGCAGTCCAGGATCACTGGAACTATCCAAAAGAGAAATCAAAACTGTATCATCAGAGTACTTTAGAATGTATTGGTCTGGCTTGTCAGTGCGACATTCAGACAGACATTTCTCAGTACTACAGCTGTCAGTATAAAGGGTCTTGATCACATGACTATAGAGATCATGTGTACTGATTTGCGTGAAATTTTGATAGAATCAGAAGGAGTAGCCGGCCTCGTGCAGGTGGCACTATAAAGCAGATGTGAAAAATGCAGGGCATTTGACCTCTAGGGAGTGCACATACAGGGTTTACACAGATCGGTGCAGTTATAGGTAAAAGAAAAACGAATCGGCCTGTTATAGCGCCACCATGAGGCTGATTTGAACATTTTCAAGTGGCATTTCTTCCTCGGCCTAGTGGGAATGAGCCTGCAAGATTTCAGTATTTGAGGATTTGTTTTCAAAACGGAGCACTCCTGCAAACTTTGGAAGACAATTTTAGCCAATAGGCTCTATGCACAGCAGCCATATTATCACTTCCTTCACAGGTGTTACCAATGATACTAATGCTGTTCCATTTAGTGTAGAACAGTGGTTTCCACGACCCCCATAACTCTGAGAGTGTACAAATGTTTGTACACTTTCAGAGTTACACACCTGTAAGGGGCCATTTGGAAGCCCATGAGGGTCCCTGGACCCCAACTGTAGACCCACTGGTGTAACAGAGTGTTTCCAGTGAGCCAACATGCACAATATCAGCACCCTGACTCTGTTTGACCAGAATGGAACAGAGCCTTCATTAGTATCATTGGTAACACCTGTGAATGTCTTTATAATATGGCTGCTGTGAATAGAGCCTATCAGGATGGAATATGAAATATCTGAAAGACCCATTTCCATGGCCCAGCAGGTGTCGCTGTCTGTCTGTCTGTCTGTCTGTCTGTCTGTCTGTCTGTCTGTCTGTCTGTCTGTCTGTCTGGGCCACTGGTTCTCAGCATGGATCCTTACAGTACTGTATGTGAGAGTGAGAGTTAAAACAACACTGAGGGTTTTACAGTACACACTGGGGTGTGAAGTGTATCCACGTGTGTGTGGCCTCATGCACATCAAAGTGGGGTCTTTGAACTTCAAAAGGGTGAGAATCACTGGGTGAGATATGGTGCATGTGAACCTCTCCCAGGAATCTAAGAATGATAATTTACCAATGGTAGAAGTATACTCATTTAGCAAAAAAAAGTCCCATTTCAGAAGTTTTCAAATGCATAAAAAGTATGCAAACCTTTAAAAATGTTAAATAGGGCTGAAGTGGTTAACCTATGTTTTGTAATAATAATAACTACCATAGTAACTAAAGTTGTCAAATAATTGCAGTGCAGTAAAAAGTAAAAGCAAATGTTTGTCTCTGAGATGTAGTGGAGTAGAAGCACACAGTCTTGAAGAACTACTGCATACTAAAAACAGAAAACCTCACAAATTGTACCAATAGTTCTCAGCTCTGGGAGAGAGACATGGTGTCCTCTCCTCTCCACAGGACGACACAGAGACACACGGAGGGGGAGGCGACAATGACTCTGTTGGGAAGAATTAACAGCCACAAAATAAACAAAAACAAAGTTAGCCTATTAGCAGCTAGCTGTGAACGACACCGTTTTAACAACTTTTAACAACTTTAAAAAGTTTACAGTTCAGGATGTATGTGTTTCTGTAACTTCTGCTTTACACCCTCATATTTCATTCTGACACACAAATCACTTCCACATTTCAACAATAGCAGATCTACAAGCTTACTGGGGACGGCCAAAAGTCCTCACAAGCAGTGTTCATTTTGATGACTAAAACTGTGTTTGTCGACAACCTTTTTCCACTGACAGAAACCAAATAAAAACGAATGAAATATATTGACACTTTCGTCGACAAATACAAACTAGACTAAAATGTCAGGAAGCGACTAGTGGAGAAGAGCTCCAGTAGAACTAAGACAACAAGTCAAGTCATGTTTGCGTGTGACTCCAAAAATAACCGATCTACAAGCTCACAACGCGTATGTGATGCGTCGTGAGCTTGTAGATCGGGTTGATTTTGGAGTAGATCCAGTAGAACTAAGACAAGTCAAGTCATGTTTGCATGTCACTCCAAAAATGACCGATCTACAAGCTCACAACGTGTCTGAGATGCATTGTGAGCTTGTAGATCAGCTTTCAGTACCCGGTCTGCAAATCAGGCATTGCGACACCACCACGGCCCGCCAAAATGAAATGTATTCTGTAGATTTAGTCGACTAAAATCGTATGATAGACTGAAAGACTTAAACTACATCAAAATATGCTGTCAAAATGAACACCGCTCACAATTATAGTACAGTGGTTCTGTGTGGGTTTATTTGGTCTTATCTTGCGTGGCACACAGTGGGTAGGAGGGTCTTATCTGTACCCCTCACCCCTCACCCTGTGTGTGTGTTCATATCTGCTATATATCCCTTGGCATTGCTGTCGGGCACAAACCGTATCTGCATTCCGTTCCACAAGCTCACAATGAAAAGTTGTGAGCTTGTAGACCAGTTATTTTTGCTATTTTTGAAATGTTTTTCAGTGAAAGTGAAAGTGGTGAAGTGTGTGTGGGTTTTATAAATATTGAAGCAAAAGTATTAACAACATGCTTAAGGATAAGGGACAGGTCGATTTTTAAAGAAGGGTACCCCCTGGAGTTCATTTCGATGAACGAACGAGTCTCGTTCAGTTCACGGCAAAGACTCGTTCAAATGATTCGTTCACGTTCTCGTTCAGTAGCGATTGCGGTCCCGGCGGAGCGTATGCGATGCGAAACGGTAACTGCATGAAACTGTTTGCATCTGATCCCACTGACATGACTGCACAGTCTGCACAGAAACACAGCACTGTCATTCACAATCTAATTGCACCATCTTCTTTGTAATATAATGTGTAGAAGTAATAAATTACTGCAATATATAATGTAGGCTAAAGTTATTTTTATTTGTCGATAATTATTTATAATAACAATAATAATTGTATACAAAGCAGCCCAAGTCAGTACACTCACATGACTATCGATTTCCAAACATGTCTTGAGCCTACTATTAACTTCATGAATAGTAGCTGTAGCATACTATTTGCATCTTCTACTCAAACTAAAACGTGTTAATTGACCTATCTTTGTCTAGGACCATGCATATTTCTTTCTTTTGATACTTAAATGTGGTGCTAACACTATCTGTCTTTTGTCCAGGAACAACAGTAGGCTACCTTTATTTCAATTCAAATAGCAATACGCATGCATGTCTATACTGGAGAACTCTACAGCACAGCTTTCTGTCTGTCTGATGGTCTGTCTGTCGCGGGAGGAATAACAGCCCGCCCGTCATGTGTGCGGTGTGCGGGGGAGGGGGAGGGGGAGGGGGAGGGGGGGTATGAACGAAATCATGAACGTAACAGTTTCGAGTCATGAACGTATTCGTTCACGCTCACGGCAAATAACTAGTTCTTATGAACGGATCGATCATGACCAACACATCACTAGAATAAACTCCCATTACACATAAGACAGGCACCCTCTGTGGACAGTTTTAAAGCACAGCTCAAGACATATTTCTTCACTCTTGCTTTTAGTTGATTTTTTCTCTTCTAAATCTCTGTTATTCATGTTTTTACTGTTTTGCTCACTGCCTCACTGCCTGTTGTATTATTTTAGCCATTCATTTTATGCCAGTGTTTTTTGCCAATGTTTTATTGTGTATTTTATACATTTTTATTACGGGGCCAGGCTTCCAGCATGGACCCGTTTTGTTATTGGCATTATTCCATTTCTTCTGCCGTTTTTGCCAGTTCTGGCTGAACCGTGCATACGCTTTTTATGAAACTCGGCCATATGATAGATGGTCATGAAAAACAATCAAAAAATAAATCTCACAATCTTTCGTCAAAAGGTGGCGCTATAGCACTCAGTTGAAAATGCCAACTTTGAACAGGTACAACTCATGCCCTGTTTGACCTACAGCCATAAAACTTCAATACACACATGCGTCTCCTCATGATGAACAACTTTCACACTCTGACTTTTGACCTCTGACCTTTAGATCTCCCACCATTACGAATTATATGAAAAGCAGTAAAAAGCAGTTAAAATCTCCTCCTGGGATTTTTGAGTAATCTGCACGAAACGTTTTACACATGAACTTTGGACCTATGCCGACAAAACGCTGCAAGCGGATTTTTTCTAAGTGAAAAAATGAAGCTTTAATGAGCCAATGAATATTGCAGTTTTATGACAATTATTCATCTGCCCCTAACACATACATGCAGACTTACCATTCTTTGAAACTTTGCAGAAATGTAAAGGGCCATTCCAAATATCACTGAAACCAATCTTACTCCAATTGGTCAAACGGGGGCGCTATAGCAATTTTTTGAAAATGCAAACTTTAAACAGGCAAAAGTCATGCCTCGTTTGGCCGACAGCCATTAGACCTGCTTACACATGTGCCTTGACTAATGAGGAACACATCTATCACGTTGACCAGTAAGCACCGCCCTTAGATTGTCCGCAATCTTGAGCAGTTTGAAAAACACTTAAACCCAGGATTTCTCACAACCTCAAGGTCACAGATTCAAGCCTCACTTGGTGCAGACTTCATCTAAGTTGCATTTCACACAACATGACTATCAATGAATACATCTGCAATTGTTAAAGATAACATGAAATACTTAATTGAGTGTCTTTTACATACTTCATTGTGAAAATAGCTGATCTACAATCTCACAACTTTTCAGATAGCAATGAGAGTAAGTTTTTTCAATGTATAACATACTTCATTGTGAAAATAGCCGATGTACAATCTGACAACTTTTAATGGTTTGTGAGCTTGTAGATCGGCTACTTTCACTAGTTTTGGTTCTGAGGAGATGTAAAATTTCTTCATTGGTAAATGGTTTGTGAACGAGTGATCTTAGTGTTAGTGAAACAGGGGCTTGGGTCATGACAGAAGGCAAGAGTTTGTGATCCTCAACAGACAATATCAGCCTGGACAAAGTTATAGCACTATAGGTAGTGTTGCAGCTACCTAAGAGTGCCTCACGACCGCAAGGTTGCCGGTTCAAGCCTCACTTGATGCAGACTCATTTAAGTTGAATTGCAAAAAACATGACTCAATATATTCCGTTTCCATGGCTCTCTCTCTCTTCAATCTATTCCGTTTCCATGTCTTTCTCTTCAATCTATTCCGTTTCCGTTTCTCTCTCTCTCTCTCTCTCTCTCTCTCTCTCTCTCTCTCTCTCTCTCTCTCTCTCTCTCTCTCTCTCTCTCTCTCTCTCTGAGGGAGTGAGCCCGCCTAGGGAGCCAGAGGCTCTGGTTGCCCCAGGTACGATTCCAGGCCAGGTCAGCAAATGTGTCGATGAAATGAAATTTGTCCCTGAGCAAGTCTCTTAACCCCTAATTGCTCACAGGCCCTCATTGGAAACAAGACTGCAAGGACTTTCATGAACTGACCGGTTAAAGGAATTATCATTTGTGTTTTGTTCTGTAAAGAACTTTGCGCTGCATTTATGTCATGAAAGGTGCTATATATTATTATTATTCCCCGTACCAGGTTGGCGGCCATAGTTGAATGGTTAGAGAGCCCACCTGGGAAGCCTTAGGTTCGAAGTGTCCCTGAACAAGACACTTGAATGTTTCATGCTGTGTTTTTATTTCTGTTGTACTGTATGTCAAGCACTTTGTGAGTTCTCTCTGTGAGAAGGGTTATATATTGTACAAATATAATTTACATACTTACTTACTTCACCTCACCACACGTTCGGAAGAGTTGTTGAACATGTTTCACCAGGCAGGTCATGTCATTTGTTAATGAGGTAATCAAACGTGCACTGCACTGGCTATGACGACATTAGAGACTATGGATTATGATGGTGCTGTTGTTCCCAAAATGGAAGGAAAGTTTTAAGCCTAGCCTGCTCTTAAACTAACAGTGTCTGCCTCCTGGACCAAACCTCAAAGATGGTTTCAACAGGAGAGCAGCCTGATAGTTGAAAGTTCTCTCTAGGTTGCGATTCTAGGAGCCACAAAGTAAGCCTTCATAGCCTACTGGGAATGCAGGGACGCAGAAGTGTGCACTCACACTCACACTCACGCACACACACACACACACACACACACACACACACACACACACACACACACACACACACACACACACACACACACACACACACACACACACACACACACACACACACACACACACACACACACAAACACACGCAATCTTTAAATACACACTCCAAGGATTATGAGAAAATAGTCGTTAAGAAAACTATCAACAAGTATTTAGTAAAAAGACAAATATAGATGTAATCTGAACATTGTTGGCTCGGTTTTTAAAAAATGCCCAAAATAGAGTCAAGATATGCTTAAGAATACCAATTTTAATACATTCCTCGAGTCCAAATTGTATGGAATGTGTTTGTTTGTATGTTGTATACTTCCAGATATTTGCTATGTTTCCCTTTTTGGGTGTAACATAGGGTTAAAAATGAACCCTGTGGGACATTATTTCAGTCTGGTACATGGCAGAATTTTAAATACACACGTCAAGGATTAAGAAAATGCAGTTGGTAAGAACTATTTAGTAAAAACAGAAATATATGATATGAACATTTTCAGCTCAGTTTTTTTTTGTGCTGTTTTTGTCCTGTAGCCTAATATAAAGTCAAGATGTGCTTGAATCTTAATAATAACCACTTTATTTGTTGGGTCGAAATTGTATGGGA
>NC_139944.1:2944200-2946700 GCF_963454915.1 Gymnoscopelus microlampas
TAGTGGCCGGTAGAGTAGAGTGGCCGGGTGGGCGCGCAACGTTCCCAGTTCGATCCCAGGCTACCCCGGAGTTAGTGTAGAAGTGTCCTTGAGCAAGACACTGAACACTGAATGGGCTCTATGCACAGCAGCCATTTTGGAGAGAAATTGGGCTTCTTCTCACTTCCTTCACAGGTGTTACCAATTATACTAATTAAGGTTCTGTTCCATTTAGTTTAGCACAGTGGTTCTCAAACCTATTAATGTCAAGGACCCCATAACTCTGAGAGTGTACAAATGGAACCAAATGGACCCGTTAGGGTCCATTTGGTTCCATTTGTACACTCTCAAGAGTTACACACCCGTAATGGGCCATTTGGAACCCCCTCAAGGGACCATGAGGGTCCCTGGACCTCACTTTGAGACCCACTGGTGTTTCCAATGAGCCAACATGCACATGTTTGACCAGAATGGAACAGAGCCTTAATTAGTATTATTGGTAACACCTGTTAAGGAAGTAAGAATTGGCCCAATGTCTTTCCAATATGGCTGCTGTGCATAGAGCCTATTGCTCCCGATGAGCAGGTTGGTGCTTTGCATGGTTTCCTCCGCCATTGTATGAATGGGTGAATGTAATCCACAATCTATTTAAAGCGCTTTAGCGCTATATAAATGCACCATTTACCATTTAGGCCGGTGCCCGACGGGCACAGGTCTAGTACCCAAAATAGAGAGAGAGAGAGAGTCCATCCCTTAAACACCATTATCACACCCCTTGATTGAATGCTTGATTCTGATTGGTCAATTGCTGAATTCATTGGTCTGTGCTGAACTCAATAACCTAATAAGCCTCACAGAGTCAAATCGAAGACTAAGAGCACCTGCTCATATCAATCTGTATCCAACATGGCAGCCATGCAGGGGTGCAATTATGCTCACTGGACGGCCTTGCACGCTGTGCCGGAACCTATTTGACCAGCAGCACGCGCATAGATTTAAAACGACTTTAAATTCGACAAAGTTTACAAAGGCTCCCGACTCACACCTAGCGAATTAACATATAGGAATAAGCCTAGATGCATATCAATAGTCTCTATGCACACCAGCCATATTGGAAAAAAAACATTGGGCCCCTTTCTTACTTCCTTCACAGGTGTTACCAATGGTACTAATGAAGCCTCCGTTCCATTTAGTGTAGCACAGTGGTTCTCAAAACTTAATTTCAAGGACCTCCATAACTCTGAGAATGTACAAATTTGTACACTCTCAGAGTTACACACCCGTAAGGGGCCATTTTGAAACCCTCTCAAGGAACCCTGAGAGTGTTTCCAATGAGCTAACATGCACAATATCAGCACCCTGACTCTGTTTGACCAGAATGGAACAGAGCCTTCATCAGTATCATTGGTAACACCTGTGAAGGAAGTAAGGAGATGCCCAATTTCTTTCCAATATGGCTGCTGTATAGAGCTTATTGTCCATTGTGTGACTTGCAGTGTAGGTGTTAAGCGACGTGCGCGTCACGTCGCTTATACAGTGCAAGAACATACCAAATGAGCATTGCATGCTTGCAGCCATGTAAACAAACACACTGTTTGTTTGAAACAAACTGCTCCCCATTGATTATTCCCCTTGCACACATGACACCGTAAACATGGCAAACTGTAAAATATTATACTATCCTCTCAAAAAAGCTCTTGAAAATAGCAGCTCTACAACAGTGGTTCTCAACCTGTGGGTTGGGGTCCCCAGGGGGGTCCCCACATGATTCTCTTTTTAGAGGGGGGGTCCCCAGTTCAATAGGCTCTATTTACAGCAGCCATACTATGAAGACATTCACAGGTGTTACCAATGATACTAATGAAGCAGTGGCGCGGGAAGGGGGGGGCTACGGGGGCTGCAGCCCCCCTGGTGATGGGAAGGGATTTTTTTTTATATTTTAGTTTTTTAATTTTTTAATTTTATTTATGAGAAAGAGAATTAAATAACGTAACCCTAACCTAACCCTAACCCTAACCCTAACCCTAAAACCAAAATAAAGTAAAGGAAAAAAAGTGCCAAAACCCACCCAAACCCGCACATTTTTCGACCCGAAACCGCAAAAAATCGCGCGTGCGCGGGACGCATGCAGGACGCACGGGACGCACAGGACGCATGTACGTGCGCTGCGCGCGTGCATGCGTCAAGCGGATTCCCCCCGACGCTCAGCCCCCCTGGCTATTAAGTACTTCCCGCGCGCCTGTAATGAAGGCTCTGTTCCATTCTGGTCAAATAGAGTCCAAATGGCCCCTTACAGTTGTGTAACTCTGAGAGTGTACAAATGGAACCAAATGGACCCGTAAGGGTCCATTGGGTTCCATTTGTACACTCTCTAGACCCAGTTCAAATTTGTACACTCTCTAGACCCAGTTCAAATTTGTACACTCTCTAGACCCAGTTCAAATTTGTACACTCTTTAGACCCAGTTCAAAAATGATTATTTTGTGGGGGTCCGACCCCCCAGTTCAAATATGATTTTTTT
>NC_139944.1:2951700-2954200 GCF_963454915.1 Gymnoscopelus microlampas
CCTTTCACGCCACTGATAAGATTACATTGTCCACAGCAGTGGTTCTCAAAGGGACCCCCAGGGGTCCTTTGGCGGGGGGGGGGGGGCTTACAGGGGGTCCCCATTAGTTAATATAGCATCACAATAATTTTAACCACTCTAACCATATTTTATAATATAACTATTCAAAAATGGCTGATCTATAAGCTCACAGCGGGTCGCTGTGAGCTTATAGATCGGCTGTTTTTGGATTCTTTTCTGGAAATGTGTTTAAAACATTTGATCAATTTTGAATGTCTTAACACAAAGGCTTTATTCCGGGGGTCCCTCCCTCGTACAAGATATTTTCAGATGGGTGGTGCATGCACAAACTGCCTATTAATTTGGGGGTCTTTGACATGAAAATGTTTGAGATCCACGTGGTCTAACAGTCTACTGTGGTGTCAGGGTTTAACCCATTCCATCCAGGAACGCATCTGTGTCATTTTTCGATTTCAGCTAGAACCATTATTTTATACTTTGGCTATTCAAAAATACCAGATATACAAGCTCATAGCGTGGCACTCTTATGAGCTTGAACATTTGTAACTCAAATCTTTGCTTCTGGGGTCCCTGGAACAACATATTTTGAGATGGCGGTCGGCCGGCCAAATACATATCATGAAACCTGTTAGGATTTAGAAGACATTTGTAGCTGCGTTCCCGGATTGAATGGGTTAAGGGTCTTCAAACCAGGAAGTAGAGGCACCAAGCCACAGACAGGCTACTGCTAATGTTAGCTAGCTGCTCATTGATTAAACATTAGACCAGTGATTCACCACCTGTGGGTCGTTACGGTATCGCAAGTGCGAGCATGTGTGCGTGTGCGTGTGCGTGTGCGTGCCGCGCGCGTGTGTGTGTGTGTGTGTGTGTGTGTCTGTCTGTCAGAGGGAGAGAGAGAGAGAGAGAGAGAGAGAGAGAGAGAGAGAGAGAGAGAGAAAGAGAGAGAGAAAGAGAGAGAAAGGGAGGTCTTCTTCTCCTGTCCTTCAACAGCTAATGGGATGGCACTGTTTCTGTTCACACATCATCAAATCCACTCAGACATGTCTGTCTGTCTGTCTGTCTGTCTGTCTGTCTGTCTCAGTAACTCTAACCACTGTGGTGACCTCTCATGACCTTGCCTCTAGCTCCACCCTCAGGCCAAAGTGTCAACTTCACACCAGATATTCTGATTGGCTGATTGACATTTGACTTTGCTGAGCGATCTCATTAAATCTCATCTCATTAAGAGACTATTTGCTTCAAAACATCTACTGTACCATGTGACACAGCTCTGTTTACACATTATTCATTCCATTTAATTGTACATAATGTTCTTCTCTTTTTATTTGACACTTGCTTTGGCCACGTAAACGTATGTTTTCTCCCACCAATAGGCTCTCTATGCACAGCAACCCCATTGGAAAGAAATTGGGCCTCTTCCTTACTTCCTTCACTGTCTTACCGGGAGCGTATATTCCCCTCTTACAACCCTAAACCTAAAGGCCAGTCCACACCAATGATTTGTGACACAACCCTTTGCAACATGCAAAGGGTTGTAACTAAGTACATTTACTCAAGTACTGTACTTAAGTAAAAAAGTTATTTTTTACTTTACTGGAGTATTTCCAATTTTCAATACTTTTACTTCTACTCCACTACATCTCAGAGGCAATTATTGTACTTTTACTCTTCTACAATTGTTTGAAAACTTTAGTTTCTAGTTACTTTGCAGATGTAACTTATTATATTATGAAACATACATTAACCACTTTAGCCCTATTTTATACCTAGGCTATTTGAAAATAGCCGATCTCAAGCTCACAACGCGTCGCATCGCGACGCGTTGTGAGCTTGTAGATCTGCTATTTTCAAACATTTCAGCACTTTTACTTTTAGTACTGTAAGTATATTTTGATGCCAATACTTTTGTACTTTCACTCAAGTAACACTTTGAACACGGGCCTTTTTGTAACAGAGTATTTTTATATTGTGGTATTGCTACTTTTACTTAAGCAAAATATCTGAGTACAAAATAGGGATGAACCCGTCTTACCAATGATACTAATGGAGGCTCTGTTCCATTTAGTGTAGCACAGCTGGTGTCAAACATTTTAATTTCAAGGACCCCCATAACTCTGAGAGTGTACACATGGTTCCATGTGTACACTCTCAGACCCCCTCAAGGAACCATGAGGGTCCCTGGACCACATGAGACCCACTGGTGTAACAGAGTGTCTCCAGTGAGCCAATATGCACAATATCAGCACCCTGACTCTGTTTGACCAAGAATGGCACAGAGCTTTCATTAGAATCATTGGTAACACCTGTGTAGGAAGTAAGGAAGAGGCCCAATTTCTTTCCAATATGGCTGCTGTGCTTAGAGCCTATTAAAGAGAGACAGAGACTGAGAGAGAGAAACAGGGAGAGAGAGAGAGAGAGAGAGAGAGAGAGAGAGAGAGAGAGAGAGAGAGAGAGAGAGAGAGAGAGAGAGAGAGAGAGA
>NC_139944.1:2959200-2974200 GCF_963454915.1 Gymnoscopelus microlampas
ACGCACGCACGCACGCACGCACGCACGCACGCACGCACGCACGCACGCACGCACGCACGCACGCACGCACGCACACACACACACACACACACACACACACACACACACACACACACACACACACACACACACACAGCCTTCATTGACTTCCACAGCAGTCCGTTATTGACTCACTCCACTTAACTCGGTGTGTGTGTGTGTGTGTGTGTGTGTGTGTGTGTGTGTGTGTGTGTGTGTGTGTGTGTGTGTGTGTGTGTGTGTGTGTGTGTGTGTGTGTGTGTGTGTGTGTGTAAGCATGTGTGTGTGTGTATGTGTGGTATTTCCTGCGTAGAGAATGAGAGGCAGGCAGACAGACAGACAGACTGACAGACAGACAGACAGACAGACAGACAGACAGACAGACAGACAGACAGACAGACAGACAGACAGACAGACAGACAGACAGACAGGACGTAATGGATAATGTGTCTAATGGAACTTCCTGCAATAGGGCTGGATAAACTGATTGAATAAACAGACTGAAGCACTGATCTGTTGGATGGGTCTGAATAGGTTTGGAACCAAATGGACCCTTACAGGTCTGTAACTCTGAGAGTGGACACATGGAACCAACTGGCATTTGGTTCCATGTGTACACTCTCAGAGTTACAAACCTGTAAGGGTCCATTTGGTTCCATGTGTACACTCTCAGAGTTATGGGGTCAGTTTCCTTAATGCATTTCAAATGACCAGGTTTTAGAACCGGTGGTTAATGGGTTAACCGGTTAAACCTTGCCCATATTTGGAGTCATTACATCATAGATATGTCATAGACGACTGACGTCACACTTTGAAAACAGCTTGTCGTCTTCAAATAACTTTATCGTCACATCACCGGTTTACACTTGTAAAGACGTCGCTCCATCATTGGTTTACAAAGAACAAGGTAATAACAGGTCAGATATTCAAATAATTCCATCTTTTTGCGTTATAATCTAACCAAGCGCGTTCTCGATAACCGTACACATCAGCCCCAGAATGTCCGGTCACGGTGGGGACGGGGGAGGGGCGGAACACGGCCACGGCCGCGGCTGCGGCTCGTCGTGCGACTGCGCCCACGAGCCGGCGGAGCGCGGCGTGGAGTACGGCCTGTGGCGCCGCATCGACGTGGACCGGCTGCAGTGCCTGAACGAGAGCCGCGACGGGGCCGGCCGGACGGTGTTCAAGCCGTGGGACCAGCGCACCGACCGCGACAACCACGTCCAGAGCGACGCCGACCACGAGCTGCTCTTCAACGTGCCCTTCACCGGCAGCGTGAGGCTCAAGGGCATCATGGTGTCGGGCGAGGACGACGACTCGCACCCGGCCGAGGTGCGCCTCTACAAGAACGTCCCGGGCATGTCGTTCGACGACGTGGCGGAGCGAGAGCCCGAGCAGGTGTTCCGCCTCAACCGGGACCCCCTGGCCGAGCTGGAGTACCCCACCAAGATGGTGCGCTTCTCGAACGTCCACGACCTCGCCATCCACGTGTCGGCGAACTTCGGCGAGGAGACCACGCGGGTGTACTACATCGGGCTGCGGGGGCAGTACTCCGAGGCCCACCGGCACCAGGTGACCATCTGCAACTACGAGGCGTCGGCCAACCCGGCCGACCACCGGGCGGAGAGCATCGTACCGCAGACGCATTTCATCTCCTGAGGAGAAGACGGGGGCTTCTAACCCGCCCCGGTTTGGATGTCTGCCTCCTCGTGTCCTCAAGAGGCTCTATTCACAGCAGCCATTTTATGAAGACATTCACAGGTGTTACCAATGATACTAATGAAGGCTCTGTTCCATTCTGGTCAAACAGAGTCAGGGTGCTGATATTGTGCATGTTGGCTCACTGGAAACACTCTGTTACACCAGTGGGTCTACAGTTGGGGTCCAGGGACCCTCATGGGCTTCCAAATGGCCCCTTACATACGGGTCCATTTGGTTCCATTTGTACACTCTCAGAGTTAAGGGGGTCGTGGAAACCACTGTGCTACACTAAATGGAACAGAGCCTTCATTAGTATCATTGGTAACACCTGTGAAGGAAGTGATAATATGGCTGCTGTGCATAGAGCCTAGTGCAGTGGTTCTCAAACCTTTTCATGTCCCCGGACCCAACTTTGGGAACCAATGCTCCAGTGTGACCTGGAAATGGTTGGCGTCCGCAACGCCACTTTTCTTTTGGAGGAGAGAGGAGAGGAGGCTCCATAAGCCACTTGGGTCCGGGGACCCCCAGGGGTCCTTATATTTCAAAGATTTGTGTTCAGATTTTTAACACACATCTTGTATGGGGGTCCCTGGCACAACATATTTTCAGATGGGGGGTCCGCCGCCAAATACATATGAATTTGGGGGTCCTTGACATGAAAAAGTTTGAGATCCATCGCTATAAGCCACCAAATGTCTGTGAGCATAACTCAGACCAAAATGGTCCCAGATTTGGGGCGTGAGCTTCAGACGACCCCTTGATGGAATGTGCCAAATGGCAATTGGGAGGGGCTTACAGGTCTGAGGACGTGAGGAGGATAATTTGAAGATGGAAAAGGTCATAATGTTTACGTGGTTGGCAACACGTGTGTGTGTGTCACAGGTTTATTATTGGCTAAGCTAAGCTTATTGGCTAGATCACAGAGAATCGCGAGACGTTTCTACAACATGGTCAACGACAGAAGAGCGCAGGCCAGCCTAGTTAATTTAAAAAAGGGGGAGAAACAAAGTTTGAAATCGTGTTTAAAATGACTAAACCCGCCCACCGATGAGCAATGGTGAGAACCAATTATATTGAAAATGGGTGAAGTGCTCTTTTTAATGTAATTGACATTGACACTCTGAAACCCCAGGTTTCAGTGAGGGCCCCTGCCAGGGGGGGCCTAGGGGGGCAAATTGGAAAGGGGGGAGGGTAATTAAAACAAAAATATACTGGGTGTTTGGGTGGCGCAGTGGTAAAGTGTCTGCCCACTACTGCGGAGTCGTGGGGTTTGAATCCATGGCGGTCCGTCTGGTTTGGCAGAGTGTTGAGAGAGTGCAGAGAGCAGCCATATTGAAAGGAAATTGGGCCTCTTCCTTACTTCCTTCACAGGTGATACTAATGAAGGCTCTGTTCCATTCTTGGTCAAACAGAGTCAGGGTGCTGATATTGTGCATGTTGGCTCACTGGAAACACTCTGCTACACCAGTGGGTCTCAAAGTGTGGTCCAGGTACCTTTGTGGTTCCTTGAGGGGGTTCCAAATGGCCTCTTACGGGTGTACATTTGTACACTCAGAAGGGGGTCCTTGAAATTCAAAGGTTTGAGAACCACTGTGCTACACTAAACGGAACAGAGCCTTCATTAGAATCATTGGTAACACCTGTGAAGGAAGTAAGGATGGAGCCTATTTGTCCGTGTCCGGGGGAGGGAAGCCGGGCGGCGAGGATGATAATTGTCACTGTATGTATTCCTACGCGCTGGGGGTGGAGCCTGTCAGCAGGGAGTGTTGGGCGGGAGGAGTTGGACGGAGGGCGCGCTACGTCGTCCCGGTGGGGGCTCCTCGCTGGCAGGTGAGCCAGTAGGATACAAGAAGGGGTCCCCAACAAAATGAGGAACAGTTTAAACACTAAAGCCCTATTACATGTTTGGGCTATTAACCCTTTAAGACCTGGAACTGTCATTTTTAGATTTGAGCTAAAAAGCATTATTTTACACTTTGGCTATTCAAAAATAACATATCTACAAGCTCACAACACGACACATTGTGAGCTTTTAGATCGGCTATTTTCAAATAGCCTATGTATATCGGGCTCAAGTGGCTAAACTGAATTCAATGCAAAATTAACACTTTTTGCTGGGAACCCCCTGGTACCCCCCCGAGGACCCCTGGGGGTCCCCGGACCCCACTTTCAGAACCAATGACGTAAAGCAGTTTGAATTGCCTTCAATGAAACTTTGCCGTAGGGATACAGTTTTCCTGCATTTCTGCAGACTTTGCTTAACACACAGAATTCATAGAGTTGTTGTTAAAGCTGGCCGAGGTCAGAACGCAATCAAAACACAACAAAAACAATGAAGGAGCCGAAAGAAATGAGTTGAAATGCAATTAATGAATGAAAACAGCTCCCTGGTGATTTTATACTGGAGCAACATTAATTCATGTCTCTCTTTTTACCAAAAACTACAACATGATGGGGAAAAAAACACCTGTAAACCTGGTAGACAGTAACTACATACATGTACTACTGTACTTAAGTACAATTCCGAAGCACTTTTACTTTACTTGAGTATGTCTATACTTCAGCTACTCCACTACATCTCACACTCACACTCACACTTACACTCACACGCACGCACGCGCGCGCGCACGCACACACACACATATAAAATAGAGACACTTTCCATCACATGTGACACATAACACAACTGCTGAGTTTCACTATCTGTCTGTCTGTCTGTCTGTCTGTCTGTCTATCTGTCTGTCTGTCTGTCTGTCTGTCTGTCTGTCTGTCTGTCTGTCTGTCTGTCTGTCTGTCTGTCTGTCTCTGTCTCTGTCTCTGTCTCTGTCTCTCGCTCCCTTTCTCTCTCTCTCTCTCTCTCTCTCTCTCTCTCTCTCTCTCTCTCTCTCTCTCTGGTGGAAATTTACAGCTGACTGTCACCCTGATCCCTGCTTAACGTTCTGTCCAATCACAGTGCTCCGTCTAATAGTCTTAATGATGAGGGGTGGGGGTTATCGTCCTTGAATTCAATGTGAATTAACATGTTTTGTCACCAGTAGTGACGCTGGTGTGTGTGTGCACGTGTGTGTGCCTGTGTGTGTGTGTTGTCATGGTTACATAATCATATTGTGACGGACAGGCTCATTAACCCGCCTTTCCCACCCTTTTCCCTGAGTCATGTGTGTGTGTGTGTGTGTGTGTGTGTGTGTGTGTGTGTGTGTGTGTGTGTTTACATTTTTTAATAGTCAGTCAGACAGACAGGCAGGCAGGCAGACAGACAGACAGACAGACAGACAGACACAGACAGACAGACAGACAGACAGACAGACAGACAGACAGACAGACAGACAGGGCCCTATTATGCGCGTCTTATTTTCAGGTCTTATGCAGTAATTAAGTCATAACGCCACCGTCTTATGCGCAATCGCTATTTTGCCAGTCGCGCTGAACGCAAACACCTAAGGCTTAAGACTCGCCAGCATATTTAACGCCTGGGGGGGGGTTCATATGTTAATTAAGGGCGCTATGCAGTATCTGCTATTTTGTCTCACCGCATAGCGTTAAGACGCGGTCAGACCAAATCTCCAACGTGTCTATGTTAATTCGATGTATCAATTATGATTGTATCAGCACTTGGACATCTCTCCTTTCAATGTGAGGTTTCTTTCTCTTTTGATCTCACCACTTAACGCACGGAAAATAGCGCTGCGTCATGCGTTGATCTTAAAGCAGGGGTCTTCAACGTTTTCAGGCCAAGGACCTCCTAGCTGAGAGAGAGATGAAGCAGTGACCCCCAACTCTATATTTTATAACATTGTGTTTCAGATTAAAAGTTTTTTTTTACTTAGTCTGCTATTTTTTCCCTCTACACCTATAGCCTCTTTGCCAAAAATAGCCGACACAAGCTCTCAACGCCTCGCAGCGCAAGGCGTTGAGAGCTTGTAGATCTGCTATTTTTGGCTAATGTTCCCCTCAGAAAAGGAATTCTAGGGTTCAAGTGGTTATGGTAAAAAAAAAAAAAATCATATCCCACAAAGATTTGGCGGACCCCCTGTAGTAACTCTGAGGACCCCCTAGGGGTCCCGGACCCCCTGTTGAAGACCCCTGTCTTAAAGGGAATGGCAGCCTGATTGGTTTGGTTGAAGTAACGCTCAAGCACACTCATGACTAATTCAGACCGTTTACCGCGTAGCGCCTTGGCGCAGTGCGCAGATTACCGCACTCATAATAGCAAAATGGTATTGGCCACGCCTCCACGTCTTAAGTTAAGACGTAAGACCTGGCGGTAATTAAGAGGGCCCAGAGAGTTTTACGTTGAGAGATACTTTTTACTCCATTACAATTATTTGACAACTTTAGTCAGTAGTTACTTTGCAAATTTTGATTAATAACACAAAACAAACGAGAACGCTTAAGATCTACTTTACACTTTGGCTATTTGAAAATCGCTGATCTACAAAGCTCACACAACGCTGTGAGCTTGTAGATCGGCTATTTAAAAAAATATATACATTTTGCTGTGTTTATGTAAGGAAAGGGTTAATGCCAACAGGAAGTGTGTTTATCCCTGTGTCCTTGTTGCCACAATGTCTAACCCCGTCTGGGTGCACACACACACACACACACACACACACACACACACACACACACACACACACACACACACACACACACACACACACACACACACACACACACACACACACACACACACACACACACACACACACACACACACACACACACACACACACACACACACACACACACACACACACACACACACACACACACACACACGTCCTTAAGGTCCTGTTGGAAGTAAGGAAGAGGCCCAATTTATTTACAATATGGCTGCCGTGCATAGAGCCCGTTTATGACCAACGAGCGGATAACAGTTGGCGGGTTCTAGACGGGATCACACTGGTTCATTCAGGAGAGAAAGCAGGCTTTCCACAGCCAGTGCTGAACAGTGGTGGAAAGTAACTAAGTACATTTACTCAAGTCCTGTACTTAAGTACAATTTTGAGGTATTTTTTACTTTACTGGAGTATTTCCAATTGTTTGTACTTCTACTCCACTTCATCTCAGAGGCAAATATTGTACTTTTACTCCACTGCAATTATTTGAAAACTTTAGTTACTAGTTACTTTGCAGATATAAATGATTCTATTATAAAACATACATTAACCACTTTAGCCCTATTTTATGTTTAAAAATAGCCGATCTACAAGCTCACAACGCGTCGCAACGCGACGCGTTGTGAACTTGTAGATCTGCTATTTTCAAAAATTGTAGTACTTTTACTTTTGGTATTTTAAGTACATTTTGATACCAATACTTTTGTACTTTTACTCAAGTACATTTTGAATTCCGGACTTTTTCTTGTAACAGAGTATTTCTATAGTTCAGTATTGATACTTTCACATAAGTAAAATATCTAAGTACTTTTTCCACCACTGCGGCTGGTGGCTGAAAGCCTGGTGACACCAGATGACTTCTGCAACTGAGAACAAAACAAACAAAAAAAAAACCTGTTCAATAATCAGTGACAAAATGACAACATTTGCAGTGAACTTTGACCTCGGTGGAGAAATCGATAGAGCAGTGCATGATCCTAAAAATGACAACAGACGGAGCTACGGAAAGATAGGAGAACTCTTTAACTGCCCGAGTAAAAGAGTAATAGTGTCACCCCAGTAACAGCAAAAAACAAGTGTTTTTTCTGAACAATCATGGAATATTTTCCGTGATCGCTGCACACACAGAGATCGGCGCATTAAACGCACGCGAATCTCCGGATCACGGGGGGAAAAAAAGTAGCTGCGCACAATATTCCATTGCAGAGCTGTGGCCTGTTGAAAATGCCTTGTTTTGACCATAAAGCAAAGAGGAACGGAGATATAGGGATTTCCCCTCTAGAAATAAACAGGAAGTAAACAAGACGATTCTTTTTAAACTTCCGGGTCACTTCAGAGTCCCCCAAAATTATCATATTTGAACTGGGAGCCCCCAAATTATTCAAATTTGAACTGGGGACCCCCCAAAATAATCATATTTGAACTGGGGACCCCCCACCCTGACAAGCACTTGGAATTATATAGTTTGCCTCGGTTCCACAGACATATATTGTGTAAATAGTTGATCTACAAGCTCACAACAAAAATTGCCTCTTTCTTACATGATTTGACAATTGGCCAATGTTTGACCACGTTTTTCTTCCCGTATGTATGTATTAAAAAGGTCTTAAAAGTCCTTAAAGTGTCACTTCACTGTCATCTGGGGGACCCCCTCTGGGGTTGAGAACCAGTGCTCTAGAGAAGTAGTTTGACAGGTATATGGACCACTGATCCTCTGAGTATCTTAAAGACCAGACCCATTGCAAGTACTCTGTCCTCCACCTTAATTGAACCATCCCAGCCTAGTAAAAGTGAGCTGGGGTTACGTGAGTCAGAGATATCTTATGCTATCCCAGGACTCCAGGACAAGGCTCTATGCACAGCAGCCATATTATCATTTCCTTCACAGGTGTTACCAGTGATACTAATGAAGGCTCTGTTCCATTTAGTGTAGCACAGTAGTTCTCAGATTTTTGAATTTCAGATTTCCACGACCCCCATAACTTTGAGAGTGTACAAATGGAACCAAATGGACCCGTAACTCTCAGAGTTACACACCCGTAAAGGGCCATTTGGGAGTGTTTCCAGTGAGCCAACATGCACAATATCAGCACCCTGACTCCGTCGGACCAGAATGGAACAGAGCCTTCATTAGTATCATTGATAACACCTGTGAATGTCTTACAATATGGCTGCTGTGCATAGGGCCTCTTGTAGTTGGCCGTGTTTCTTGTTTTTAATTTCTATATATATATATATATATATATATATATATATATATATATATATATATATATATATGTTGCACTAGTTTGCTGTGATTTGTTTACATTTGTTTGTCTTAACAGTTTTATTAACATCTATTGGCTTCCATTTTTACACTCTGGGTTTACAGAGCTTTAAGGGTCCTTTTGGTTCATACCGATAGCTGGAGTACTGCCTGCACAGGGGATTTGGATTCGTGTACAGCAGTGGTTTTCACTTTTCAACCCTTTTCATGTCAAGGTCAATTATGTATTCGTCATTTGAGTCAAGGACCACCATTTGATGAGATTTAGCCCCTCAGACCCAAGACTTAGAATATTTTGTCGTCGCTGGATACAATTTTGTCCACAATTGTATTGATGTTGGTACCACAGGAGAGATAACAGGCACGACATAACAATTATTTAAATTAGCATAACAATAATTTAACTTTTGAGAGTGTAAAAGAAATCCATCATTTAGCTGGGGACCACCTGGAACCCCCTCAAGGACCACTGGTGGTCCCCGGACCACTGGTTGAGAACCACTGGTGTACAGGACAGTTGGCCACTTTACATGACATTGTTAGGGACAAAGCAACGATCTCCACCTGTATGTACTTACTTCATTACAAAGGAGTGTCAATGAGCGTATAGTCTGCAACACATAGCTGTGGATTTGGGAGGGGGCAGACCTATTATAATTTAGCGCTATGGGAATGGGCGATATTTTGGGTGCGATACCGTGCAAGGCCATTAGGTGCGGTGTGGTACCTGGTAGGCTGGTACTGAGGACATTATTAACTATTGTCTGTTTTTATTATATAACTTTTTGTGTGGACCCCTGGAAGACGATATCGACCACTTTGTGGAAGTTAATGGGGATCCTAATAAAGAATAAAGAACCTAATAATAAAGAACCTCTGTGGTACTGGACTGCTATGTGGAAATGCATAGCGTTAGCGCAGGGGTCTTCAACAGGGGGTCCGGGACCCCTAGGGGGTCCTCAGAGCTACTATATAGGGGGTCTGCTAAATCTTTGTGTGATAGGATTTAGTTTTTTTACATTAACCACTTGAACCCTAAAATTCCTTTTCTGAGGGGAACATTATAGCCGAAAATAGCAGATCTACAAGCTCTCAACGCCTCGCAGCGCGAGGCGTTGAGGCTTGTAGATCGGCTATTTTTGGCCAAGAGGCTATAGGTGTAGAGGGAAAAAATAGCAGACTAAGTAAAAAAAAACTTTAATCTGAAACACAATTTTATACAATATAGAGTAGGGGTCCCTGCTTCATCTCTGTCTCAGCTAGGGGGTCCTTGGCCTGAAAACGTTGAAGACCCCTGCGTTAGCGGACTGTAAGAGACCTTCTCTCTGGCTCTCTCTCTCTCCATAGCACCATGTCTCAGAAGGAGAAGCTGACCTTCTCTCTCTGTGTCTCTCTCTCTCTCTCTCTCTCTCTCCATAGCACCATGTCTCAGAAGGAGAAGCTGCAGTGTCTGAAGGACTTCCATAAAGACACGCTGAAGCCGTCCCCGGGGAAGAGTCCTGGCACGCGGCCAGAGGACGAGGCCGAGGGCAAGCACCCCCCGAGAGAGAAGTGGGCCAGCAAGCTGGACTTTGTCTTGTCCGTGGCGGGGGGCTTTGTGGGCTTAGGAAACGTCTGGCGTTTCCCCTACCTCTGCTACAAGAACGGTGGAGGTAAGGAATTATTGTTATTATTATTATTGAGGGGCCAAGGCCTTATAGGGCCCTGGACCCTCTTTGTATCTCTACACTTTTGTTATTATTATTCTTCCGCCATTGTACGCATAATCGCCTTATTATCTCTACCGTGCCGTCACTTTTTTACGAAACGGCTATATGGTAGGGCTGTGTCAAGGGTCAGTGACATGAAAGCCACAACCATTGGCCAAAGGGTGGCGCTGTAGCGATCAATTGAATGCAAAACTTTGAACAGGTATAACTCATGCCCTGTTTGACCTACAGTACAGCCGTGAAACTTCAATATGCTTCTCCTCATGCCGAACCGCTTTCGTGGTCTGACTTTTGACCTTTGACCTTTAGATCTCCCACCATTTTGAATTAGATGAAAAACAGTTCAAACTCAAATCATCTCCTGGGATGTTTGAGCAATCTGCACGAAACTTTTTACGCATGAACTTTGGACCAAAATCTAAAATCCCAGGGGAAGAGAAGTTTGTATGTGAAAAAATGAAACTTTTATGAGCCAATGAATATTGCGGTTTTATGAAAACTATTCTTCTGCCCCTTACACATAAATGCAGACTCATATTTGTATGAAACTGTGCAGTATGGTAGAGAGGCATTCCAAATATCACTGACACAAATCTTACTCCAATTGGCCGAAGGGGGGCGCTATAGCAATCCTTTCTAGTGGAGGGAAATACTAGAAACAATACATGTCCATGTTAGAACAGGGATCCGTCTGTCCATTAGTCCCACGTGTGACACACACGTTGTGAGCTTGTAGATTGGCTATTTTCGGCAGACATATTTGTTGTAGACAGAAAACAGCGGCCCAAGTATACAGCGACAACTCCGGTCCAGTTTACTAAGTCTAGAGACTTTAATTGGTTAACATCTCTCTCTCTCTCTCTCTCTCTCTCCGTTTTCCGTTCTGTCAGGAGGAGGAGACACTTGAAGATCTATGGTTAAGGTGCCCAAGGCTTGGTAGTCTGTTTGCGCTGCTACAGGGATGGTTTAACAGTTTTAATGAAGAGCTAAACTCGAAAGAACCGTTGTTTTACAACACCTTTGTAGAAACACAGACTCTACTATATCCCCTGCTAGCCTGCGGTCTGCTCTGAGAGAGGCTGGCTGTGTGAAAGTTGGGCATTTGATTAAAATGACTGCAATGTCAGTTGACGCCTTGGGACAAATGGCTGAACATTAGATCATCCAGACCGTGGTGGAGGTCCGGAAGTGAAAGTCCGGAATTCAAAATTGACTTGAGGAAAAGCACAAACGTATTGGTATCAAAATGTACTTAAAGTACTAAAAGTAAAAGTACTAAAATGAAAATAGCCGATCTACAAGCTCACAACGCGTTGCAACACGTTGCGTTGTGAGCTTGTAGATATGCTATTTTCGAATAGCAGAAATAAGGCTAAAGTTGTTCAGGTATGTTTTATAATGTAACAATATTTATCTGCAAAGCAACTAGTAACTAAAGTTTTCAAATCATTGTAGTGGAGTAAAAGTACAATATTTGCCTCCGAGATGTAGTGGAGTAGCCGCCCATAGGCTCTATTCACAGCAGCCATATTATGAAGACATTCACAGGTGTTACCAATGATACTAATGAAGGCTCTGTTCCATTCTGGTCAAAGAGAGTCAGGGTTCTGGTATTGTGCATGTTGGCTCACTGGAAACACTCTGTTACACCAGTGGGTCTACAGTTGGGGTCCAGGGACCCTCATGGGCTTCCAAATGGCCCCTTACAGGTGTGTAACTCTGAGAGTGTACAAATGGAACCAAATGGACCCGTAAGGGTCCATTTGGTTCCATTTGTACACTCTCAGAGTTATGGGGGTCGTGGAAACCACTGTGCTACACTAAATGGAACAGAGCCTTCATTAGTATCATTAGTAACACTTGTGAAGGAAGTGATAATATGGCTGCTTTGCATAGAGCCTATAGAGAAAAGGGCTGGCGACCTCCAATGGAGGATTGTAATTTGCACGTGGTGCAATAGCTACAAACAGACACAGGGCACACCTGGATCCTAGCACTGGGGAGGGATGTCTTTTTTGGTTTGCAGACTGAAACAGTGGCACACCTGGTTACTCAGTGTTCTAGGTTGGGGAGGGGGGTTATTCAGCATGTTGGGTCCTGTGTGGTTTCAAGGGCTGGGAGAAGTGTTTTCTCATGAACTGTTTGTGTTTGGTCCAAAATACCCCCTCAGGAAAAAGAGTGTACACAACATTGTTGTAGTATAGTGGACTATGTAGAGGGTTTTAGCTTTTTTTGGGGGCTCAGGAAGACGTAATGTGTTCGGTGCAGGAGGGAGAATTGTGCCTTTCTTTTTGAACAGGTGTTTTTTTTAAACAGAGGTGATTTTTGTTCTCTCTACAAATTGAGTAGTGCACTAAGCGTATTATTTGTAACTTTTGGCTCACACTCTCTCTCTCTCTCTCTCTCTCTCTCTCTCTCTCTCTCTCTCTCTCTCTCTCTCTCTCTCTCTCTCTCTCTCTCTCTCTCTCTCTCTCTCTCTCTCTCTCTCTCCCCAGGTGCGTTCCTCATCCCTTACACTATCTTCCTGTTTGGGGGGGGTCTGCCGGTGTTCTTCCTGGAGGTGGCTCTGGGTCAGTTCACCTCCGAGGGGGGCATCACATGCTGGGAGAAGCTCTGCCCCATCTTCACTGGTACGTACACTATAATACGCCACTGTTTCCCAAACAGTGGGTCGGGACCCAAGTTTGGGTCGCTGACCTTTTTCTATGGCTTGCAAGTAAATATCCCCTTATTTTCCGTTTCTTATATTTAAAAAAATATATATATATATTTATTCCAATATTTTCAAAGAATCCCCCCAAAATTCAACATTTTTCAACAATTAAAAAAAAAATACAAAATCCACAAAAAGAAAAGAAAAAAACACGTTTACTCAAATCTGTACTTGAGTATAATTATTTTTGGGCACTTTTACTTTATTTCAGTATTTCACTTTTTTGGTCATTTATATTTAGTTATTAAATTGACCAAATAAGATCTTATTAAGGACTTAAAAAGACAGAAAGTCAAAGAAAGTCTTACATTTGCGTTCAAAGGCCTTAAAAATAAACGCATTCTCACTCCCCAAGACGGCAAACGGTTGACTTGTTGGGACACATTTGACCAAACGTTAGACTGGATGGGGTATACCCTCGACGCCACAAGTGGACTAGGGGGGATATGAGTTACCATTCTGTCCCTATCGGGACATAACTCCACCTCGAAGACGGCACCGTTTGATTGGAACGGTACTCCCTTCCAGTCAAAATGTTTGACGTTTGGTCACATTTGTCACAAGAAGTCACGATATGCATTTTGGGGAGTGAGAGTGTGTTGTAAGAATGCCACAGACAGGGAGCCAGGGAGGAAGGGGAACTAAGCAAAGGTATTGTGGTGTCTGATCTCTTAACCCATTAAGACCGGGAACGTATCTCTGTCATTTTTAGATTTCTTTGGCTATTTATTTATTTTAATCGTGAAAATCTTTGAATATATGTATTTTTAAAGCAAAAAAATGTTTACTCAAATCTTTGCTTCTGGGGGATTCTACAAATGTCTTCTAAATCCTACTGTTTTTTTTTTGAAAAAAGAAGTTTATGTTGCTATAATATCAGTGGTTCTCAAACTTTTTTCATGTCAAGGACCCCCAAAATGATATGTATTTGTGTTGAGATGGACCCCCATCTCAAAAATATTTTTTAATGGGGACCACCAGAAGCAAACATTTGAGTAAAACATTTTCCCTTAAAAAGTATTTGCACACATTTTCACGATTTTTTCAAAATAGCAGATCTACAAGCTCATAGCGTATATCTGCTATTTTTGAATATCCAAAGTATAAAATAATGGTTAAAGTGGTTACACAGATGCGTTCCCGGTCTTAATGGGTTAAAAAAACACCTTAAATAATGTATTTATTTTAGAAATAGTTCATCTTTTACTCAAAGTTCATCTTTTACTCACAGGTTGACAATGTCTTTTGTCCATGTCTGGTCGAGCCCTATGGAACGTACATGTGCTAACAAAAACACATTTAAGATATTTTATGATGCTCGTATTAACCTTTGAAAGTATTTGTTTAAAAAAAATAATTAGCATATGCATTCCTGTCACAAAATATTTTCAGAAATACATATCAATTTTGGGGGTCCTGAAATAGTTTGAGAACCACTAGGTTTCTAGATTGTTCATCACATAGTTATTGTTACAGTTCTAGTGTTTGCCTTCAACACCACTGGCTGAGTCAGAACACTCGTCTCCCTTTGAGCTCCGCGACCTTATTCTGCCACACGTTGCTAGGCAACCAGGGCTGCACATGTACACCCTTAGAATCCTCTCCTCTCCTCTCCACGCATCTGTGTCACTTTAGCTTTCTTTGACTATTCAAAAATAGCAGATGTACAAGCTCATAGCGCGGCACTGAGTTCCGCACTATGAGCTTGTAGATCTGCTATTTTTGAAACATCTTGAAAAACATTTCTTTTTGATTTTTTTTTTTCAAAAAACTGTTAGGATTTAGAAAACATTTTTTAAGAATAGCCTCAGGTCTTAAAGGGTTAATGTGCTACACTGTTTTCTCACTCAACAGTAAAAATTGTGTGCACATTTCTAAAGTGACCATTTAATCACTTTAAGGCCTTTTTAATTCCTCAATTTCTTTTACAAGAGACCATTACGGCATCAAAAGAAATCAACAAACTATACT
>NC_139944.1:2976700-2989200 GCF_963454915.1 Gymnoscopelus microlampas
CACTAAATGGAACAGAGCCTTCATTAGTATCATTGGTAACACCTGTGAAGGAAGCGATAATATGGCTGCTGTGCATACAGCAACACCTGCCTCAGTGGCTTGCCTTGTTAATCACTAGACTCCAAACCTAACAACTCCAGTGTTCGACTCCCGCTGCTGACATTACTTTTTCCATCGGCCACGGACAACTCTTTTTTTGCCGATAAAGTATAGTTTTGGACCGCGACGGAAGGTCGCAGTCTCGAGCGAACTCGAGCCACGGGAGGCACCGCGAGTCGCTGTGCCGAACGTTGCGACGTTCGCTTGAGCCTACTCAGCCCTGTCCGAGTTAAGTACTGATAGGCACAGAATCGAAAATGATTGCCCCCCCACCCCCAGAGCGCCAAGCATTATTTTCGACCACAGATCACTGCATGACTAGAGGCGAAGCAAGGGGGGCATGTTACTACGATCCGGTGGGAAAGCAGGGCTTGCGTTTGGGAACCCATCGGTGAAAAAAAGGGGAGGAGAATAAATTCAGAGCTTTGAATATGTCTTTGAGAGATTAGGGTTCAGCTGCTACATAAACCCATCGCCGGTGGTGGAAAAAGTACTGAAATGTTTTACTTAGGTAAAAGTATCAATACTGCAATGTAGAAGTACTCTGTTAGAAGTAAGAGTCCGAAATTCAAAATTGACATGAGTAAAAGTACAAAAGTATTGGCATCAAAATGTACTTAAAGTACTAAAAGTGAAAGTACTAAAATGTTTGAAAATAGCATATCTACGTAAGCTCACAACGCGTCGCGATGTGAGCTTGTAGATCTGCTATTTTCAATAGGTATAAAATAGGGCTAAAATGGTTAAAAATTGTTAATATATAATGTAATAATAATGTATATCTGCAAAGTAACTAGTAACTAAAGTCCTCAAATAATTGTAGTGGAGTAAAAGTACAATATTTGCCTCAGAGATGTAGTGGAGTTAGAAGTAAAAGTATTGAAAATTGGAAATACTCCAGTAAAGTAAAAAATACCTAAGTACAGTACTTGAGTAAATGTACTTAGTTACTTTACACCAATGCCCATCGCTCATCCAAACTGTATGTGTTGTGTTGTGTTGTGTTGTGTTGTGTTGTGTTGTGTTGTGTTGTGTGTGTGCGTGTGCGTGTGCGTGTGCGTGTGCGTGTGCGTGTGCGCGTGCATGCGTGTGTGCGTGTGTGTGCGTGTGCGTGTGTGTGTTGTAGTGTTTCCAGCCAGAGTTGCCGTGGGCCAAATGCAACCAGCCATGGAACACTCCCCGCTGTGTGGAAGACACTGTCCGCAAGAACAAAACTCTCTGGCTGGCCGCCAACACCACCAACTTTACCTCCCCTGTCACCGAGTTCTGGGAGTAAGATACACATTTTAACCTTTATTTATGTAGTATAAATAACAATAAGTATCAATACTGCAACGTAGAAGTACTCTGTTACAAGTGAAAGTCCAGAATTCCAAAAGTACAAAAATATTGGCATGAAAATGTACTTAAAGTACCAAAAGTAAAAGTACTAAAATGTTTGAAAATAGTAGATCTACAAGCTTGTAGATCTGCTATTTTCAAATAGCCTAGGTATGAAATAGGGCTAAAGTGGTTAATGTATGTTTTATAATGTAATCATTTAAATCTACAAAGTAACTAAAGTTTTCAAATCATTGTAGTGGAGTAAAAGTACAATATTTGCCTCTGAGATGTAGTGGAGTAGAAGTAAAAGTATAGACAATTGGAAATACTCCACTAAAGTAAAGGTACCTCAAAAGTGTCCTTAAGTACAGTACTTGAGTAAATGTACTTAGTTACTTTACACCACCGAACAGGTGGTGGCCAACTCCCTTATCCTGTGCCATTTTGATTTTGCGAGTACACCTTGGTTCGAGGGCTTATTGAAATCCCTCAAAACCAAGCTACAGTCAGCTCAGAATAGACTGATCAGGGTCATTCTAGGGTTTCTAGACCCAGATCCCATATAGGTAGGAACCAGTTTAGAGAGCTCAACTGGCTCCCAATAGAATCCAGGGTAACCATGGCCAGATTGACCATGGTTCATAAGATCATATATGGCGAGGTCCCCATATTTGTAAAGACACGTTCTACTCAGAGAAACAAAGTACATCATTTGTTCACCAGAGCCGGTGTAGCAGATGTGAGCCATCAGGCTTTTAAAAGCAAACTGGACAAGAAATCATTTACTTACATAGGAGACACACAGTGGAACGACCTCCAAACCAGTGTCAAACTGACAACCAATCTGAGGTATTTTAAGCTGCAGACAAGGTCTATTAGAAAAGGTTTGCCTATAGAGGGGTCAGTAGACTATAGGAAAAGATAAGGGAGCACTTGTTTGTGTGTATGTACTGTATATTTTAATGTCATGTGTTTTGCACTGTAATGTATAGTAACTTGTATTGACTGTTAATTTTGAGAGGACCTCAACGGAAATACGTCTCAGGACCTTCTTGCGTAATAGGCTCTATTCACAGCAGCCATATTATGTAGACATTCACAGGTGTTACCAATAATACTAATGAAGGCTCTGTTCCATTCTTGGTCAAACAGAGTCAGGGTGCTATTGTGCATGTTGGCTCACTGGAAACATTCTGTTACACCAGTGGGTCTACAGTTGGGGTCCAGGGACCCTCATGGGCTTCCAAATGGCCCCTTACAGGTGTGTAACTCATTTGGTTCCATTTGTACACTCTCAGAGTTGTGGGGCCGTGGAAACCACTGTGCTACACTAAATGGAACAGAGCCTTCATTAGTATCATTGGTAACACCTGTGAAGGAAGTGATAATATGGCTGCTGTGCATAGAGCCTATTCTCGAACTGCTGTAACCATGTGGTTTTGCTTTTCAAATAAATCAAATCAAATCAAATAGGTGCAGTAAGGTTACATTCACAAAATCATGGCATATGTCTTCATGACACAATAAGCATGTCACTCAGTACTCTAATGGGTATAAGTAACAGCGTCTCCGCCATATGTGGCGGCTACCAATTATAGCAGAGACAGCACAATATTTTTGCCAGACTTTTTGCCTCCCTTTTGGGCATCTCAAGTTGTTGAAACCCTCTAACAACCAGGCTGGGTGGGTAGGATAATGTCCTAGGCTGACAAATATAAAAAACTAATAGTCTGCACCTATAGCCAGTGGTCTAAAGTAACTAAGTACATTTACTCAAGTACTGTACTTAAGTACAATTTGAAGGTATTTTTTTACTTTACCAGAGTATTTCCAAATTTCAGTACTTTTACTTCTACTCCACTACATCTCAGAGGCAAATATTGTACTTTTACTCCACTACAATTATTTGAAAACTTTAGTTAATCTATAGATTTTGAGTATTATTACAAAACATACATGAACCACTTCAGCCCTATATACATCTTGGCTATGTGAAAATAGCAGATCTGCAAGCTCACAATGCGTCGCGATGCGCCGCATTGTAAGCTTGCAGAACTGCTTTTGATGTGAGGTTTCCACCCGACGGGGACGATTATGTGTAACCACAGTCATTTACTGTGCACGATGTAAGTCATTGTGAATGTGAATGTGATGTGATGTCACCGCTGTTAGATAGATTCGTCATTAAATTCAACTTGTTGACGATCCATTGAGAGTAGCTGTGAATCAGAGAAATGATCAGAGAAAAAAAAAGAAAACGCTCTTTCTGACAAACAAAGCCAGCCTTTCATCACAATATAACGCTCAGAGTTATGGAAAGTTACTAAGAACCTTTACTCAAGTCAGGTACTGTACTTGTGCACTAATATGCAGGCTTACACATAGAGGTGCAACACTTCATCAAACTAATCAGTTGAATCAATTATCAAAAAACATAATATTGTACTTTTACTCCACTACAATTATTTGTAAAATGTAGTTACTAGTTACTTTGCAGATATAAATTATGATATTATGAAACATACATTCATCACTTTTGCCCTATTTTATACGTAGGCTATTTGAAAATAGACGATCTACAAGCTCACAACGTCTCGCATCGCGACGTGTTGTGAGCTTGTAGATCTGCTATTTTCAAATATGTTATTACTTTTACTTTTGGTACTTTAAGTACATTTTGATACCAATACTTTTGCACTTTCACTCAAGTCAATTTTGAATTCCGGACTTTTACTTGTAACAGAATACGTCTACATTGCAGCATCGATACTTTTACTTAAGTAAAACATTTGAGTACTTTTCCCCCACCACTGATAATAATGGATAATCAATAATGCATTAAACTCCTCTGTGTGTTCACAATAGGCACAACGTGCTGGGGATCAGCGGAGGCATCGACGAGATGGGACCCATCAAATGGGACCTGGCTGGGTGTCTGCTGGCTGTCTGGGTCATCTGCTTCTTCTGCATCTGGAAGGGAGTCAAGTCCACCGGCAAGGTGCCTGTCTGCCTGCCTGCCTGTCTGTCTGTCTGTTTGTCTGTCTGCCTGCCTGCCTGCCTGCCTGCCTGCCTGTCTGTCTGTCTGCCTGCCTGCCTGTCTGTCTGCCTGTCTGCCTGTCTGCCTGTCTGTCTGTCTGTCTGTCTGTCTGTCTGTCTGTCTGTCTGCCTGTCTGTCTGTTTACTGCATACTATATGCATTGTGCCATGGACTATAAATTCAGCTTTTGTTTTCTGTTTGGCACGAGAAACAACAACAAATACACACGCACACACGCGCGCGCACGCACGCACGCACGCACGCACGCACGCACACACACACACACACACACACACACACACACACACACACACACACACACACACACACACACACACACAGAGCCACAGGAAGGGTGGTGCGAACGGTGCGGTCGCACCGGGCCCCGCGCTGGGGGGGGCCTCGCAAAAAAACTGGATTTTTTTTTTTTTAACATGACACCCAACATGACACCCAACTTAATGTTTGAGGGCAAAAATAACCGCAAATAACCACCCAAAACTCGGATATATCCGACAGAAACCGCAAAAAAATCGCGCGCGCGTGCGTGCTCGCCAACTCCGCACCGGGCCCCGCATTTCTCCCAGACAGCTCTGCACACACACACACACACGTACGCGCCTCATGTGATCACACATTCACCAGGACTATATTTAGAAAAAAAAACATGAGACCTGAGGTGACGTCATGGTAACCTTGGCAACGGAGTAAACATGCAGAAAAACGAGGGAAAGGAAAAGCCGAGTGAATTTCCAGAATTGAGCGTATAGCATAGAAAATTTCACAATTTAGGCATTTTAGCAGTAAAATCCAGAGTGACTTACAGAACGCAGGGTAAACACGAGGAATAGACATGATAATCTAGGATCATAGATCTTTATAAACCAAGAATCAGTCTAATATCAAAAAGTAAATAATCTCTACACAGTGGTGTAAAGCAACTAAGTACATTTACTCAAGTACTGTACTTAAGTACAATTGTTAGGTAATTTTACTTTACTGGAGTATTTCCAACTGTCTACGCTTTTACTTCTACTCCATTACATCTCAGAGGCAAATACTGTACTTTTACTCCACTACAGTTATTTGAAAACTTTAGTTACTAAAGCTCACAATGTGACGCGTTGAGAGCTTGTAGATCTGCTATTTTCAAACATTTGAGTACTTTTACTTTTCGTACTTTAAGCACATTTTCATACCAATACTTTTGTACTTTTACGCGTACAAGTACATTTTTAATTATTGACTTTCACTTATAACAGAGTACTTCTACTTTGCAGTATTGATACTTTTACTGAAGCGAAGCATTTGAGTACCTTTTCCCACAACTGCCGACAGCCATGCTGTACTGTGTAGTGTGTACCGTATAATGTATAGAAGCAGTGGATTTATAGCGGTAACTTACAGCTTTAAACGTCCATAAAACAACATCAGCAACAGCAGTCAACGCGGACAAACTATGCAGTCGATGCCAGACACCCCCCCGTCCCCCCTCCCCCTGAAGGCTTATTGATTGGTCAGGGCTGATTTATTCTCTCTGTGTTCGCTGCCAAGGCCTGTAACCGAGCAATTAACCACCATGTAAAACACAACACACTGACCTTACAAGCACTGTGTGTGTGTGTGTGTGTGTGTGTGTGTGTGTGTGTGTGTGTGTGTGTGTGTGTGTGTGTGTGTGTGTGTGTGTGTGTGTGTGTGTGTGTGTGTGTGTGTGTGTGTGTTGTGTGTGTGTGTGTGTGTGCGTGCGTGCGTGCGTGCGCGTGTGCGTGCGTGCGTGCGTGCGTGCGTGCGTGTGTGTGTGTGTGTGTGTGCACATGTATTACTTGTAGCACAGTAAAACAGTGGTTCTCAAACTTTTTCATGTCAAGGACCCCCACAATTACATGTATTTGGCAGCGGACCCCCATCTCAAATATATTTTGTGCCAGGGATTTAAAAAAGAAAAATAGCAGATCTACAATTTTGGACCACGCTTTCTTACCTTTTCTATTATGTTATGATATCTTAGGATGAATGGTACAGTAGAACAAATTCATAACTCCATACCACGGGTCTGCCACAGCTTAAAACCTGCGCCAATAGGCCTTGCGTTAGATCGCGTATTTTAATAGCTTTTTTTTTGCATTTTTTGGTGAATTTTTGGGCTGACGTTTATAGTGACAGAACACTATGCAACCGAAAAAAAAGGAAAGAAAAACGGAATTCTCTCTAGACGAGATTGAAATCTCGAGATTGAAATCTCGTCTAGAGAGACTTTCATTTAAAAAAAAAAATCAATATAGACAAGCTAGACAATATAAAAGCTTTGAGCTATAATGTTTGGTGTTTTATTTTCCCTGCGTGTGCGTGTGCATGTGTGTGTGTGTGCGCGTGTGTGTGTGTGTGTGTGCGTGCGTGTATGTGCGTGTGTGTGCGTGTGTGTGTGTGTGTGCGTGTGTGTCCAGGTGGTGTACATCACGGCCACCTTCCCGTTCGTCATGCTCATCGTGTTGTTGGTGCGAGGCGTCACTCTGCCCGGCGCCTCCGAGGGCATCAAGTTCTACCTGTACCCTGACCTGGCCCGCCTGCAGGACCCCGAGGTACGTAGGTGGCCACCACGCTGCCTTTATTTTTTACGCCGCAGAGGGAGTGTAGCGCCCAGGATTACCAAAACAATTGCCACTGGGTGAAAAGAAAATGGGGTTGCAAAAAGCGTGGGATAAAGAATGTGTTAAAAAAAAAAAAAACACGGCCGCGGCCGGAGCCGCTATGTTCACCAGCTGCCTGTCCATACGTACGGTAGGCCTACTGTACATCCCATTATTTTGAATGCATTATCTCAGGACACAAATGTCTAATTTGACACTTGACTCATGGATGAAGTAATTAGAAGCAGGTGGTCAATGGCAGCGGTTCTCAAACTTTGTCATGTTTGAGATGTTTCTTTTTTAAAT
Organism: Gymnoscopelus microlampas; assembly: GCF_963454915.1. Taxonomy (NCBI): domain Eukaryota; kingdom Metazoa; phylum Chordata; class Actinopteri; order Myctophiformes; family Myctophidae; genus Gymnoscopelus; species Gymnoscopelus microlampas. The sequence continues at coordinate 2,984,093 of NC_139944.1, forward strand.
ATAAAAAAATAGCAGATGTTCAAGCTCGCAGCACGGCACGAAGTGACGTGCTGCAAGCTTGTACATCTGTAATTTTTTTAACCCATTAAGACCTGGAACTGTGTCATTTTTAGATTTGAGCTAAAAAGCATTATTTTACACTTTGGCTATTCAAAAATAGCAGATATACAAGCTCATAGCGCGGCACCGAGTGCCGCGCTACAAGCTTGTAGATCTGCTATTTTTGAAAAATCGTGAAAATGTGTGCAAATCTTTGAATATAAATAATTTTAAAGCGAACATTTTTAACTCAAATCTTTGCTTCTGGGGGTCCCTGGAACAAAATATTTTGATGGGGGTCCGAGGCCAAATACATATAATTTTGGGGGTCCTTGACATGAAAAAGATTGAGAACCACTGATATAGAAACATACGTTTTTCAGAATACTGTTGAGATTTAGGAGACGTGTAGAATCGGCTTCATGTCTCAATGGTATAGCCAACGTATAAAAATGAACACTGGTCCAGTGAGCCTGAACGTTCTGTCTTCTCGTCCTCCAAGGTGTGGATCGATGCCGGCACGCAGATCTTCTTCTCCTACGCCATCTGCCTGGGCGCCATGACCTCCCTGGGGAGCTACAACAAGTACAAGTACAACTGCTACAGGTAGGGCTGTCCCCGTTTATGGAGGGTCCGCTGGGGTGGGCTTGTGTTTGTGTGTGTGTGTGTGTGTGTTCATTAACACGGTACATGTGTGACATATAGGGACTGTTTGTGTGTGTGTTCATTAACTCATTCACTGCCAGATTTATTTCTGGCTGTGTTTGCCCACTGCCGGCAATTTTAGTTTTTTTACCTTTCAACAGGTCACAAACATTTTATATTCATTATACGTCCTTGGTAGTGAATGAGTTAATACTGTATACTGTATGTGACATATAGGGATTATTTGTGTGTGTTTATTAACACCGTATACTGTATATGTGACATATAGGGACTGTATGCTGCTGGGGGCCCTGAACAGCGGTACCAGTTTTGTGTCCGGATTCGCAATATTTTCCGTCCTGGGATTCATGGCACAGGAGCAAGGGGTGGACATCGCTGATGTGGCCGAGTCAGGTACGTTCTGAGGAAACCCAGACGGTTATGAGGGTTTCTTTCTGGGAAACCCAGACGGGTACAATGTTTCTTTCTCGGAAACCCAGACGGGTATGAGGGTTTCTTTCTGGGAAACCCAGACGGGTACTAAGGTTTCTTTCTGGGAAACCCAGACGGGTATGAGGGTTTCTTTCTGGGAAACCCAGACGGGTAGGAAGGTTTCCGCTCTGGGAAGCCCAGACAGCTACGGGAAACTCCTCATAAAATTCAAAGACTAAGAAATAACACACAACTTCATTGCTGAGCAAAACTGCAAAGGCAGTGAAGTGCAAAGATCCTATAGTATTGCTAGCGCAACTTTTGTAGAATCCTAGAATTCTAGAGTCTTAAGTTTGGAGTTTCAAAGCTGGAGTTTCTTATCGAGCCACGTGACAGCTCAGTTAGCACAGTGTCACTGTTAGCAGGACACTGTGTTTTATAACAAACCAACATAGTGTGGACGTTAGTGAACGCTATCAACGTTGTTTTCAACATGCGTCTGTGTCACTCTGCCTTATTGACCGTGGCCACAGTTGGGGACTCTATGTCTGGGCCTGAACCCTAAAGATACTGTACATAACACACGTGCCTTCATCTAATCCAGGCCGTTTGTTACATTATATTTATATGAGACTGACGTTTTTATGTTTGGTTCCTTTGCCAACAACTGAGCTGATTTTTCCGTGAGTGGAAAACTGGAGGTTTAATAATAGCCACTATTAGGCCGTAGCGCAAGTCCCATGTTGTTGTTTTTGTTTGCTTGGATATTTTGGTCCTTTCAATGACATGGTAGTATTATGTTCTGGTGTTATTGTTGGACGCCTCACTCTGTAAGGCATGCAACGCGTTCAGGTTCCCTTCAAGGTCATCTTTGTGCCGTTGACATACAGACAGGAACACAACAGATTGTCTCAGGCACTGAAACTGTGTTAATTTTGACTGCAAATTTTGATTCAGTTTTAGCCTAGTTTTAGTTGACTGAATCTACAGTTGATTAAGTCGAGTAAAAATGTCTGTTGGCGAGCCTTGATGGCGTCGTAATGCCTGATTTTACACTTAGCTGCGTGTCGAAAATAGCAGATCTACAAGATCTACGATCTACTTTTAAATAGCTAATCGCAATTATTTGTACTAGACCATACCCGTCCGGGGATATGAGCACCCAAAGTATGTGCAGTGTGGGTTACGCGCTGTGCACAGACAGTATATCAGGGATGGAAAGTGACACACAAGAAATCTCTGTTTCACCGACATAAAAAGGCTAATAAACAGTGTACATTTTGGGAAAGGTAAAAACGGGCAGGGTCATCTGGTGCATAATGCTAATGGAATGGGCGTGTGCAGATTCAGATCAATTGGCTCTATTCACAGCAGCCATATTATGAAGAAATTCACAGGTGTTGCCAATGATACTAATGAAGGCTCTGTTCCATTCTGGTCAAACAGAGTCAGGGTGCTGATATTGTTGCATGTTGGCACACTGGAAACACTCTGCTACACCAGTGGGTCTAAAGTTGGGGTCCAGGGACCCTCATGGGCTTCCAAATGGCCCCTTACGGGTGTGTAACTCTGAGAGTTATGGGGGTCGTGGAAACCACTGTGCTACACTAAATGGAACAGAGCCTTCATTAGTATCATTAGTAACACCTGTCAAGGAAGTGATAATATGGCTGCTTTGCATAGAGCCTATTGCTCCAGCCATTGGGGAACCGGGCAGGACAGAGAACAGAGAACAGACAGATCCTGTCCACAGAGGTTTGGTCATTTATATGTAGGGTGACAATTAATCATCAACTTAAATGTTGTAATCGTGCCCTGTCCATCACCAAAATACTTGTGTTTAGAAGGACATGTGAATGAAACATGAGTTTCATGTAGCAGCTCTTCTGAAAGTGACGGTCAGCCAGAGGACTGTGAAGTTTTTATGCTGTTGAAAGTGACAGTCAGCCAGAGGACTGTCACTGGATGCTTTGTCATAAAACTCCTGACGTCAAATGAACCTGTTTTAAATGTCTCATGTAGCTGTCAGCCACAATGCTGTTCTGCTGCTTCTACTATCGGACTCATCTCAGTTATACTCCATCCAACAACGCTGACATGCCAAAAAGAACAGACCTAAGCTAACATGTAGGGATATGGGAATTTCATGTCACAATAATTGTGCCAAAAATAACTGCGATTAAAGGCATGGTATATAACATGCGCCCTGTGTTTACATAACAACACAACATTGTTGCATTTGTAGCAGCAGCTATCAGCCAAAAGAAATAATGCGTGGCACAACAGACGACACGAGACACTTTTGCGTACCAACAGCAGGGACAGGAATTTCCAAGCTATTATTTTTTAGCAAAACTAAAAAATAAAAGCCAGGAGATCGAGGCTAGGAATTTACTTCCTGAAGCCACACTCACACAATCATTCTAAAGCACGCGTCGGCCCCATGTACAACCATTAGGCGCAGGGGGAGGGGAGGGGACGCATGCTGCACATGATTGTGTGAGTGTTGCTTCGCATCGCCTCGCATTGCCTCGCTGCGTGCACGCAGCCAGCAGCGGCTGGTAGAGGCACTCGTCAGTGATGATCAACGCACCGTAACGGTGCAAAATATGCCGTGAACGTCCCAGTCTGGCGGATAAAAGCAGCGCAGCACAGGGCACCAAACGGCGTGAGAAAAAAAAAACAGCGAAAATTGGCGGAATTTGGAAGCAGAGCGTCCTTTTTTCTCGCACAGCACCCCCCCCCCGTTGACAAAACTATCCCGGTGGGCACCGCGCTGAATGCCCCCCCCCCCCCCCCCCCCCCCGTGACAAAACGGGACGGGACCATTTATTTGGTGCGCACCAAGTCACATCTCCAGGTGCTCTTCTGAGTACTAGACCTAAAAAGTTATGTGCACCCCTGATAATATGGCACCATTTGTGTCTAACTCACATCGCGTCTCATTGGTGGGCTGTGAACAGTTCAGAAAACCTACCAGTGACATCATCGAGCTAATTATGTCTGTCTGCCTGCACTGGCTTGATCAACAGCAATCACAGGGTTGTAATGTTGTTCTTCTTCTTCTTCTCCACCCCCACCCCAACCCCCCTCCTTTCTGTGTGTGTGTGTGTGTGTGTGTGTGTGTGTGTGTGTGTGTGTGTGTGTGTGTGTGTGTGTGTGTGTGTGTGTGTGTGTGTGTGTGTGTGTGTTGTGTAGGTCCAGGCCTAGCGTTCATAGCCTATCCCAAGGCGGTGTCCATGATGCCTCTGCCAACGTTCTGGGCCATCCTGTTCTTCATCATGTTACTGCTGCTGGGCCTCGACAGTCAGGTGAGGATGAGGACGGTCACGTCCTTCTTTGTTCACTGTAAACCCCCCCCCCCCCCCCCCCCCCCAGCGGAGTCCCTCAGGGCTCTATGTTGGTATCTTTTCTATTTTCCGTTACTGTGGGGAAAGCGTTCGCTGAAAGTAGCCGATCGACATGAGCTTTACCATCTGCTATTTTCAGCGAAAACTTTCCCCACAATACGGATGTTGACAATGATTGGGTAATAAAATCAAGTGTAAAGTCCGGTCCAATCCCCATTGCAATCAATGGCGTGGTAATTGTTCTGCAGTCAGCAGGGCTAAAAAAGCCCTTATTTTTGGGCTTCAATTCCAGCGGAGCTTCCTTCTCATCCCAATACACTATTCTGTGCCGTTTGCGTGTTGTTAGCTTGTCAGCTGGTTGACACGCTTGTGCATTGGAGTATAAACAACGCTTTAGGCTCATTTGTACTCAGTGGTAGTTGTCGTTGGCCATAGGCTCTATTCACAGCAGCCAAATTGTGAAGACATTCACAGGTGTTACCAATGATACTAATGAAGGCTCTGTTCCATTCTGGTCAAACAGAGTCAGGGTGCTGATATTGTGCATGTTGGCTCACTGGAAACACTCTGCTACACCAGTGGGTCTACATTTGGGGTCCAGGGACCCTCATGGGCTTCCAAATGGCCCCGTACAGGTGTGTA
>NC_139944.1:2994200-3006700 GCF_963454915.1 Gymnoscopelus microlampas
TGTGGGGACATTTTGGCCCTCACAGGTATATTGAGGACAACGTTGCTCATTTCACTGTTGAGACAAGACGCCAGTCTTGGCTGCAGTACATTTCGCCATGTGTTTTCGTCACGTTTCTGGGTTTTTCTTCTCCAGGCGCTGATAATTTCTACGATGCGATTGAGGACATGATTGGCTACAGACCAAATCCATGGATGAAATGGAGCTGGACTATCATCACGCCTCTCCTGTGTATGGTGAGGACACACACACACACACACACACACACACACACACACACACACACACACACACACACACACACACACACACACACACACACACACACACACACACACAGAGCGCGACAGCCACGCGCAGCCAAGCATAAAATGACTTGTCTTAGTTCTACTGCATGGATCTCTTCCCCACTCGTCCCTCCCTAACATTTTAGTCTAGTTTTTGAGTGGTGCTAGCCACTCCAAGGACTGACTTTGTGTGTGTGTCTGTCCGTCCGTCCGTATGAGCACGACCTCAACAGCTGCAGCTGATTACAACACAACGATGCAACCAGCTACACTAATTAACTCATCAAAGGCACCTCTCTTCATACTGGGTGTGATTTTTTATTTGTCGACGGAATTGTGAATATATTTATTCTTAGTTTTAATCATCATAGCTTAGTTTTTATTTAGTTTTCGTCAGTGAAAAAAGGTAGTCCACGAATATTTTTTGTCATTTAGTCTACAAAATGAACACTGGTCTTTAGTAGCCTGCTGCCAGAGACCTTGTGGCTGCCTAGGGCTGTCACGATAATGTCATTTTACTTATATTTAATAACAAGATTAATTGTCATACAACTAATTGCAATAGACGAGTCCACAGACGCGCTGCCTGTAGCTTCCTGTAGGCGGCCATTGCTGCGGTGTCGCGTCCGCGGAGCGTTGACACCGCAGCTATGGCTGCGCGCAGGGCAGCGCTCCGTGGATTCGTGTATAGGCTCTATGCAGCCATATTGGAAAGAAATTGGGCCTCATCTTACTTCCTTCACAGGTGTTACCAATGATACTAATGAAGGCTCTGTTCCATTCTGGTCAGGGTGCTGATATCGTGCATGTTGGCTCACTAGAAACACTCCATTTTGGTTCCCAAATGGCCCCTTATGGTGGGTGTGTAACTCTGAGAGTTTGTACATTTTTGTACATTTGTACACTCTCAGAGTTATGGGGGTCCTTGAAAACAGACAACCACTATGCCACACTACTGTAAATGGAACAGAGCCTTAATTAGTATTATTGGTAACACCTGTGAAGGAAGTAAGGAAGGGGCCCAATTCATTCCCAATATGGCTGCTGTGCATAGAGCCTATTAACGATTTAAAGGAGAATTCCGGACTACCTTTTTACCTTTTATATTATATCATTATATCCTAGGACGAGTGGTAGGCCTACAGTAGAACAAATTCATCTCGAGTCCACCGCAGCTAAAAACGTGTGCTTTTGGTCCATGTGCTAGATCGTGTATTTTAACACATTGCCTGCCAGAGTTTTTTCAGATTTTTAGCTGTTGTCTGCCAGGGTTTTGCCATGTTTTTGGTACCTGTTCGCGTAGCCACAGATTTTTTTCCTCCAGTATGATTGATCCCCAGATGGTTTCTAATCACAGATGAGATTCAGGTGTGGTTTCACAAATGTCAACGAGGTCATTTTGACCTCGTTGACATGTTTGGTTGATGTTTCAATATAGCTCAAAAGCAGTAGTTTTAAACCAAAAAACAAAGTGAATTGTTTGTCCGTTTGAATTTTAATAGCTTCTTTTTTTTTTTTTTTTTTTTTTTTTGATCTGACGTTCATATCAACAGAAACCTCGCCACAGTGTTGTTGTCCCAAATTGGCCGCCGTAGTGTTTACAAACCGACTTGGATGACGTCACGGGTGAAATCTCGTCTTGCGAGACTTCCAGATGGGCGCATCCAACACAGACACTGTGGAGAGTTTTCTGTCGATATGAAGTCAGATCTCACCCAAAAAAAAATATTAACCCATTGAGACCTGAAGCCGATTCTACGTCTCTATGTCTCCTAAATCCCAACAGTTTTCTGAAAAACGTGTGTTTCTATATCAGTGGTGCTCAATCTTTTTCATGTCAAGGACCCCCAAAATTATATGTATTTGGCTGCGGACCCCCATCAAAATATCTTGTTCCAGGGACCCCCAGAAGCAACGATTTGAGTTAAAAATGTTCGCTTTAAAAATATATATACATTCAAAGATTTGCACACATTTTCACGGTTTTTCAAAAATAGCAGATCTACAAGCTCGTAGCGTGGCACTCGGTGCCGCGCTATGAGCTTGTCTATCTGCTATTTTTGAATAGCCCAAAGTGTAAAATAATGCTTTTTAGCTCAAATCTAAAAATGGCACAGTTCCAGGTCTTAATGGGTTAAAATACGCAATCTAGCGCATGGACCGTCCGCTCGGGTTTTTAGCTGCGGTGGACTCAGGATGGAGTTATGCATTTTTTCTACTCTACCACTACCTCGGATATAATAATATCATATAAAGGTAAGAAAAAGGTAGTCCGGAATTCTCTTTTAAGTGTGATTTTCGCATTGAACACTGGAACGTGGGTTTGTACACAACAATTACATTATACATTTACATTACATTTACATTACAAATACATGGGGCATATGTGAAAAATAACTTGCGTATACAAAGAAATGACTGACATTTAATACGTTTATACTTTCAATCTTGTTTTCAAAATGGCGAAAATAGCTTTGTTGTAACAAGTTGTAAGCTTGTAGATCTGTTATTACTGCTTTTTAATATTTGAAAATGTAAGTACAATTCTCAACATGGAAACGAGTATGATGATTATGCAAAATAATTGCAATTATCTCAAATAATTGCGATTAGACGATTATGTAATAGCTTTGACTGGTCTATGGCTGCGGAGCCATAAACTCATCAATTTAATAGAAAGATTTTTTTGACTTTTTTCTCCTTTCCAAAATGTTTTAAAAATAGTGAAAATATATGACAAATACTCCAAAATGAATGTGTGTCGACCTCCCTTCCTCTTCCTGTTCAGAGCTGCTTCGTCTTCTCATTGGTCAAATACAAGCCACTGACGTACAACAAGGTCTATGAGTATCCTGATTGGTCCATCGGAGTGGGCTGGACCCTGGCCCTGGCCTCCATGATTTGCATCCCCATGGTGGTTGTCATCAAGATCATCCAATCAGACGGGCCGCTCATAGAGGTGGGTGGGGCAAGCAGCACAGTAGTTGACACATGCGGGGAATTGCATTTTTTTGTAAGGGAATGAAAAGATGCAAATACAATGTACAAAAACTAAAAGAACACAACATAGCCTACGTTAAAGGGGGTGTAAGTGATATGTTGTGGTTAAAATAAGTGTTAAATAGCTCTATAGTCTTGTCATTGCTATAGAGTGCTTGTTCAGTAACAGTGTTGAATAGCTCCATATTGTGAAAACCTGACCAGAAAATGCATTCTATTTATTAAAGAGCTGGAGAGACATGGAGACCCCTGTTACAGAACAGACACTACAGCAATGATAACTATGACAATACAGAGCGATTTAGCACTGTTACTGAACAAACACTCTATTAGCAATTATTACTATCACTATAGGCTCTATGCACAGCAGCCATATTATCACTTCCTTCACAGGTGTTACCAATGATACTAATGAAGGCTCTGTTCCATTTAGTGTAGCACAGTGGTTCTCAGATTTTTCAATTTCCACAACCCCCATAACTTTGAGAGTGTACAAATGGAACCAAATGGACCCTTATGGGTCCATTTGGTTCCATTTGTACACTCTCAGAGTTACACACCCGTAAGGGGCCATTTGGAACCCCCTCAAGGAACCATGAGGGTCCCTGGACCACACTTTGAGACCCACTGGCGTAGCAGAGTGTTTCCAGTGAGCCAACATGCACAATATCAGCACCCTGACTCTGTTTGACCAGAATGGAACAGAGCCTTCATTAGTATCATTGGTAACACCTGTGAATGTCTCACAATATGGCTGCAGTGCATATATACAGCTATTTCACACGGTTACTGAACAAACACTCTATAGCAGTTACAATAATATAGAGCTATTTAACAAAAACCTATAAAAAAATATATATGTGTATAATTGACTCCGCCCCCTCTCTCGTCCCGTGTGCAGAGGATCAAGGCGGTTGCCGCCCCCGTGAGGGGCGGGGCCAGCTCCCGCCCGGCAGACCACCGCGGGCCCAAGGAGCTCCGCTACCCCCTGGACCCCAACGGGAACAACGGCAAGGGGGGAGGGAGCCTCCTCCTCAAAGGCCCCACCCACACCATCGTAGAGACCATGATGTGAGGGGGAGGGGCTTCCTCTGTGAGAAACGCCCACCTCTCCTCCAACTCCGCCCCCCCCCCCCCCCCCCCCCAAATCGCTTCTTCTACTACTTCTTTCTATACGTTCTTTCTAAGCTATAGCCGGCTTTCTGTTTGTCTGTCTGTCTGTCTGTCTGTCTGTCTGTCCGTGCGGAAGGCTGGGCAGGGTGTTGACAAAGACTGAAGTACCGTTTCGGGTTGTTTTTTTCTTTCTTTTTCTTTTTTTTTCGTTAGAGAACTTCCAAAGGTTCCTTTTTTTTCTTTTTTTATTTTAACAATAATAATTCTGAAGAGGTTTGGGGATTTCTTTAACAAAAAAAAAAGGAAATTATCGTGTCTTGAGCCAGGATCAGAATCACTTTTATTGGCTGAAAGCAAAAATAACTTGTTTCCGTTGGCGAGTGACTTCGTCACTCACAAAGACTTAAGGCCATTACATACTACTTCCAACGTCGCGCTTCAGGACAGGCTTTCGGAGCTATAGTTAGGAGATTCAGGACACCTGGAGGTGCACAAGTTCCAAGAGAAAGTTCTGAGACCGCCCATCAGAAGTTCTGAATGACGTCAATTTGTGGTTATGTCACCTCCCTTTACGGAGAAAAGTTCACACGTCGGAAGGAGTACGGATTGCTCTTTAACGATCGCATAAGAAAATCTCTCTTTTGTCAAATGTTTAATAATCTAAAACACAAAACTACAGTTTCACGTAGCCGACTCAATTCAATGTCTTTTTGCGATCTTCAATCAGAGACAGGTCCTGCTCCTCGGCGAACAGGACCTTCCTTAACGGAAAAAGAAAAATATCTCGATTTGCAATCCAAACAGTAAGAATGTAAAAAAACGCACAGAAAGTCCCAAACCTCCTCGTACGGGGAGCAAAGTGTCCGATGAGGATGTGAAATGTGACGTATTTGTCTACCCTTGTCGTCTGTGGCGTACCGTATCGTTGTAGCTTATCTATCTATCTATCTATCTATCTATCTATCTATCTATCTATCTATCTATCTATCTATCTATCTATCTATCTATCTATCTATCTATCTATCTATCTTAGATCGTTTACAGTTCTGTATTACTGCATTAGGTGCTCTCCCTTGCCTACCCAAATTACAACATTTGTTTGATTTTGTTTTTATTTTCTACAGAGGAAGTTACATTGTTATTGTTCTTTTATCCTCCGTCAATGTTTATAATGTTTTTTTTGTTTTTGTTTTTATTAAGACTATATAATGGTATTCTCTATTGATGATAATTGCTGTAGTTTTACATAGAAGGAAAAAAACAAAACATTTTGGGATCAGATGAAACATTACTAAGCTATTGTACTTTACAGAAAGGCCGTTTATGCATTTATGTCAATATGTGTCAATATGAATTTATAGCTTTTCCTGTTGTGTAAATATACAGTTGTGGGCCATGTTCCAATTAACACGCTGACTGATGCTAATCCAGTTAGCACGCTAACTGATGCTAATCCAACGCGTTGTGTTACGGCCACGGTTCGATTGGAGGGCTTTTTTTCTTTTTATACATTTAGAGTAAGATAAGACCTTTATTGATGTTGCGAGGGAAATTCGTCAAGGTGCCCTTTTCTCCCCAATTTAGTCGTTACTCCCACTGCTCGCCACTGCTGTTGTATCCTCCTGGCTCGCCTGCCAGTGACCCCCGCCGGGAGGACGTACTGTTGGACCCTACTGGCTCACTTGCCAGTGAGGAGCCTCCGTCCTACTCCTCCTGTTCAACATTCCCCCTATGATAGGCTCCGCCCCCAGCCTGTAGGAGTTGCTAGCGCTGCCTCGAAGCTCAGAACACGTTACGAATCGAACCCTGGTTGTAGCCAATGGTTGAAAGGCCGAGGTTGGTCAGTTGGACACCAGACTGACATATCATGCGTTTCACTGCCTTTTATCAACAAACACCCCATCCAGATCTTTGTGAGATCTGGTGAACGGTCTGCGTTGGACAACGCCAACCAATCACAGAAAGAGTTTGACCCGATTGGACGCTGGTTGGCTGCCATGTGTTTGATCCCGCTCCTTCTCCAGAAATGTCCAGACTGATTCGAATATCATTTAAAATGGCGGAAGAATTCAACGACGACCATTGTGACAAATCAAAATCCCAAACTCTAAAGAAATGAGCGTGTTCAGACGCTACTATTAGGCTACTTAGCATGAGGAGAGTGGAGCTAGCATGGCTGCCAGTGGCTACATTATATTTTCCAACAGATTTGAACATTGGATAGCGCTGATTGAACACTCCCCCCCGGGCGTGGCCATTGACCAAGTGTGTTGGAAAAAGGAATATGCATGGCCCTGTTCCATTATCAGTGTTGAACACTTCTGAGTGGCCTTGATAACATTTGGAAAATGGCCCACTATATATATATATATATATATATATATATATATATATATATATATATATATATATATATACATTCTATGGGCTGGATTTTAAACAAAAAAAAAAGACTTTTACAATCCTCAAAAACAATACTTTATTACATTCTCTGTGTAACTCGAGAAGCGCCGTAATAGCGGTCATATGGTCTACTCACGACAAAATGAGTTTTTATTAGACATTAACGCTGATTATTACAACGATAAATAGCATCATGATTGTTAGTCTTTTTTATATTGTCTGCATACATAGAGGTTATGTTTGTTGTTGCTGTTGGGTGGAAACCGTGTACGTCCAAAATTCCTTTTTGATTATGATTTTTAAAACAAAGAAAATAGTGAAAATAGCCGATCTACAAGCTGACTTGTAGATCTGCTATTTTCACTACTTTTGTGCCAACCTCTTGTACGATGAAGTAGTAGGGTATTGAATTATGAAAAAACATGAAAAGTTGAAATATGGAGATATGATGTTTCTGCCCGACAGCAACGTTGTGTAAGTTCATTCACTCAGGAGCTCCACTTTAACAGTGGTGAGAGAAAACTACTCAAGATTATTTACTCAAGTAAAATGTACTAATACCACCATATAGAAATTCTCTCTTACAAGCAAAAGTCCCGTACTCAAAAGTTATTTTCCAAACGTTTTCAGCATTTGCCAAAAATATATTTTTAAAATAGCCAATCTACTGTACAAGCTATTTTCGAATGGACGGACATATAAAATAGGGGCTTAATTGGTCCATGTAAATGTTTGTATTTATAATCTAAATCTACAAAGTAACTTGTGTAACTAATTGTAGTGGAGTAAAAACAGTAAAATATTTGACCCCTGAGATGTAGTGGAGTAGAAGTATAGAGTATTGAAAAAATGGAAATACTTACCCTAACCCAAGTAAAGTAAAAGTACCTGAAAATTATACTTTAGTGCAGTGCTTGAGTAAATTTACTTAGTTACTTTCCACCACTTGTCCTTTAGGTCAAATCATTTCAGTTTTTATTTATTTTTATATCTACGACTACATTCACGCCGAGCGCCAAAGACGAGGTTATTTTAATGTTTTCATTTTAAAGGAATACGTCACCCCCCCCCAAAAAAAGTGTTTTTAGCATTCCTGAGCCAATAATTCAATAATTGAGGACTCTTCTGCGGTATAGAGAACAAAATCAAATTATATAAAATAATAATATAAACTCCAAAACAACTCTCACAGTGTAATCACTGATGAGACTACTGGCGACCTATGTTCAAAAACAATGTTTTAAATATGGTTTTGTTCTTGTTAAGGTCTCCTATTTACTTCAGTCAGTCAAATATTGATATTATTGGCCCAGGAATGTGACAAAAACACAATAATGTCCATGAATTCAAGGCTTCATGGGATGAGTAAGTGATAGATTTAGTGAAGTATTCCTTTAATACCAACTATAGGGCACAATTCTGATCTCGTCTGATGGTCTGGCTTTGCAAAAAAACAAAACAAAACTAAAAAAGACTTTTCTCCAAGTCCCTTTAACCATAGATAAATATACTCACAGATTCCGCATTGGAGTGTGCTCGGTGCGTCTACGCGGCCGCCATATTGGTACAGGCATAGGGACGGGGCGATAATCGCTATTATCTGTTATTGCGATAATAACATAAACGCTCACAATAATCATATCGCAGAGATTTAAATATATCGCAAAATTGTCCTCCGTCATACACTGGACCTGAGTTGGCTCTGTACTTGGACCGCTCATTGCCACAAAAAATAGCAAATCTACAACCTCACAACGTCTGTGAGATTGTAGATCTGATATTTTTTGCAGTTTAAGTATATTTTGATTATTTGATGATACGATACAATACTGCTTTATTGTCAGCTTTCACAGAAATGTGTCTTTCGACACAGCAGCCTCGAATGCAACATATAATATCGTTAACTGCAATTGAATTTGGCCACGATTCGATACTATTTTCATATCGTCTCATCCCTAGTACAGACATACTTCCATTCTCCACGTTCCAATACTCCTCCGTCCTACACCAAAACTATGACGAAAAATATCCATCGACCATTTCGTCAATAAATAACTAGAATGATCTTAAATTAATCAGATTCTCTCACCAACAAAACATCATAGTTAAAGCGAAACACCCACGTTTCCCAGTGTTGCGTCGAATGTGGTGACCTATCGAATTCTGTGACCGGAAGCTGTTCCGCCTGTCTGCAGCATGGGAAGCAATTGGGGATAAGCATCTCATTGGCTGTCTTTCGGACCAATAGGGGATACATCATGATCCTTTCGACCAATGATCAAAAAATCACGGGAAAGTGACTGCTAGTCAAATTGAAACAAACCGGCGTATTTCTCGCTGTGGAATTCTGGACGGGTTCCTCTTGCCAATATGGCCGCCGCCCCGTTGATGCACGATCCAGCAGCCAATGAGGGTCTGCGTGTAGATGTCTGTGCCTTCAACACCAAGGACCATGGCACTCTCTAAGATGGCTGCCTGCAACGTTTACTGTTTTATAAGCGATTACATTCATTCAAGTTAATTTAACCATAATGGGTTAGTTAATAATTATATTATAGACATATCAGTGTGATAAAGATGTTTACAGACAAGTCCCCACAAGTCACTTGAATACTGATACAACTTTTGATATGTTTTTTTAATGTGGTTATATCATAAAAACCAGTGATGGACAAAGTACTCAACAGCACCAGTACTTGAGTCAAAGTATAAATACTCCCGGTCAAATATTACTCGACTAAAAGTGAAAGTTGCTCTGGCAAATTTGTACTCTGTCAAAAAAGACTTGAGTATGCAAAAGTGCATGCTTTTAAGAAACATGTCTGTATTGAAAAGTACAAAGTACAATTAATATCAATAGCAGAAACAATAGTAGATCTAGATATGCTATTTTCTCTATATTTGAAATAGGGCTGAAGAAGTTAATTCATAATGTACTTTTCCCTTCCTGGAAATGCAGTCTAGTCAAAATTACAATATTTGTCTTTGAAATGTCGTGGAGTGAAAGTCATAAAGTTTCTTTAAAAAAATACAAATACTCAAGTAAAGCATTGATTCTTAAGTAAATGTACTTTGTTACTGTCCACCACTGTTCACATCATAAACATAATCCAGGACCAGACATGTTATTCATATGGTATCAAACTATTCCTTTAACTATAAACAGCCATGTGAGAGTGTCAACTTTGTTTCTAATAGAGCTGGCAAATAAGCGTTTTAATACAATATCTACTGAACATTTCTGCTTGGTGATCAATAAAGTTTTGTTTTATCTTATCTTATAAAAGGCTAAATAAACCTGGACAACAAAAAAAAAGAACCAGTGGATTAAAACTGTGAAATTCAAGTCACTGTCAGAGTTAAATGAAATAAAATAAAGAGCGTATTGTATGAGAGCTAAACTCTGGGCCAGGTTATCTAAAATGTCAGGTTGAAATTGTGTGTTGATTTATACTGCCTACGTCTGTTTATCAGTGCTCCACTCCCTCTGCCTTCTCACACTCCCCGCCCAGTCGGCCAAAAAAAAAAAAGAAAAAAGATACAAGCTTCCTGTTCAAAAACAAATCCCAGTTCGATTTTTAACAATAATGTCGAACATTTGTATATTGATTTTATTGTTTCGTCAGAGACGATTAGTGAGAGATATATGAGAATAAATAAATGGAAGCATCAGTAATGCATTAATAAGGCATTAATTTAAGCGATAATTATGCACAATGCAAGTTCGTGTACCGCGGAATGTCGTTAATGTGAAAGATCGCTCCCGAGCGAAAGAAAATGTTTCTGAAGATTCTATTTTTAAGTGAATGGACGACGAAAAAATATTTTATTTCTTTTATTTTTTATTTTCATGTTTTATTGTTGTAATATTATTCTTTTTTTATTGTCTGTCACTCACATTTTTGCCTTTTTGTATTCCAAATAGAAAAGTGTATTTGACCTCTTGTCACGTACAACTGTCAATCAAAGAGAAAAAAAGAAAAAAAGAAAACAAAGCGGAAGCGAAACAGAAGCTGCGATTTGTATAAACGTGCAATACTTTGTAGAAAGAGAAAGTATTTTTTTCATGCTGTTTTCATTTTTTTTGTTTTCCAGTAGGTGGTACTATGACCGGTGGGCCAGGACAAAGTAGCCTACTCTGCTTGAGTACTGAGGAGTACTCAAGTACTTTAGTCAAAGTATATATACTCCTGGTAGAATATTACTACAAGTGGCTCTGTCGAACTTGTACTTGAGTTAAAGTCTCTGAGTATTGTACTTGCTTTTTAAAAAGTACTTAGGTATAAAAGTACCAAAAATATCAATAAAAGTGACACTTTGTGATCTTGTAAATCGGCTATTTTCACTATGTCTGAAATAGCCTGAAGTGTACTTTTTGTCCCCTCTTCCTAGAAATGTGGTAGAGTCAAAAGTACAATTTTTTGTCTTTGAAATGTAATGGAGTGAAAGTATCCAAAAATACAAACACTCAAGTAAAGTACAGATACTCAAAATGTACTACAGTACTCAAGTGATTAGTGCTTTGTTCTTGTCTACCACTGGTACTGACTTTGTGAGTAGCCTGTGAATTCTTGAAAACAAGAATATTTGTCCATTTTCAGGGGCCAATTTCAATTAAAAGCGTAAAAATGCTCTATACAGTTATAAAAAACCAAACGGATTTTAAGCTACTCCAATTCATATCTTGTGATTTGAAGATGCACTGAGAATAAAAAAAACAATGATTTTAACATTGTCATAAATATGTGCCTGAGTTTTATTTCTGAGTTAAGAAATACTGGGGGGAGCAGACCAAGAGCAGACCAAGTATGGATCCAAAGGTCAAGTTTACTAGGTATTGAGGGTTTAAGTGGTTAAATGTCTGCAAATATACATGAACATCAAAAGATAATGTGTAAACAGACTGATGAATTGACTACAAAGGACCACAATGGAAACAAGCCCCTGGGGCTTTTTGTGTTATCCCTTTTGGCATAACCTTTGACTGGACTACCTGTACTGTTAATAAGCTTGTTAATAAAGTATTCAATCAATCAATCAAAAACTAACAAACTATACAAAACTGATGACAGTGCTGTCAAACAAGTCTATGAAGCTATCTATGAAATATATGAGAAGAGTTTAATCTGCAACACAATTGTATACAATATAGTGGGGGTCCCTGCTTAATCTCTCCCTCAATCAATCAAAGGCTAAGCTAAAGAAGGGCCCAATCCAGAAGAAGTTGCAACATTAATATGATATAGTTTTTATTGGTCCTAAAAATACCCTCCTATTTACTTTGGTTCAGCGTTGACTTGTCTGACATTGTTCCCCATATTCATTATTATATTCAGGGCTTTGGTGATCCGTGTCTTTCAACAGATTAATCAATAGTTTTTCAAATCGTCACCTTGCTAAACTAATGGCCTAAGTCATTTTTTGAGGACAATTATATTTTTGCCTGAGTCAGCTCCTCATGACACTGGCCACCTCTGTTAAAATCGCCCAACTCCTAATTGAAAAGGATCATGCTGTTCACTCCCCTTTGTGTGACTTACAAAAAATAGGCCTTTTTTATACATAACTGACAGACAGTGTTATTTCTATTTAAATAGTCATAATTTGGGTGAAATGATTAAGAAATATCATATAGTTTTGTTTTGGATCAGTTTTTTATTTTTCCTGAACAACTTAAAAAAATGACTTGGGCCATTA
>NC_139944.1:3011700-3126700 GCF_963454915.1 Gymnoscopelus microlampas
CTCCCTCTAGTTTTGTGACTGTGGGTGTCACTAACTTTTTCGAAGTATTTATACAGATATGCGGGTATAGGGGGCATTTCGGGGCAGTATCATGGTCAGTATCATGGTCAGTATTATGTAGGGTTGGGTACCGAAATACGGTTCCAAGTAGGAACCGATAAAGAAATGGTCGGTACCGGGTACCCATAAAAAATACGTAATTTCGCTTCTGCATATCGGTTCCTAGATGCGCTAAAAGCCGTTCAAACAAAGGCGTTTAGAAGTCCTACACAAACAGCACAATCTGAGCAAAAATCACAAATCCGGTAAAACACCGCTATGGAGAAGTATACATCAGTAGCGTCTCTCCGTTTGGAGGAGTACAGCTGTTGCTTCTCTCCGAGCGCACTCAGCCCAGCCTCATTCCTCCCCGCACCGCCCCTCGCTCTCTCCCCTCACTCACCACTGTCTGAACTGAAGTAGTAAGGGAAGGAATAGCCTGCCCTGCAAAATTTGTAACCAAGATTTGCTGTTGTCATCTTGAATACTAGAATCCACATGTCAGAGGGTGTAACATTAGTTGGAAAACCAGCGCTAGTTAAGAACTCGCGCGGGGCAAAATAATTAACACCAGCTGTGAACGCTTCTGTTTGATTGTGTGTGTGTGTGTGTGTGTGTGTGTGTGTGTGTGTGTGTGTGTGTGTGTGTGTGTGTGTGTGTGTGTGTGTGTGTGTGTGTGTGTGTGTGTGTGTGTGTGTGTGCGTGTGTGTGTGTGTCTTTCAAAAATGAAACTGAAAGTGACTTCTTCAAAAGGAAGGAATGGCAGACCTAATATTAATGCATTTTGGCTGTGTGTGCAATAATGCAACTGCAGACATTATAATGCCTTTTGCTAGGCTATTCAATATTAGTTTTAATTTCTTGAATATGGCAGGGTAATGTTTTGAGGCATATTATTTTATTACTACACAATAGTAAATCAATAATTCTACACAATAAATAAATATGTTTTTAACTGATGTAACTGATCTCAATATGGACCTATTATAGTTAGAAGTTTTGCCATAATCATGTTGCTCTACAACAGAGGCACAGCCATGGCAGCAATGGTACAAAAAAAGAAAATGTATACAGTATATATATATTTTTTTTAAATTAATAATTTCCGGCTATTCGGTTTTCGGCCAAGTGTTTCCTATATTCGGTATTCGGCTTCGGCCAAGAATTTTCCATTCGGTGCATCTATTAAATAAACATTTGACCTCTTATTTTTTTTACCATTTTGGAACCGAAATATGGAACCGGTAGGAACCGGATCCGATAAGCAGAACCGGAACCGGAACCGGACTCGTAAAAATCCTAACGATACCCATCTCTAGTATTATGTTAGTATCATGTCAGTATCATGACACTTGCAGTTAAACATCCTACAGAACAGAGAACTCACCTATAGGCTATTGCATAAAAATAGCTACAGTTTATAATGCATACACATCTTTAAATTAGCACCCTTTCCTCTATGTTTCAAGAATATCAACCCCCCCCCCCCAAAAAAAAAAGCCTGAGGAAGACGCAGAGAACAGAAGCAGATAGAAGAAGAAGAAGAAGAAGAAGAAGAAGAAGAAGAAGAAGAGGAAGAACAACAACACAAAGAACATGAAGAACGCGAAGAACAAAACAAGAACAAGAACAAGAAAGTGTGTGTGTGTGTGTGCGCGTGTGTGTGTGCGCGTGTGTGTGTGCGCGTGTGTGTGCGCGTGTGTGTGTACGTGTGTGTGTGTGTGCGCGTGTGTGTGTGTGTGCGTGTGTGTGTGTGTGTGTGTGTGTGTGTGTGTGTGTGTGTGTGTGTGTGTGTGTGTGTGTGTGTGTGTGTGTGTGTGTGTGTGCGTGCGTGCGTGCGTGCGTGCGTGCGTGCGTGCGTGCGTGCGTGCGTGCGTGCGTGCGTGTGTGTGTGTGTGTGTGTTGGCATGGCATGGCATGACACATAACCAGTGTGTCTATATTCATAGATGTGTAATAATTTAATAATTTAATAATGCAATAACTTGTCATCAACCACATCAGCTGTTCAGAGAGTCTGGAGGGCTGTACTGTACAGTGTATGCATTATTACATAACACCCCCCCCCCCCCCCCCCCCCACACACACACACACACACACACACACACACACACACACACACACACACACACACACACACACACTATGAACACGCTGTAAGACAACGTGCTGGTGTTTTGGGACATGTGCAACACGTTAGGGTTTTTCCTGTCCAGGAAGCCTCTGTAAATCCTATTTAATTTCAGCTTCTTCCACAGAACTACTTCTGCTGGCGACCAACGTACGGTCTATGGACATTATCACACATTACATATTACAGCGCTTGGTACTACATGTACATGTTCTGTTGTCACGGAGCCCAGAAATGTCTTGGACAATCTTCTTCATATCACATCACACAACATGTCACCACTGGCCTGTGTACATAACTGTCTGCTAGTCTTTTTTTGAGCGGTGTAGCCGCTCCTATAAGTGGGGTTGGGACCCATGACCCATTCGTTGTGAAAATGTGTCTTTCGCTGTACTGTGTGATTGGCTGATAAGTATTCAGACCCTTTGCTCAGTATTGTGATTGGCTAGCGAGACCCATGATGAAATTCATAAACTATAAATATCACCACACACTTAAAAAAAACATACTTTTTTTTAAAGTGAGCTTCCATCACTGTGATGACCTTAAATAACACCGCTCACTTCACACTGGGTGTGATTTTCATTTTTTAGTGGTGCCAACCACTCCTATATCTGACTTTGTCTGTGTGTCCGGGTGTATGTATGTCCAATAAACAAACATTGATGACAACATCAATACGGGGCTCATCAAAGGCACCACTCTCTTCACACAGGGTGTGATTTTTGGGTGGTGCAAACCACCCCTATATCTGGCTTTGTCCGTGTGTCCGTATGTATGTATGTATGTATGTATGTATGTCTGTCCAATAAACAAACATTGATGACAACATCAATACGGGGGTCAATACAGGGCTCATCAAAGGCACCACCCTCTTCACACAGGGTGTGATTTTTGGGGCGGTGTAACCGCCCCCTATAAGTGAGGTTTGGACACTGACCAATCCTGCACCGTGATTGGCCAATAGTCTACAACGCAGTCTACAACGCTAACCCCTCCACAGTAAATGAAAATCTATACTTTTGCAAAGTCAGCCAATCACATTACAGCTAGTGTCATCACCACTAGCTGTAATGTGATTGGCTGACTTTGCAAATTCAGGACTGTGATTGGCTAGCGTCTAGCGAAACACATGACACATGTGCAGCCCTATGAATAGCAGTATGGACTTAAAAAAAACACATTTAAGTGAGTCATGTTGTGATGACCACACACCGCCCACTTCACACTGGGTGTGATTTTTTAATTTTTATTAATAGGTATCAAAATGTCTTGAAAGTCCTTAAATTGTCACTTTACTGTCATCTGGGGACCTCCCCCTGGGGTGAACCCACAGGTTGAGAACCACTGCTCTATTTTACAATTTAAAGTCCTCATGTTAGAGGATAGAGTACAGCAACTTGCAATGGGCCTGGTCTACAAGATACACCACAACGAAAAGACACCCATGTACCTCTCAAAGTACTTCAAAAACGTCAATCAACCCAGTTTGGCACAAACAATGGGTTCAATTTGTTCTCCTGCTATGCCACATAAATGTGGAATGCCCTACCAAAAGCTGTGAAGGAGTGTAAAACCCTACTCTCCTTCAAAACCACCCTAAAAGAGTACCTACTGGTGGCAGCAATTTGAAACTGGCCCCTGTAAAAGTCAAAACCTAGCCCCCCCCCCCCCCCAACTGTTTACTGTACATAATGTGTTTTTTGTTTTTAACTGTTTTTATGACGTTATTGTTTTGCATAGTAGTGTATATCTGTCTGTCATTAAATGTCTCTATGAATTGAGTACAAGGGACCCCAATGGAAACAAGCCATAGGCTTTCTTCTGTTTTAAATCCTCTTAGCTGACCTTGTATTGAACTGTACTTTCATGTTCTTTTTTCTACAAACTGCTAATAAAGTATTCAATCAATCAATCAATCATAGGGTCCTGCTGGGCATGTATTATTGTAGCAGGTCAGTGAAGGGTCCTGGACATATGCTTCAAAGTGAAGCTCTACTTACTCTACGTACTGACTTGAGTCAAAGTATAGAAAACAACAAAGTATAGAAAACAACACACACATGTGCGTTTACTCCTGCCAGCCTGCCGCTGCCGGCCCTTCGACTCCAGTAAAATATCTTTCGGTTTTAAAGATTACGAGATGCAACCATACAAGAATCGCAGTATGCAAGGCATGCAGTGCTAGAATCACCAATGGAATTGCAACTACTTTGAACTTCAATCGACATTTGAAAAAGGTGCACCCCCCCTACCTTATGTTGTAGTATGTTACCAAACAGACAACACACACATGTGTGTTTACTCCTGTCGGTGCCCCTGCTTGTCGACTAATTATATTTTTCGGTTTTCAAGATTATGAGGTGGAATGCTATCATTCAAGAATAGGCCCTATGCACAGCAGCCATATTGTAAGACATTCACAGGTGTTATCAATGATACTAATGAAGGCTCTGTTCCATTCTGGTCAGACGGAGTCAGGGTGCTGATATTGTGCATGTTGGCTCACTGGAAACACTCCCAAATGGCCCTTTACGGGTGTGTAACTCTGAGAGTGTACAAATGGAACCAAATGGACCCTTACGGGTCCATTTGTACACTCTCAGAGTTATGGGGGTTGTGGAAATCTGAAATTCAAAAATCTGAGAACTACTGTGCTACACTAAATGGAACAGAGCCTTCATTAGTATCACTGGTAACACCTGTGAAGGAAGTTATAATATGGTTGCTGTGCATAGAGCCTATAGCAGTATTCAAGGCATGCAGTGATGCATGCTAGAATCACCAATGGAATTGCAACTACTTTGAACTTCAATCGACATTTGAAGAAGGTGCACATCCGTTTCACTTTCACATTCTTCACATACCTCAACGGTTTCACTACACCCCATTCCAGATACCGCTAGCTCCACCTGCAGGTCTACTGATAGTATTACCAAAAATAATCATACACATTCCACTGAATCTGACATCCAGGACATGGACAGGTTATTTTCCACTAAAGCTCTGCATATTATCCACCTCAACATAAGAAGCCTTTTCCCAAAAATCCCAGAAATAAGATCATTATTTAAACAACAAAAGGTTGGGATTCTATGCTTTTCTGAAACAATGCTAGACTCCTCCATCAGTGATACAGAAATTGAAATTGATAATTATACAGTAATTAGGAAAGATAGAAATCGCAGAGGAGGAGGAGTCTGTGTCTACCTTAGGGCAGACATAGCATTTAACATTAGACCAGACCTTGATCACGAGAAAATCGAGGCTGTGTGGTTAGATATTTTATTACCCCATTCTAAACCAATTTTAATCGGAGCCTGCTACAGACCTTCCGAGCAAAACAACTTTTATGACCTCTTAGAAGAGACCTGCACAAATGCAGTAGATTTTATCAACTCGGAAGTTTGCCTACTTGGGGACGTGAATACCAACATTTTAAATAAACATTGCGCAACTTACAAAGACCTAAGAAATGTTTGCCACCTATTTAATTTTCACCAACACATTGACCAGTGCACTAGGATTAGTTCCTCTACCATTATTGATTTAATTCTTACAACTGATAAATCAAAGATTTCCAAAAGTGGAGTCATACATTTTGGCATAAGCGATCACTCCATCATATACTGCACACGTAAGCTTCAGAAAACAGTACTAAGCTATCATAACACAATCAATATCAGATCCCAAAAGTCATATAGTAGTGAGGCTCTATCTTCCTCTCTGGGGAACCTGGATTGGTCTCCAGTTCTTAAATGTACAGAAGTGGATAAGACATTGGACCTTTTTAAATCATATTTTTTACCGATTGTTGACAAACATGCTCCAGAAAAAAACTGTCAGGATAAAAGCTAGAACCGAGCCATGGTTTAATGCAGATATTTTAAAAGCTATTAGACTAAGAGATGACACTTTTAGAAAGTACAGGAAATCTAAGGATCAGCATCTGTTTACTAAATATAAAAAATTAAGAAACGAGGTCCAACGATCGATTAGGACAAGAAAGAAGGAGTTTTTTTACCCAAACGATAACAGAAAACAAAAATAATCCTCAGAAATTATGGAAATCACTGGGCCAGATAGGATGCAATAAGAGGTTAAAAACCAAAACACACAATCTAAACCTGGAAATAGGAGGAAAAATTGTATCCGATAAACTGGAGGTAGCCAACAGTCTCAACACCTATTTCACAACCATTGCAGATTCACTTGTCAGCGGACTGCCTGCCCAGTCAGGGTGCTACAGTGAGGCTCATATAGAGCGTTTTTATAAAAATATGGGAGTTAAGCCCGAGGACTTCTCCCTTAGAGAAGTAACCAGAGAAGAAGTATTAGAAAAGATAAAAACACTAAATCCTACAAAAGCAACAGGTCACGACAACATCCCAGCCAGATATCTACGAGACGCAGCAGAAGTCATCACTTCCTGCATAACCCACATCATAAATTTGTCCATCAACCAAGGTCACTTCCCACAGGAATTCAAATCTGCGACAATAATCCCACTGTATAAAAAGGGAAGCAAATTACAACCAGGAAACTACCGCCCTGTTTCCATCCGATGCAGACTATCAAAGATAATAGAGAGACTTATACATAAACAGATAGAACATTATACAACATCACATAAGTTATTGTACGAATTTCAATCCGGTTTCAGGAAATCACACTCAACAGACACCTGCTTACTATATCTCACAGACCACATAAAGAAAGAAGTAGACTTAGGTAAGTACTGTGGCATGGTAATGCTAGATTTACAGAAGGCATTTGACACTGTAAATCACAGCATCCTACTGGGTAAGCTTGGGGCCTTAGGCTTCAACACCACAGCTACAAAATGGGTAAGATCTTACCTGGAAGGCAGAGAACAAGTGGTGAGAGTTAATGGCACAGTGTCCTCACCTCAACCATTAACATGCGGAGTCCCTCAAGGCAGTATTCTAGGCCCTCTCTTCTTCTTATTGTACATTAATGATATGAAGTCTGCCTGTGATTGCAATCTGTTTCTCTTTGCAGATGATTCAGCCCTCTTAGTCTCACACAAAGAGAAATCAGAAGTAGAAAAAATGTCAGTATCTGGTTAGAAGACAACAGGCTGTCACTTCACTTAGGCAAAACAGAGGCAATCCTGTTTGGATCGACAGCCAAGCTAAAGAAATCCCCGGGGCTTACGGTAGTGGTTGGTAACTCGACAATCACAGATAAGGAAGAAGTAACATATTTGGGATGCATACTAAATAACTCCTTATCTGGAGAGAGCATGGCTCTGAAAGTTATTCTGAAAGTAAACCAGAGGATAAAATTCCTTGCTAGAATATCGCCCTTCATAGATAGAAATGCGCTAATAATACTGGCAGGGGCATTGGTACAATGTCATTTCGACTATGCATGCACATCCTGGTACTCCAACATCCCAAAGATCCTGAAAAAAAAGCTCCAGACCTCGCAAAACAAATTACTGATCCACAAGTTACATCCCAGAACTCACCTTCTGCCGGCCCATTTCAACAGCCTCAAGTGGCTCAAAGTCGAGGAAAGAGTAATACAAATAAAAATGTGTATGGTCCACAGGATCATAAATAATGCTGCACCTAAGTACCTAGATGAATATTTTACCAAGGTCAGCACAGTACATAGGTACTCAACGAGAGGAAGCTCCACTAACTTTGTGCCTCACCGATTTAACAGTTGCATGGGCCAAAGTTCATTCTTGCACACTGCAACAGATGCATGGAACGATCGTATCTCCCCCCCCCCGCACGCACACGCGCGCGCGCGCACACGCACACACACACACACACACACACACACACACACACACGTAGGCACGCATACACATACAGATACTCACTCGCACGCCCGCACCCACACCAAGATCAACAGGACCACGATGGAAATAAGCTTCTGGCTTTCTTGTGTCTATCCTTTTGACGGGTGCATTTCTCCTTTCCGACATGTCGCCTTTCCGACGTTGACGAACCCTATACCTAACCCTAACCCTAACCCTAACCGCACGCGGAAGCCACTAGTCGGAGTGGTGAGATGTCGGAATGGAGAGTGAACACCCCTTTTGACTATTCCCTATGTACATTGTTTTTATTATGTGCAAATTGTCAATAAATAATTCAATAAATCAATCAATGCACAAAAACAGGTAAGTCTCTTAATTGGTTAACGCCCACATCTAGAAGACACCCTCACTGGCTGCTATTTGTTTTTAAATGCATACACTTTAACTATCCTCACTATTTAAAACAATATCTACGTCCCTACAGCTCACCATACAGCCTAAGGCATACAGAGTACCCTTACTTCATCATCCCCACCAGAATCAGTAAAGAAGTTGGTCGACGTGCTTTTAAATATAAAGCCCCCCATCCGATTGGAACAATCTCCCCAGTTCCCTTAGATCTATATTAACTCCTTTAATATTTTCAAAGCATCCATTTTTACTCATCTGCAAATAACCTGATCTTGCTTCTAATTGGCTTCTGATTGTTTTCTGTCTCTTGCAATCTGTCCGGTGAATTATGAGGGTTATACTGCAATCTCATCTCCAAGAGGCATGTGCACGTTTGTATTATGTGTATTTGCATGGGCATGTCATTGCATGTTACCGCATGTGCATGTATGCAATGTCTGGAGCTGCTACTCCTGTTTTTGTTCATTTAGCTTTACATGTGTACATCATTAATGCATGAAGTCTGTTATTTTTTGGGCGTTCAGGTGGGGTTGGAGCGGTCAGTTTCAGGAGAGCTTATGTTTTTGTTTTGTTTTTGTCACGTTTATTTTGTCCTGTTTGTGTACAGTATGCATGGATGTATTTTATTGTATTGTTTTGTCTATTGTATTTTCTGTATTTTTGTCGTAAGGACCCTCTCTAAAACGAGATGACACATCTCAAGGGGTTATCCTTCTAATAAAGGTACTAGATATATGTGACCTAAGCTAATGCTACAAGAAAACTACTCTTCTATGGCCATGCATACAGTAATCTGCCAATGTTGCAAACCAGCAATCAGTAATGTCTGTTAGTGTTAACTCGGTATAGTCGCTATCATTGATGGGTGGCCAGTAGGGGAGGGACTGAGGGCTACAAGGCATTTTAACAGTTTTCTGAAAACTATATCAGAGGTGCTCAAACTTTTTTCATGTCATGATGTCATGATCGCAAAAATAGCAAATCTACAAGCTTTTAACTATAGCTATGAGCTTGTATATCTGCTATTTTTGAATAGCCAAAGTATAAAATAATGGTTAAAGTGGTTAAAATGACTGTGATGCTATATTAACTAAAATGACAAAGATTCTTTCCTGGTTTTAATGGGTTAATATGCTATTTTACAGATGAGTAAATGCAGGCCCAGCACAAGCAACACATAACAGCCTCCAATCTCCCAGTTCATGGACACCGGTGTACATCAGTACAGCTCCACTCATCCACAGCAGAAAGCTATCACCAATGCAATACTGTTCCATTTAGTTATTGACTGCAACTTGCCCTTGTCTATTGTGGAACACAACAGTAAACTAGTTTGGTTAGAGCTGCACTATGTAACTTCCATCTTTTATCCCGGATTTGAACACGGTTTCCTGTGCAAGCGCTTACATTTTTACTCCATGGGACATTATTTCAACCTGTTACCTGGCAGAATCTTAAAATACACACTTCAAGGATTAAGAAAAACCAGGTGGCGGGAATAAATCCGCCCTATGCATGTGGACCCCACTTTCCATCTAGACTAGTTGTCTTCAGGGAGAACTGGATGGCAGCCAAAACATAGTATACATACATTACAGTGTATGCACGTGCGTGTGTGTGCGTGTGTGTTTGCTCTAATACATCATCAAAAGAGACATGCAGAAGCATTCAAAGAAAGCACGACAGACAGACAGACAGACAGACAGACAGACAGACAGACAGACAGACAGCGCTGTGACACATTGTGAGCTTGCAGAGCTGCTATTTTCCGTACCGTAAAATGTGCAAATTATGATTTTGTGAAACATGTTTACATGTTTGTTCCTCCGAACAGACAAGGCCTCAGTGTGTGTGTGTGTGTGTGTGTGTGTGTGTGTGTGTGTGTGTGTGTGTGTGTGTGTGTGTGTGTGTGTGTGTGTGTGTGTGTGTGTGTGTGTGTGTGTGTGTGTGTGTGTGTGTATGTGTGTGTCCGACACAACAAAATAAAAAGAAATTAAACAAAAATAAAATTAAAACGATTCACAGGAGGCAGGCAGTGATCACCCCATGTCCGACACACACACACACACACACACACACACACACACACACACACACACACACACACACACACACACACACACACACACACACACGCACACACACACACACACACGGATGTCTCCTGTTCATCTGGAACACAAACAGAGGGCAGCAGTACCACCTTGAGGTCAAATGTGATTGGTGCATCTATCAACTACATCCACATGATCATTAGGAAACTGAATAAAAAAAAAAGATTAGAAATCTGAAGACTGGAGCATGCACGCACGCACAAGTATCATCAGTGTTGTAGCCTGGGGTCATCGGGTGTTTCGGGTCTCGCAACATACAACATACACCCTCCCCCAGGTGACCCAGCAGGGGTTGATCAAGCCCCGACTTACAGTATGTCCCAGTAGCTATCCACGGTCAGTCCTCTTAGGGAAAGACAGGGCCACTCAATCCGCTACTCTGGAACTACTCTGCCGGGACTGGGGAGAGGAGAGGCTCTGGCACGTGGAGGGACTAGGCTCTGTGGGTGGCCTCCTGGCCGGGCTCCTCCTTCGTCTCACCAGGTCCAGGACCTGAGTGTTGCACCAGACTCCCCCCATTCCAAACATTTCCTTCTGGTGTGATGATTTCTTGGGCCGTGGTGGTACTGCAGGCTCCACTTGCGGATTGATTGAATGGCCCTCCTAAAGGCCTTACCGTGGGTTTGTTGGGCTTCTTCCTCACGGAAGACACAGCCTGGGGCGCTAACCCATACTGCTCCCGGATGCCGTCTACATTCCGGCTGTCAACCGTCTCTCCAGTGGTCACCAAACAATTCCTGGTTGTCACATAGTCTATTCCTATGAGCCACTATAAATAGAATAACTGATAAAAGAAAAACATCACATGGATATACCTGGGACGTATCATCAGTGTTGTAGCCTGGGGTCATCGGGTGTTTCAGGGCTCGCAACATACAACATGCACCCTAGCCCAGGTGACCCAGCCGGGGTTGATCAAGCCTCGACTTACTCGATAACTGTAAAGCCTACTTTGTAGATCCGAGGGCAGTAAATTAAGAAATTAAGCTCTAGCATAAAATACTTATTATATTTACGGGTCAAGATATTTATTTTGCTATGAATCTGGACGCATACCAGCAATATCCAAACTGCACTAGCAGGCGACGCACATTAGACAATGTAAATTATATTATGAAAATAACTTCTCAGAAACTGGTGCCTGATATTCAGGTGTCTGGAAGCAGACTGAGATGAAATGTCATGCTGACTACCCATGTAAATTTGCCATTTTTGAAAAATATTAATTAAAAAGGTTATTGTTTTCAAAACTGTCGAAAAAGTAATATTTGTTTTAAGCATTAGTCATATTATTGTGATTCTCTGATATTCTCTGAATATTCCATTATTGTTTATCACTAATTGTTGGAAGCAGATCAGCATGAAATAAAATTATTTTTAAATGGTTTATTGCCGCTTCTTTTTTTGTTTTACTTAATGTTTTATCCTGGGATTTTTGTAACCCATTTTTTTCACCCGGTGCCAATTTCCTAAGTGATCCTGGGCGCTACACCAGCCCTACACTAGCGCTACACCAGTCCCCCACAGCCTGGGGAGGCCAGGGCCGAGCTCATGCTTCCTTGATTGCCGCTTAAACAAAAATAGCATCTTTTTCAACTCTCATACCAAATTTCTTGTTGCCTACAACTGTAATACCAATAATTCTACCAAATGCCAACTATTCTTTTTAATAAGAAAACACAATTTGTAAAGTGATATACTGCAGTTATAGCAGTCACTGAGACAACAGGCTGAAAAGCCAGAAGCCCCCGCTGATGAAGGATTGAATGCTCAGTTCAAGGCGGTGTTTAAATCTTGTGTACAGGTCCATAAGGATAGTAGCCTACTTATTAATGTTTGGCTTCTATAGACATTGCAGCAGCATAATTAAAAAAAATAAAACAAAAACAGTTTGCAAAAGGATTAAGATTACGTGTGTGTGTGTGTGTGTGTGTGTGTGTGTGTGTGTGTGTGTGTGTGTGTGTGTGTGTGTGTGTGTGTGTGTGTGTGTGTGTGTGTGTGTGTGTGTGTGTGACCCCCCGACATCTCTGCTTAACGATAGATGGACGGTGAGCTAATCACCATCCCCCAACAACTGCTCCAAATGTGTCCAAATTGTTGGAGCGTCACAAACCAGAGGTGTAAAATAACTAAGTACATTTACTCTATACCTAAGTAAGTGGAGGTACTTTTACCTTACTGGAGCATTTCCAATGTTCAATACTTTTACTTCTACTCCACATCTCAGTACTCTGAATTGCAGTATTGTTGCACTTCTTTAATGCAACAACTGTGTGGGTTAGTATTTTTCATATCCAGTTTGCACAACTGTGCTCTAACAAGCAGTTGGAATGTAAGAGTTGAGGCATTCACTCTTGTTTGACTAGGTTCCACAGATAAATATTGTGAAAATAGCAGATCTACAAGCTTGTAGATCTGCTATTTTCACAATATTTATCTGTAGATCTCTTATTTTATTTGACAATTTGGCCAATTCTTTCTTTCTTTTTTTTCACTTTTTAAATACTTTTAGGTATTAAAAAGGTTACTTAAATTCTCACTTCACTGTCATCTGCCACCAAAATGCCTCAAATCTTGAATGCAGCATCTAATTGCCGTGACATTTTGCCAACACATTCCCACTAGACTAGGCCAAGGAAGAAATACCACCCTAGACTTTTCAAATCGGCCTCATGGTGGCGCTATAACAGGCCGATTCACGTCTTTACCTATAACTCTTGAACTGTAGGTCGTGCCAGATTACAACTTTCTTTACGATTTTGTCCAAACCTCACCCAAATTGTTACACAGTAACTCTGTAATCATGTGATCAAGATGTACTGTATCTGTCAATGTTTTCGGATTCTAATCCAGTTGGCTATGATTGGCATCCAAAGTTTGTGGGGGTGGCCGTTTTGCACAAAATGCCACACACCATGAATGCAGCGACCGATTCCTGGGAAACTTTGCACACACATTCCCACTAAGCCAAGAAAGAACCTCCATCGAAAATGTTTCAAATCTCCTCATGGTGAGGCTACGATAGTTTAGTTTAGCCTGGTTGGGTCCCATGTAACTGTTTGTCTGTCTATGCTGTTTTTATGCCATGTTTTCAAACCCTGTCATTTGCAAGAATGTAAAGTGCGTTATAAATAAAATGTATTATTATTTCTATTATGTTAACTCGGAAAAGCAATTCTTAGGTGGGTTTTCAGGGCAGTTTTGAAGGAAGGAAGGGAGGGGTTAGGGCAGTGCATCCCAGAGGGAGGGGGCAGCCATAGACAAAGCCCCGTCACCCTGCCGCAGGTTCGGAGCCTGGTCATGGGGACCTCCAGGACCTGAGGGAACGGGACGGAACATGTGGCTTGAGGAGGTCAGAGAGGTAGGGGGGAGCCAGGTTATGGGTAGGTGGTGAGTAGTGGTGGAAAAAGTACTCATATTTTCTACTTAAGTAAAAGTATCAATACTGCTACTGTAGAAATTCACTGTTACAAGTAAAAAGGCACGTGTTCAAAATTTTACTTGAGTAAAAGTACAAAAGTAAATAATTGGCAAAAGACAATTGGCAATCATATAACATTAATATAAGTAAAAGAATAATGTAAAAACATTTTTTTTTCTTTAAAACCTTGAAAATGTGTTTTCATTGTGACACTGATAAATAGAAACAAAGAGTTCTATTGATCCAAGCTGGAACACAATCAATTGATTGATCATTAAAATAAACATGCTCTGAAAATGCACGCGGCCCACCCAGTGGTCAGATGGCTGGACCGTGCTTTCAAGATTTTAAAGCGGGCCCTGATCCAGAAAACAATAATCATAAACCCATGAATGAAAAAATAAAAAGGTACAATACATTAGAAGATGCAATACACAACACAGAACATCCCTTGACTCATACAATAGGAGCTTTCTGTTGCTCCAAAAGTGACAGACAAGCATATAACATAATATTGTAATATAGTCAGTGTTCCTCTGTTAGTGCCCACAAAGAGTGAGCTGAATTAACTCATGTCCATACTTCACTCCCATATTTTGCAATGCAAATGTGCATTACATTCACCCACACAGACGGCGGAGGAAACCATATAAGGCACCAACCTGCTCATTGGGAGCAGTTATGGGTTCAGAGTCTTGCTCAAGGATCAAGCCGTTTTCCCAAGCGCCCACTCTACCTCATGCGTGACGCAGTGGTCTCACATTGACACATACGCTGCTCAGGTGGTGTGTGACTCCACCTCCCCATCTCCACATGCAGCCTAAGAGAGGATAACCGGAAACCGGAGTACATTGTGTTCAGTGTAAATGTTCAAACCTTGCCTGAGGTGATGGACAGTTATGTGATGGATGTGACCTGAACTCCTCAGAGATCCACCTCATACACAGGTGGTCTCCTGCCTCTTCCAGCCACTTCAGCACCTCTTTGGAGGTCTATCTCTTCATACTGGTGGTATTCTGTCTCTTCACTGGGTCCAGCCGCTTCAGCACCTCCTCGTACACCCACCTCCTCATACTGGTGGTATTCTGTCTCTTCACTGGGTCCAGCAGCTTCAGCATCAGAACCAGCAACGTTATAATACATTTCAACGTTCCCCCGTCCTACAGTACATTATAATAAACCACCTCATTGTTCTGGGCTCCTGCACAACGTCCTCTGATGACCTGGAGAAACACAGCAGTACCCAACTTTGATTTAATGGATCAGATGTGGCTCTCTTAAATACAAACAGTGTAACTACTTAATTTACATGCTCTGCTTGTGTTGAATAAAGATGTATAATTACCTTCCAGAGACGATAGCGGCCACTAATTATAAGTATATATCAACAGGACCAGCACTGCGACTGTAAGTTTGATGATGTTAGATATCAGATGAGAAGCTGTAAGAGAAATATGTTAGAACATCAAAATCATGTAAAGAACAGCTCTAATTTAAAAAATCACACCCAGTGTGAAGTGGGCGGTGTGTGGTCATCACAACATGACTCACTTAAAAAAAAGGTTAAATTACTTTTTTTTAAGTCCATACTGCTATTCATAGGGCTGCACATGTGTCATATGTTTCGCTAGCCAATCACAGTCCTGAATTTGCAAAGTCAGCCAATCACATTACAGCTATTGGTGATGACACTAGCTGTAATGTGATTGGCTGACTTTGCAAAAGTATAGATTTGCATTGACTGTGGAAGGGTTAGGGTTGTAGACGGCGTTGTAGACTATTGGCCAATCACGGTGCAGGATTGGTCAGTGTCCAAAACTCACTTACACCACGGTGCCTTGCTTAGCTTGGCTAACATGTTCAATCAGCCAAGCTAACATGTCCAATGTTAGCTTGGCTGATGGCACTTTGAAACATGTAAACAATGTTTCAAAGTGACACACCTATTTATAGGGCTCTATTTCGTCATGCGTCTCGCTAGCCAATCAAAGCACACCCTTTCAACATATTGTCACGTGTCACGTGATGCTTGACCAATGTTAGCTTGGTGGACACACGGACATACAGACATACATACAAACATACATACATACGGACACACAGACAAAGCCACGTATAGGAGTGGTTGCCTTCGGCACCACTCAAAAACATCATTTGATTTAATTTGCTCAACATCTCTGATTAAATAAAATACAGCTTTTCATGTGACTTGAAAAGTCCATACCTGTGACAGTGACAGAGAGGACCTCGCTCTTAGACGAGAAGTTATGATTAAAAACATTGATGTGATAACTACAGCTGTAGTTTCCGTGGTGGGTGTGGTTTGCCGCAGGAAACAGGAAGTTGGCAAACAGGAAGTAGTCTGAGTGATTGACAGCTGGCCGGGTGTGGTTTTGTGTTGTGTTGGATGTGCTGTAGTTCCCTTAGTGGGTGTAGTCTTTTGCAGGAAACAGGAAGGTGTCAGAGTGATTGGCAGCTGTCTGGTGGTAGTTTTGTGTTGTGTTGGATCCAGTAAAGTTGTCTGTTGTGTTGGATTCAGTGGGGTTGTGTGTTGTGTTGGATTCAGTGGGGTTGTGTGTTGTGTTGGATTCAGTGGGGTTGTGTGTTGTGTTGGATTCAGTGGGGCTGTGTGTTGTGTTGGATCCAGTGAGGTTGTATGTTGTGTTGGATTCAGTGGGGTTGTGTGTTGTGTTGGATTCAGTGGGGTTGTGTGTTGTGTTGGTTTCAGTGGGGTTGTGTGTTGTGTTGGATTCAGTGGGGTTGTGTGTTGTGTTGGATTCAGTGAGGTTGTATGTTGTGTTGGATTCAGTGGGGTTGTGTGTTGTGTTGGATTCAGTGGGGTTGTGTGTTGTGTTGGATTCAGTGAGGTTGTATGTTGTGTTGGATTCAGTGGGGTTGTGTGTTGTGTTGACACACTTGAATCCAGTGAGGTTTGCTGCAGGAAACAGGAATTTGTCAGAGTTATTGACAGCTGCCTGGATGTAGGTGTGTGTTGTGTTTGATCCAGTGAAGGTGAGGTAAAGCAAAGCAAAGCAAAGTTTGTTGTTTACCCAGGGTGTCGGACTAAGTACGAAACTTGTTTCCAGCCGGACCCTGCATGGAAGCCTTGCTCAAGGGCTATTCAGCGGTGATTCATGATTGATGTGATGAATTGGGGAATCGAACTAGGGACCTTCCGGTATCAAGGCCGCCCCTCTAACCACTAGGCCACCGCTGCCGTACCCAGGAGGAATAATCCTCCTGGGTACTGTGGATGAATGGAGCATCTGATGGTAAAGCTGGAACTTTTCATCACATGCAGCCCCTGCTGCTGTCCCTCAGAACCCCCATTTATGGAGGGTATGGATACAAAGGTGATGATTGGCTTAAACAGCATATCTGTGACAAAACAGAGGTGATTGGCTTAAACAGCAGATTTATAAACACAACAGAGAGACGGACGGACGGACGGATAGATAAGATAAATTAAATATGTCATTATTTAGGTATTTCTTTACCTGAACATATCACCTCCAGTCTGGCAGTGGAATTACCAGACTCCTTTGTTCCACACTCGCTCAATGAAGACTCAGATCCAACACATCCAACAGGAAGATGAAATCCACCAAACACGTTCATGTGTAGCACCTGCAATCCTTTCTCTTGAAACAGCAGAACCACAGTCCCGAAACACCCGATGACCCCAGGCTACAACACTGATGATACTTGTGCGTGCGTGCATGCTCCAGTCTTCAGATTTCTAATGTTTTTTTTTTAATTCAGTTTCCTAATGATCATGTGGATGTAGTTGATAGATGCACCAATCACATTTGACCTCAAGGTGGTACTGCTGCCCTCTGTTTGTGTTCCAGATGAACAGGAGACATCCGTGTGTGTGTGTGTGTGTGTGTGTGTGTGTGTGTGTGTGTGTGTGTGTGTGTGTGTGTGTGTGTGTGTGTGTGTGTGTGTGTGTGTGTGTGTGTGTGTGTGTGTGTGTGTGTGTCCGACGCACATTAGACAATGTAAATTATATTATGAAAATAACTTCTCAGAAACTGGTGCCTGATATTCAGGTGTCTGGAAGCAGACTGAGATGAAATGTCATGCTGACTACCCATGTAAATTTGCCATTTTTGAAAAATATTAATTAAAAAGGTTATTGTTTTCAAAACTGTCGAAAAAGTAATATTTGTTTTAAGCATTAGTCATATTATTGTGATTCTCTGATATTCTCTGAATATTCCATTATTGTTTATCACTAATTGTTGGAAGCAGATCAGCATAAAATAAAATTATTTTTAAATGGTTTATTGCCGCTTCTTTTTTTGTTTTACTTAATTTTTTATCCTCCGATTTTTGTAACCCATTTTTTTCACCCGGTGCCAATTTCCTAAGTGATCCTGGGCGCTACACCAGCCCTACACTAGCGCTACACCAGTCCCCCACAGCCTGGGGAGGCCAGGGCCGAGCTCATGCTTCCTTGATTGCCGCTTCTTAAACAAAAATAGCATCTTTTTCAACTCTCATACCAAATTTCTTGTTGCCTACAACTGTAATACCAATAATTCTACCAAATGCCAACTATTCTTTTTAATAAGAAAACACAATTTGTAAAGTGATATACTGCAGTTATAGCAGTCACTGAGACAACAGGCTGAAAAGCCAGAAGCCCCCGCTGATGAAGGATTGAATGCTCAGTTCAAGGCTGAGCATTCTTGTGTACAGGTCCATAAGGATAGTAGCCTACTTATTAATGTTTGGCTTCTATAGACATTGCAGCAGCATAATTAAAAAAATAAAACAAAAACAGTTATGGGGGTCCTTGAAATTAAAGATTTTGAGAACCAACACTGTAATATTAATGAACTGCATTTTCATGGCGCTTTTCTAAGTACTCAAACTTACTCAAAGCGCTTTACAATGGTTCATTCATTCATACGGGACAGGACACACACACACACACACACACACACACACACACACACACACACACACACATTGGACACTGTCGACTTCGACAGGTGGACAGGAGGAGCCGGGATTCGAAGCGCCGACCCACGGATCTGCTCTACCTCCTGAGCCACAGCCGCCCTTCACACACTGAAGAGAACTATGGCCCTATCTTGCGTGCCACCTTATCCCTTATGCCTAAACTTATATGCCATTATATTATATTTTACTATTTTGAAAATCATTTAAAAATAGTTCAACTAGCCGATCTACATCGACACGTTGTGAGCTTGTAGATCGGCTATTTGAACTATTTTTAATTTAAAAAATATATATATTTTATATAATATATATTTTATATCATATCTTACATCATATATATATATATAAAAATCTAAATAGGAGATAAAAGGTGAGGCAGTGTGCAAGATATTGTAGGGGACCGCCCCTTCCTACCAAAAGGCAGAGAACTGCTAGTTAAAAGGATGACTGCCAATCACAGCGCATCCTCGCCATGTCCTTTGTGACATGCTTGTTTAAATAGAGTGGATGGGAAGAGGTCAAGTCAAACTAAATTTGTCTTTGGGAACTTTTACAAACAACGTAATAACCTGCATGTTGTGGATGAGTGTACTGTTGGCTCCGGTCTGTGATGCGCAAGGTTTACGACACTGGTGATATGTACGACAGGAAGCACGTAAATGCATGCGGCCGTAAGTGAGTACGTTGTTACGTATTCTCTGAACATAACCCTACATTGACATCGGACGTGTCCGGGATATGACTACTGTGCCTGTATTGTGATACAGTTGTTGGTTTAAGTTTGTTCCCCCCATTAAAAAAATTCCATCTCCGACCTTGAAACAAACAAACAAACATAACTCGCCTTCTAACAAGAGCCACGTATGTAAAACATGCACGGACATTGAGGTCAGCGACGCGGTGTCAGCTTATTGGCTATTTTCTAAGATGTATTCACTGTCATGCTATTACACCAGGGGTTCTCAAAGTGGGTTCTACGGCAACCTGTGGTGCTGCAAAATAATTTCATAATATTTGGAATTTATTTGGACACTTAGGAAATAATATTATTTTATATCAATTTAAACGTGTTATTTTCAGTCAGTTTTAACCAAAACGGCTATTTTCTCAAGTTTCCCTCACAACATATCTTGGGGAGAATAATGTCAAAATGTCTACTATTTTAACCCTGACTGGAGTTGCTTGGAGGAGCACTTGTTTTTATGCACCATCAAACGGCGCATTGATGATTTGTCGGATGACATGGAATCGGTTCTCTGTGAGAAACTACGACTGAGTGGGAAATTTGCATTCCAAATTGGCGATTCAACTGATGCTGGCCATTGCCAGCTGATTGCCAACATGAGGCACGTGGATGAAGATTGTATCAAAGATAACTTTTTATTTTGCAAAGAGTTGGAAAACCACGCTACAGGTGATGAAATATTCAGAGACGAGTACTTCAGGGAACATAATCTCAACTGGGATATGTGCGTCGGCATTTGTACCGACGGCGCAGCCTCCATGACTGGCCGGGTTAAAGGTTTTTGAAAGCCAAAGAAAGAAATCCCACCAAAGGACATTGGAGTACACATAAATAATAGTAAACACATGTAAGCATGAATGTGAATATGAATATGGAGGTAATTATTCAGTCTGTACTCACAGCAATCTGGAGGTTCATCTGACCGGTCCCCACAGTCATCTACTGTGTCACATTTCCAAGACAATGGAATGCACTTGTAGTTCTTACAAACAAACTGATGGGGGAGACAGAGGATTATGTTTAGAATCAGTAATGTATCTAAAGCAGTGGTTCCCAACCTTTTCAGGCCGTGACCCCTTAAAATAATCATAGTGTGAAAATAGCAGATCTACAAGCTCACAACGCCTTGCGCTAAGAGGTGTTGTGAGCTTGTAGATCAGCTATTTTCAAATGTTTTTGCCTATTTCTTATATTTTGACAATTTGGCCAAAGTTTGACCAGTTTTCATAGTATAGTTTGTTGATTACTTTTGATGCAGTAATAGTATTTTTTTTAGGTATTAAAAAGGTCTTTAAAATGGTCACTTCACTGTGATCTGGGGACCCCCCAAAACCATGTGGGGACTCCCCTGGGGGTCCCGACCCACAGGTTGAGAACCACTGATCTAAAGCACACAATGAGTCATACAGAGTAACACAAGTGAAGCTGAGGTGAATCACCTGGCTTGCAGAGCAGTTGGACATGCACTGCTTGTTGTCAGCTGACAAGTAGGAGTCTGTGGGACAGGAACACTTGTAGCCCCCTCCAGGTGAGAGCAGACACAGGTTACTGCAGCCTCCATTGTTGGTCTGACATGGATGACCAGACACTGCAGGGTGGAGAAAACATGCACGTAATGAATATGAGAACACACACCTGTGTGTTACAACAGAGCTTTTCAGACTGTGCCCAAGAAACACCAATGAGGAGGTCAAAATGTTAAGGCACATATATTTTCCTTGCGAAAATAGTCGATCTACAAGCTCACAATATTCTGCATTGTGATGCTTGTGAGCTTCTACATAATGTTGTTTTCACTATTTTATTATTTTATGTTGGGGGGGGGGGATAAATCAAATCAATATTTTTGCCTATAACGACATTACCAGAATATGGATGCCAGGTTCTTTTTATATGACAGGTCCTTTTTATAGCACTTTTCAAAACAGATCAAGATACACTGATACAAAATATTGTAAATTAAAGTAATAAAACGGCATGTAATAATGAGAGTGTTGTATACAGTAGGTTGTACAGACCCTCAGGTTGTCGATAGGGGTGGTACATGTGGAGGTCAGATGGAGAGTCCAGGTTGCTGATGAGAATGATCTTGTTGGTTCCCTGAGTCTTGTTGGCTCTGTAGATGGAGCTGGTCCTGTCTGTCCAGTAGATGTGATCCTCAAACAGAGTAATGGCATAGACGTTGTCCTGACTCATAACTACGGACACACAAAACCAAAAGAATCACAATAGTATAAAGAATGTGATGTATCAGTAAACTATACAAAAGTAAATAATGCTCTAGTTGCTTTCCTTGCTTTTTCTTACACTGAACTATTTAAAACAGATACTAAAGACTAGAAATGAACAAGCTGAAGGTGTGTGTGTGTGTGTGTGTGTGTGTGTGTGTGTGTGAGTGTGTGTGTGTGTGTGTGTGTGTGTGTGTGTGTGTGTGTGTGTGTGTGTGTGTGTGTGTGTGTGTGCGTGCGTGCGTGCGTGTGTGTTACCTGTGTGTCTGTTGGTTCCATCCAGGTTGGCAAACTCAATGTATTTCTCCTCGTTGCTCCAGTAGATGTGATCGTTGATGTAGTCTAACGTCAGGCCGTAGGGCTTGGAGATCTTATCCTTCACGATGACTGTCCTGTTGGTGCCGTCCGTCCCCATCCTCTCTATGTGGGGGTTGTTGTCACTTATGTCTGACCAGTACAAGCATCTGTCAGGGAGACACTGTGTCAGGGTCACTATTCACAACTAATCACACATACAGTACTGTACAGTACTAGTGGATATACAATATGATGAAGAGTTCATACCAGGGTTATTATAGTGAAATAAATCGAACAAAATAAGGAAAACTAGAATAGAATAAAAACATTTTAGTTAACTGAAGTAAAAATAAAAATGAGGCTTTACAAAAAAGAATAACTAACTGAAACTGTATTGCGTGTTTAATAAACACAAATAAATCATATAGAAAATGTCCTTTGTTTTAGTCTTTGTCAATATATGTATGTAATGTATATAGGATTCTTATTAGTGACTCTTTAAACTTAGATCTGCAAGAGGAATAGAATATGATGCAATATAATTAGTTTTATGTTTAGATGTAATTCAGTCTTCTTGTATCCGTGGTGTTTCACAGGATGGTTGATGCATTCATTGTGAGGTTCATGATGTCACCACAGTGCTCTTACCCGTAGCGTACATCCACAGCCATGGAGCATGGCCGGTCCAGACCGGTGTTGACCAGGACTGTTCTGTACGACCGGTTTAGTTTGGACACCTCTATGGTGTCTCTGTCATACCAGTAAAGGTTACCTCCCACCCAATCAACAGCCAGACTCTTTGGACCGGTCAACGTGTTGTGAAGGACCTGTTAATGAACCATACCATAAGACCATGTTTTATACTTTTATTTTGTATACAATTCTTGTGTGTAGAGTATTTTTTTCACAAATGTGTTTAGCTTTTTTCAAAAACAGCCGATCTACAAGCTCACAATGTGTCACATCAAGACATGTTGTGAGCTTGTAGATCTGCTATTTAGCTATTAAGAGAGCACATGTTTTGTACACTAACTCAGTGGTTCCCAAACCTTTTAGCTTGAGACCCAAAAGGTACAATCTCCCTGAGACCCAAACTAGTGAAAATAGCCGATCTATAAGCTCCTAATGGGTCACGATGCGTTGTGAGCTCTGCTATTTTCACTATTTATTCATGTTTTGCGGAAGAAAAAAAATCTTCTTTTTTTTAACACTTTTTTTTATGTTCTTTTCAAATATGTTTGAATATGTGTTTCTCTTTAGGGGGGATTACATTTTGTAATAGTATTTTAATTAAAGTTAAAAAAAGGACCAAAAAATGGGTCCTGTTCCCCTGTTTGGGAAACACTGCACTAAGGGCGGATTCACACTATGGTCCTGGGTGCGCACCCTGGACCACTTGGCTGATGGTGTGGTAGTGTGAACGTTGCGTATCGTTCCCCGAAACAGATCACCGTACCCGAAACCACCTGGGGAGGTAGTCTCGGGCTCCGATTGCTGCGGACTCAGGAACGGAACGCGGCAGTGTGAATCCATCCGTACCAAGAGAAGGAAGTGGACTGCTAATCATATATCATTTATATATTTTTATAATGACACATTATTTTAGCTGGGTCATACCTTCTCATAGTACTTGAATGTTGACAAGAAATAATAATCCCGCTAGTGTTTGAGTAGCGCGAGCCGTGAAAAATAATAAACAAAAAACACATACTAGTGGCGAACGTATATATAAGGATAAATATACCAAGGATTAGTCCGTGACGTCACTGCTAAAATACCAAGGATGCATCAGTGACGTGACTATCATATTGATAATAACAAAGACGCAAGAGC
Organism: Gymnoscopelus microlampas; assembly: GCF_963454915.1. Lineage (NCBI taxonomy): Eukaryota > Metazoa > Chordata > Actinopteri > Myctophiformes > Myctophidae > Gymnoscopelus > Gymnoscopelus microlampas. Next base: position 3,035,688 of record NC_139944.1, read on the forward strand.
CGACGTTACATTTTGAGGTTTCAAAAACCAATGCACACCCTGCTTTGGTTGTGTATTGTTGTTCTGTTATTATTATAACTCAAGACAACGTCAGGAACACAGTCAAACTTTATTATTCACTTTAAACTCTGACAAGTGACATTTCTTCTGTGAATGACATTCTATATGTCCCAAAGCCCCATAGTCAACAGCGCCCCCATGAGGCACACATTTACCATTACTGTTAAATTAAATGGTCTCGGGTGCGCAAGTATCTTGCCCAGTGTGAATGCTGGCCAGCTGGGAGAAGCCATTCGTACTCGGGAACGGTTTGATTCAAACGGAGCCAGTCTGAATCCGCCCTAAAAGTGACTGAGGCACCAGGCACCCTGTTCTCTTGTTTGATATTTAACACTGATATCACCAAGTATTTACATTACCAGAGGTGGACAGTAACGGAGTAAATTTACTGAGTACTGTACTTAAGTACATATTCTGAGGATCTGTACTTTACTTGAGTATTATATTTCTTTGATACTTATTACTCTTACTCGAGTACATTTCTAAGAAAAATATTTTACTCTTACTCGAGTAAATCTCTACAAAGGATAAAAAGTACTTGTTACTTTGGGCTCGCTGAAGAAAAAAAAAGAACAGTCGGGTCGCTAATCTGCCATGAGCGCGAGGCTGCGCGCTGTTGCCCTATCTCTGCAGTCTTCAGCCAGCAAAATTAATACATTTTACATGCATTGCTAGGTTGGATTGGATATGCTACTTGTCTTAGTTGGATTAAACCCAAACAAGTGGCTCAATATTAGCCACATAGTCCTGCTAGTCGAAATGATCTCCAAACTACAAAGCATCCATCCATAGTGATCTATCATCAAGATCAGCTGTAGAACGCGGCTTCACGACCCGCTGAATGTAACCCGACACCCGAGTGTTGGCCTCATCTATACTAGTTGTGTGTCGGTGTCGTGCACAATAAATAGCAGATTCACAAGCTCACAACGCGTCACGAATAGGACGCGCGTTGTGAGCTTGTAGATCTGCTATTTATGGCACGCAACACCACTGTCTGGTCTCGGGCAAATAGCTCGTCGCTTAGAAGTTGCAGAGATTTCTCAAATTACCCAGAAATGCAGTAGTAACGCGCAGAAAGCTGCATTGATTCGTGCGCATCGGCGTTGCCGTTTAACATGTTTAATAAATAAGTAAAACTTAAACTCCTCTCTCACACTCTTCTCCACTGCCCATGTCCAGCCTCACCGCGTTGTGACTGTCATGCAAGCATGTAGGAGCTCGGCTAATGAGAGGCAGTAACGTAGGACGCGCAGCTTGTCAGTCACAACCCCCCCAGTTCGCCCTGAAATGTCATCAGTAAAGCCCGTATTTCTACAAACATGTACAAATGCAAAATATAAGGTGCTTACCCGCTTGCCTTAAATGTTAACTAGGTGTCCGGAGTATTTGTGCAATATATTAGTCCATATTTTTCAATTAAGAAGTGTTTAAGTCGAAAGTTCCCAATGCGTGGTAGTGACGGGGCGCATCCGGTGAAAGCCGGAATTACACTCAATGTAAACAGGAATTAAACGAGGGGGGAAATGGCGTTCGTCCACAGACGGGATTAAAACACTTCTACATTGAAAAATATGGACTAATACATTGCACAAATACTCCGGACACCTAGTTAACATTTGAGGCAAGCGGGTAAGCACCCTATAAAAACTAATTTAAACGGCCGATTACTCGATTTAAAAAAAAAAGTTCTAATCTTGTGCCATCGAACGAAGCTTCGAATATTCGAGTTATTTGGGTCAGCCCTACTGTGGAGTGGTTTCAACCGTTGAGTTCTTGAAAGCAGAGATGTAGTTTGTTTAGGAATTTCTTCACTGCTTCTCTCAGTGGGAGATAGAAAAGTCCCTGCCTAATGTCTGTGCACCACTCAAAGCCTACTGTAGGTGCAAATGATGGCTTTACAATGTCCATTTACTGTATGTGTGGACACTGTTTTAAAAGTTGTTTTCATTTCAACTGTAAAGGGACCACCTGCAGATACATGCAGGCTTGTCACAGCTCATTCTACTATCGTACTCATTGTTTGTGATGAGTCCCATTTCCTCCAATATAAAGGCTTCTAAAAGCATTACAAAATGTGTTCCTCTACTCGTGCTGTTACCTGATATTCTTGAACATGTGTTCTAAAAATGAGTGTACTGTGCGGGGGGTGTTTAATAAAAAATGAAAATGACAATGGCCGGGTTTCCCAAAGAGCTCGTGCGTAGAGCATCGTCGCAGGTCCTACGACGGGTCTAACGTGTGTCGTCACAGGCTGCGCAATACCTTAGCAGGCACGTAGATTTCAGGTCATGCGTGGCCTACGCAGCTTGCGTAAGAGCCTCTTCACAGCTGGGACTCGGCGAAATCTACGCCTCTACCCTCATTAGTAGCAGGTGGTTGTGCCCCTACGTGCCATCTAAACTGGCTACGTGTGTGGTAAAAGTACATTCGTGAGACAGAATGCACGCAGCCTACTCCCCGCCTACTCCTGGGAGAGGAGTAGGCGGGGAGTACTGTCCTACGAAGCAGTTTGTTACGAGCGCTGACACCCATCGTAGCGAAATAGATGAAAAGACAGACGACCACACACACACACGCACACGCACACGCACACGCACACGCACACACACACACACACACACACACACACACACACATACGGCCGTAATTTTTAGATATATAAATTACGGCCGGGCCGCTGCATAACGTGCGATGCCTGCTCAAAAAAAAAAGACATACAACAGACGTCAACGCACTGCGACATGCCGCGTCGACAGCTTGCAGATCTGTTTTTTGGCCAGCGGCAGCGGCTCTATGCATGAACCCGAAGTTTACAAATTGTCACGGATGATCTCTGATCTGATCATCTGATAAAAATATTAAGCAAGCCAAGTTAACTAAAGGACGAAAGTCCCCAGTTCCTCTCACAAAGTGACAGCTGACGTCTGCACGATATAAATGTATATAAAAACACAGAGAAGTACCAAAAGTAACAGCGTACACATATGGCTCGTCCACTAGTCTAGCGGTCCAGGCTCATATCACATAGATTGGGGATCCAGCGTAACAGCTGTGGCGGGTTTGACTCCCGATACTGACGATCTTCACTGTATCACTCCCTATTTCCTTTCAGTCTACTGTCCTGTCCAAATAAAGGTTTAAAAGCCCCTAAATATATATTTTCAAAAAAGGACACAGAATGTCCCATTCCCAAGTTTAATATGTATAAATATCTTTTGAAAATAGCAGATCTACAAGCTCACAACGCCTCATAAGCTTGTAGATGTAATTTAATGCATAAATATATTATTCAAATGTTGTATTTACAGTGGACTGCTTCAGGACATCTGACAATTGGCTCTGTCACCGACAGCATTTTTATCGGATCATGCTATAATTTATCAACGCCGGGTTCATGCATATGTAGTGGAAGCAGTGAGTTGGGATTGAACCCGAAGTTTCCACTCGCCAACCCAACGCGTTACCAGTCATGCCAATAAGACTGAGCCCGATAGTTAGGTCTTTTGCACCCCACTTCTCGCTAATTTGAGTGTGGGGGCTACACATAGAACCAGCGCAGCTGTTCCTCCTAACAGCCGCTCGCCCCAAAATAACAGATCTGCAAGCTATCAACACGGCATGTCGCAGTGTGTTTGTTGTATGTATGTCTGTTTTTTTGGGGAGGCGTCGCCCGTTATGCGCCGTTATATATATATATCTATATATCTATATATATCTGTATCTATATATATAGATATATAGATATATATATATAGATATATATATATATATTCCTAAACTTTCCTAAAGTAAATTCCCCCCATTGGTGCTAAAAGCTGTCAATCAATGCAGGGGGACGCCCCCTCTATCCTCTGAAATTCTTTGAAACCACCAACGATGGCCGCCGTGTTCATTTAAGATCATTGAAATGTCACCTTAAAATGCATTTTAATACATTACAGAATGTACCTAAACAAATGTAAGTGTCCAATAAATATAAAGGTAATTTAGATAAAGGTCCGACTTTATCTTTGTATATATACAAAAATCTGTATATATATATATATATATATATATGTATGCAAAGGGTGTTTAAACTATAGTAGGACAGCACTACGTAGTTGACGTAGGCTTTACGTAGGCTTCGTCCAGGAGTCCTTTACGTGCATGCTGTCTCACGAATGTAGTTTTAGCACAGACGTAGCGGAACCTACGACAATGGTGTCTCCTGAAGCCAATTTAGATGAGACGTTGGGCACACACAGCTGCTACTAACGAAGATAGTGCGCAGCGGGGTTGCTACTGCGCAGCTGCGTGGAGGCTCCTACGCAGCTTCTAGGCTACGCAGGAGCTCAAATTCGTTTGGGAAACGCGGCCAATGACAACCTCTTTGATCCCATTAATTTCAATTCTATGTTTTTATAGACATTTCTGCAGGCTTTGTATAATGTAGTGGTTCTACAAGCAAGCACATCAGTGCAGGTGGTTTCAGTTACTTCTCTGAAACAAGAGTTACAAGGTCTTATACATTTATTGTGAAAAAATTAATTGATGTGAAAAATGAGAAATTTACTTTTACTTTTACTTAAGTATTTGACTTAAGTGTTTTTAAAAGCATGTACTCTTGATTACTTAAGTACATTTGAAAGCAAGTACTTTTTTACTCTTACTCGAGTAACATTTTGACTGAGCTACTTTTACTTGTAGTGGAGTAAATTTAACCAGGGAGTATCTGTACTCTTACTCAAGTACTGGGGTCGAGTACTCGTCTGTACATTACAAATATAAGTATTATTCATTTGGTTTCCCTTCCCTGTCATTCATCCTCATCGTTGTCATTGTCACACTGACCTGGACGTGACTGCCACTGATGTGCATGCGACTGATCCTATTGGGGCTCTGTTTTCTCCAGTAGATCATCTGCTGCTGATAGTCAAAGTCCAGAGCCACTGCACTGCCCAAGTCCTGTCACACCACAGCAGTTGTGTTAGTCTCAGACAGGAATACATTCCAGCATGTCAAAAGCAGTGTGTGTAGAATCAACACATTCTCACTCCCAACTAGTCACTTAATGAAGAACCGTCAGTAGCCCCTAAACGTCCGATTATGAAGGTCCTGGTTCCCCTAAAAGTCCGATTTTGCAGTCCTGGTTATTTCTCCCTAACGCCCTAAAAAGTCCAAACGGGACTATGTCGTTTGCGCATGCGCAAATGAACGTTCAACATAGTGCGGTGGGTGTGGTGGATTGCTCCATTTACAACGCTAACGTCCAGGTCATAAACGATCAGATTTCAAATATGAAGTGCTTAACTAAAGGCCACGGATGTTATAATTGTGTACGTTCCAGCTTGAGTACCCATATCTTCCGTATTGTTCAATAAAAAGCCTTTTAATCCGATCGACGGCCATTTTCTCCGTCTTTTCATCAGCTTTCAACTATGCGATCCTATCGGTCGGGAGGTGTATTGCACATTATAACTCTATGCGAAAATGGCCGACGATCGGATTAAAATGCTTTTTATCCAACAATACGGAAGATATGGGTACTCATGCTGAAACGTCGGCATGTATAACATCCTGGGCATTTAGGTAAGCACTTCATATTTGAAATCTGAACGTTTGTGTAGACGTTACAGTTGTAAATTGAGCAATTCATCACACCAGGTTGAAGAATGTCCATGACCGTCATCTTTCAGGCCTACCGCTGATAACCATTAGCACATTGGTTCTCAAAGTGGGGTCCGGGGACCCCCAGGGGTACTTGAGGGGGTTCCAGGGGGTCCCCAGCTAAATGATGGACAGGGACCAAATGGACCCTTATGGGTCTGTAACTCTGAGAGTGTACAAATGTAACCAAATGGACCCTAACAGGTCCATTTGGTTCCATTTGTACACTCTCAGAGTTAAATTAACATTGATTTTACAATATGAATGTGGGTCCCAGAGACCTACATGCCATTAAATGGGGGTCCGTAGCCTAATGCATGTCAAACTGGGGGTCCTTGAAATTAAAATGGTTGAAATCACTGCTAGAGAGCCGTAAAAATCTTCTCTTATGGGGGTCCCTGGCTTATCTTTTGAAATGGGGGTCCGCGGTCTAATAAGTGTCTATTTGGGGGTCCTTGGCACGAAAAAGTTTGAGAACCATTGCATTAGCACATGAAGTCAATTCATTGTTTAATTTCAAATAAGTTTAATTTCACTTATACCACTTCATTCTGTTGATGTTTCTATTTTACTGCTACAGCAATTCATCACAAGGCTTTTTCTTTACTATTTAGCATAAATATAGTCCTGGTTATTTCTCCCTGGTTATTTGCCCCCCCCCTCCCCCTTTTTTGTACATACTTTTTATTTTATTTTGATCATGTTTTGTTTTGTATATATTTCATTATTTTCTCATGACCTTTTTTGTACATAATGGTATTTTTTTTTTTTCCCTCTGTATTCTCATGTTGATTTTTGAACTGTTTGGTTGCTACTATATATGTCTATGAAATTAATTCAAGGACCCCAATGGAAACAAGCCCGCAAGGACTTTTTTGGCCGGACCTTTTAGACAAAAGCATTATAAATGTAACTGTGTTGTTTTACATTCTTTTGCCTAATAAAAATTTCAATCAATCAATTCAATCAATCAATCCCTAACGCCCTAAAAAGTCCAAACGGGACTATGTGGTTTGCGCATGTGCAAAGGAACGTTCAACATGGTGTGGTGGGTGTGGTGGGGATTGCTCCATTTACAACGCTAACGTCCAGGTCATAAACGATCAGATTTCAAATATGAAGTGCTTAACTAAAGGCCATGGATGTTAAAATGGTGTACGTTCCAGCTTGAGTACCCATATCTTCAGTATTGTTCAATAAAAAGCCTTTTAATCCGATCGACGGCCATTTTCTCCGTCTTTTCATCAGCTTTCAACTATGCGATCCTATCGGTTGGGAGGTGTATTGCACATTATAACTCTATACGAAAATGGCAGCCAATCGGATTAAAATGCTTTTTATTGAACAACACGGAATATACCCAGCTGACACGCGACGTCAGTACAACGTTGTCCCAACGTTGTACTCCAACGTTGGATGACCGTTGGATTTTGGTTGTAAATGAAAGTTTGTCTGACGTCATAACCCAACGTTGGTTAGACGTCATAACCCAACGTTGGTTAGACGTCATAACCCAACGTTGTTTAGACGTCATAACCTGACGTTGGTTTGACATCCTAAACTAACATTGATGTAACGTCAATCTCTGATGTTATGTAGACGTTGATTAAAGGTTGGACTCCCAACGTTGGATACCAGTTGTATTTTTGTTGTAAATGAAAGTTTGTCTGACGTCATAACCTGACGTTGGTTTAACGTCAATCTCTGATGTTATGTAGACGTTGATTAAAGGTTAGACTCCCAACGTTGGATACAAGTTGTATTTTAGTTGTAAATGAAAGTTTGTCTGACGTCATAGCCTAACGTTGGTTAGACGTCTTAACCCGACGTTGGTTTGACATCTTAAACTAACGTTGATTTAACGTCAATCTCTGATGTTATGTAGACGTTGATTAAAGGTTAGACTCCCAACGTTGGATACAAGTTGTATTTTAGTTGTAAATGAAAGTTTGTCTGACGTCATAACCTAACGTTTGTCTGACGTCATAAACTGACGTTGGTTTGACATCTTAAACTAACGTTGATTTAACGTCAATCTCTGATGTTATGTAGACGTTGATTAAAGGTTAGACTCCCAACGTTGGATACAAGTTGTATTTTAGCTGAAAATTTATATCGGGTTGACGTCATAGTACAACATTGGCTCAACGTTAGAGTACAATCAAAATATGACATATTTCTAACGTTGTAATCACGTTGTATTTTAGTTGAGAATAAAATGTCAATCCAACATTAGCAGGACGTCAACCTCCAGAGTTACCTTGTCACGTAGATATCTTGTCACAACAAGATATCAACGTTAAAATAACGTCCTGTGCCCACTGAGTGGGCGGTGGGAACAGGACATCTTCCAGACGTCATTTTGACGTCGATATCTCATCATCACGACGTCAGACAACCAACAACAAATTACATCTTGTTTCAGTGTCAAGTTTACCAAGGTGAAAATACAATATCAGACAATATTATTTGACAAAGTTTAATAAAACAACATTATTAAATATTTTTTAAACTTGTAATTGGCACATTTGAATAGGTAGTATAAACAAACAGAAATTACAAGTCATATTGTTGTCCAAACAGTTACAGGTTTGGTGAATAGGTTCAGAGCCCAAAGTGCCTTTGTAGGAAAATGATTCCATTTGTGAAACTTTAAAATAACTAAACAGTACAAATCAATAAAAACAATGAAGTGCATTCTTTGAGGCATGTCTATAACATATGCACCAAGGGCAAAAACGTTAAAAAGAGAGAGAAATAACACTGAGCTCCCGTAAATCACTTGGAGAGTCTTCTCTGCATCATTCTGTTTAATTTGTTGAGGGTTGCATTCTTCTTTAGTTCCCCTAAAGATAAATGACAGAAATAAGCTATTTTAATAACTCTAACTTGATTTTTACATTATGAAACATCTTTAATGACTGACAGATATCTGTTCAAAAGTTTGGAATCAGTGAGAAATTATGATTTTTAAATTAACTGAGTTTGCAGATATGAGTACTGTCTCTGATGGAAGGGCCATCACAATTGCTTGATCTAAATCCTATGTTGGGAACAGCTATACCGTAAGGTTCATGAGAAGTTTTATACAAACCAGTCTCAAAGTACGGCAAATTCTACTGAAAATATGGGGTGAAATTTGACCTGGATATCTAGAGAATATGACATCTAGAATGCCTAAGGTCTTTAAAGATATTGCTGTACTTGGTGGATTATTTAATGAACAGAAATGTTGAAGAATATAAGTTATTATTATTATTATTACCCTTATTATTATTATTACCCTTATTATTACCCTTATTATTATTATTATTATCATCAGTGTCTTGGCTGTACTTACTTAATTTTCACAGTGATTCCAAACTCTTGAATTTAGGCATAACTGCCAACGTATATAAAAATAATCAACATTTTGTAGCACTCCTTTTTGAATTTGAAAGATAACGGAAAGGTCAAGGAAAAGTTACATTGGGCAATTAAAATGTTTAACTTACCATATGCAACGTCAAAAAGACACAGGCCCCGGGGACTTATTCTTGCCATGATGTCAACAAAGGTTGTACTGGAGTGTCAATTCATGTGACATGAGGAACGGCATCATTCTTCTGGGTGCATTATCCAATGAATTACCTCCTGAGTATGGTAAAAGTCACAGGAAGGAAAATGCCATATTAAGTGGACAGCTAAGATATTATTCTATCGTTACACCTCTTAAGGTCTTTAAACACCAGGGACATGACGAATAAATTATACAAATACTTCTTTAGAATATATTGATGCTATCGCATCAAAACTATTCATATACTGTAGATGATGCCTCATTTTTATAGCCGTTAACCTGATGCCTTTAATAGCGGTGAAAAATCAAACTTGTTTTAAATCAAAATTATGTTGCTTTATTGTCAAATAATAGTGAAGTTCAGTGTGGAGGTACTTACCCGATGTATTCTACTTGAGAGGACCTTCCACCTCTTGATGTACCACATCTAGCATGAAAATAAGAAATACACAACACATTATGAATGAAAAATATACTTGACGCAAGATAGAGACTTCTCACAATGGCCTCATGCCGTGGCACAACTACTTCAGAGAAAACCCAAGAAGAAATTGTATTGTGAACCCAGTATGGTGAATTATATCGAATCGTTGGTTGAGTGAAACTTCACATCCCTACCCTTTCAATATTAACGCTATAAGACTGCTTTTACATTACACTGCTGACTGTAGACTAATGTTTACTAGTTTATCTGTGCCTGTTATGTTTAACTGTGTCAAAAAACTATCATCAGGATGCCCACAGCCCTGTGGGAATTTATAACTCAATTCAAAATGTTCCAGGAAAGTCACTACCGTGGGAAACCTGAATCATCTAATTCAATATATATTTTTAAATTACAACCAATTTAAAGCATATTACCCCTCAAATTAACGCCCTGATATTATACTTACTTCGGACTTGGTGGAGGCTCACCAAGTCTTGATCACAGGTGTTTGGAAGCTGAAGTAGCACACGCACACGCACACGCACACACACACACACACACACACACACACACACACACACACACACACACACACACACACACACAAAAAACAGATTAGATAGGCTACCTCTGCCTTCCGAAACATCTGTGGACATTTAAATTCAATATGGGCTGGAACAGCGTCGAAAACGACAGCTACAGTACAGCTACTTCATTATCAGCTACTGTATATCAAGTATCGGTTATGGCAAAATACTAACTGTTCTTCACTCTGTTTGGGCCATTCAACTGTACAGGACTTACTTCAATATTTCAACTTAAGATGGCTTACCAATAGATCTTCAATATAGTGTTTACATTCCTCAGAAATGAAAAAAACTTTGAGAAAACGTTGTATTATAGTTGCTTAACAGCACAAATTAAAACCAACAAAATATCAACGTCTAATGGCGTTAGAATTTAACGTTGTGTAGACGTTAACGTCATAACGTTAAGAAGACATTGGGCTTTCGTCTCAATACCCGACAACAGAATGTCGGTATTCTTTGTCAATTTGACGTTAGCATGATACGTTGAACAGATGTTGGGCATTGGTTACTTACCAACACAACTTAAAACCAACAAAAATCAACATTTAATGATGTTAGAACTTAACATTGTGTGGACGTTAGCATAACGACGTTAAGCAGATGTTGGGTTTTGGTTACAATACCCGACAACAGCAGGTCAGTATTCTACGTCAATAAGACGTTAGCATGATATGTTGAACAGATGTTGGGTATTGGTTACTTACCAACACAACTTAAATCCAACAAAAAAACAACGTTTAATGTTGTTAGAATTTGACATTGTGTGAACGTCAGCATAATGACGCTAAGCAGACGTTGGGTTTTGGTTACAATACCTGACAACAGCATGTCAGTATTCTATGTTAATATGACGTTAGCATGATATGTTGAACAGACGTTGGGTATTGGTTACTTACCAACACAACTTAAAAACAACAAAAAAATTACGCTTAATGATGTTAGAATTTAACATTGTGTGGTTGTTAGCATAATGACGTTAAGCAGACGTTGGTTTTTGGTTACAATACCTGACAACAGCATGTCAGTATTCTATGTTAATATGACGTCAGCATGATACATTGAACAGACGTTGGGGATTGGTTACTTACCAATCAATCTTCAACATAGTGTTTACATTCCTCTATTATGTTTATTTTTTTTTAGGTGGGCTTTACTGTTAGGCTTGGCCAATATTAGACTGAAAATAATGTCTTACAAGCTAATATAATCAAAACTATGATACCTACACAAGGCTATTCAAATGCAACCAACCCTTATGCCTGATTTTTAGTTACACTGCACTGTCTCACACAAAAATCAGGCTGTGAGGCATGTGAGCTTTACCCTTCAATAACACACATTCCCAACTGAAAACATGAATCATGCATGAACAACAGAACTTCACCTAAAATAAGACATTAGCTTTAAAAGCTGCAATTCAAATGTTTAACTCAGCAGCACCAAGCCAGTGAAGCCACCAACACAAAGCAATGGGGATCAGTCCATCTAGTTAATGCAGTATAGCCTCTTTCTAGTTCCCACTGTTTTGCCACAAAAGGCAGGTACTGTAATCATTTTGGGCAAAGGATTTACTCAAACAATGCTGCCAGTTTCAAAAACATGCAAAGAAAAGGAAAAGAAAAAGAAAACAACAAAGCATGACTGATTTGCAATATGAAGAAATCACCTCACTCGGTCATAAACAGAATGTAGAACTTTATTTTAAAAACAAACAGTCAAATATTTCATTTCAAGTTAGAAGGAAATTAATTATGAACTCACCTGTGCAAAAGATTGTGATTCTAGAAGTCCTGGGATGGTCAAAAAAACATCTCCATGCACAAACAAGTATCTCTTCCTGTCTTCTCTCCCTCCAAATTCAAACTGCAGGCTCCTGCAGCAGTTACTGTTGCCCCGCCCAGTCTGGTGTTATACAACTGTGGTCCCACCCACAAGTCCAATGATTCGTCCAATGAAAGAGCAGAACGTTGCTATACTGCTCAGTGATTTGAGGAGACATTTGACAATCCAGTTTGAAATGTATTATTATGACAACATCCATACAACGTTGCAGTCTAACATCATTAGACATAGATATTTGGTTGGTTTTAGGTTGTGTTGGTAACTAATCAATAACCAACGTCTGTTCAACGTATTATCCCAACGTCAGGTTGACGTCAAATACTGACATGCTGTTGTCGGATATTTGACCAAACCTCAATGTCTGCCCAATGTTATTATGTTAAATGTCAGTTTACATTGTATGTGTCATATGGCATTATGCTGTAGGCCTAATGCAAAAAGTGAAATATTTCCCTCAATCATTTATTTGATTAGCAATTAATATAATGCAAAAATAAAGAACTGCAACAGCTATGAAACATGAACAATGGTGAAAATCAGTACATTTACTCAAGTACTGTACTTAGCATTGTATTTTTTAAATTCACTTGTGTGTTTCTATCTTTTGATACTTTATTATTTTACTCCACTACATATCAGGGCAAACAATTATTTTACTTTTTGTGATTGATTGATTACTTTATTAGTCAGAAATGTAAACAGCATGAGGTACAGTCATGCATTTAGGCTGAAAGGGTAACAAAAAAAGTGTCTGTCTGTCTGTCTGTCTGTCTGTCTGTCTGTCTGTCTGTCTGTCTGTCTGTCTGTCTGTCCATCTGTCCGCCCTTCCGTCGACCCAGTAGTACATACATAGTGGTGTGGATGATAAATGGTGTCACAGTCACACACTCTTGCTCCATATGTCACAACTAAGGAAGACCCTGGTTTTGAGGTAGGCCGGTGTCTATGCATTGTAATGTATTGATGCATTTCTTTTCATATGGGTTTATTATTTAGGGCAGCATAGGTTACTGGTTAGATAATCAGAAGGTCCCCGGTTTGCCTCAAAGGCCCTGGACGGGGCGAAGTGTCCTGAGCAAGACACTGTAGGGGTGGACCCCTACAGTCCACCCACCCCAAGCGCTCAACATAAAACATTTGAGCAGCCATAAGCTGAAACTGAATTTGCCCTCTGGAACTAAGGAAGGTCTCCTGAAGCAAACTAAGGGCAAATTATTGACGATAAAGAGTTGACATGGCTGTCTACCTACCTCACTGTCGGTCGCATTCCTTTAAGATGCAGCTGGCTGATCACCGACAACTAACATCTGCTAAAGCGGAAGGCAAAAGGTATAACTGGCCTTAACCATGTTGCCTACTTCTAAATCCACACTGGCAAAGAAACCTGTAGCTAATCAGTCTCATATACAGCCACAGGTTCACTATAGGTGGGATGCTGGCATGTGCCCCAGGAGCAACTTGATGGTATTTGTCTGAAAGTCAAATTCAGTTATCTGGAAAAGGCTGAGGGTTATAGAACTGCACAAACACCTTTCTGGGCCATGGGGTGGCCCTGTAGCTCATCTGGAAGAATATAGTTGAACCACAGATGAAACAGCTACCAATTGCTCTGGTTGGACTATTGCAGGTTAAACAGATGCTAGATCATTACTCTATGTCACAACCTTCAGTACTTATTGTCCATATTCTACAGCCAGACTATGTTGGATTTTGTTTAAGTAACAGCCACATTAACCCAGCTAAATATCTACATCTAATGAGGTTTGAATGTTGAGGAGATCTTTTCATTATGAAGTTTAGCAGACATTGGGTTTTGGTCACAATACCCGACAATAGCATGTCAGTATTCTACATCAACACGATGTTGGCATAATACGTTGAACAGACGTTGATTATTGGTCAGTTACCAACACAACCTAAAACCAACCAAATATCAACGTCTAATGATGTTAGACTGCAACGTTGTGTGGACGTTGTCATAATAACGTTGGGCAGACACTGAGGTTTGGTCAAAAATCTGACAAAAGCATGTCAGTATTCGACGTCAACCTGACGTTGGGATAATACGTTGAACAAACGTTGGTTAATGGTTAGTTACCAACACAACCTAAAACCAACCAAATATCTACGTCTGATGATGTTAGACTGCAACGTTGTGTGGATGTTATCATAATAACATTGGGCAGACATTGAGGTTTGGTCAAATATCCGACAACAGCATGTCAGTATTCAACGTCAAACTGACGTTGAGATAATACGTTGGACAGACGTTGGTTATTGGTTAGTTACCAACACAACCTAAAACCAACCAAATATCAACGTCTGATGATGTTAGACTGCAATGTTGTGTGGACGTTCTCATAATAACGTTGGGCAGACATTTAGGTTTGGTCAAGAATCCGACAACAGCATGTCAGTATTCGACGTCAACATGACGTTGGGATATTACGTTGAATAGACGTTGGTTATTGGTCAGTTACCAACACAACCTAAAACCAACCAAATATCAACGTCTAATGATGTTAGACTGCAACGTTGTGTGGACGTTGTCATAATAACGTTGGGCAGACACTGAGGTTTGGTCAAGAATCCGACAACAGCATGTCAGTATTCGACGTCAACATGACGTTGGGATATTACGTTGAATAGACGTTGGTTATTGGTCAGTTACCAACACAACCTAAAACCAACCAAATATTAACGTCTGATGATGTTAGACTGCAACGTTGTGTGGACGTTGTCATAATAACGTTGGGCAGACATTGAGGTTTGGTCAAGAATCCGACAACAGCATGTCAGTATTCGACGTCAACATGACGTTGGGATATTACGTTGAATAGACGTTGGTTATTGGTCAGTTACCAACACAACCTAAAACCAACCAAATATCAACGTCTAATGATGTTAGACTGCAACGTTGTGTGGACGTTGTCATAATAACGTTGGGCAGACACTGAGGTTTGGTCAAGAATCCGACAACAGCATGTCAGTATTCGACGTCAACATGACGTTGGGATATTACGTTGAATAGACGTTGGTTATTGGTCAGTTACCAACACAACCTAAAACCAACCAAATATCAACGTCTAATGATGTTAGACTGCAACGTTGTGTGGACGTTGTCATAATAACGTTGGGCAGACATTGAGGTTTGGTCAAGAATCCGACAACAGTATGTCAGTATTCGACGTCAACATGACGTTGGGATATTACATTGAATAGACGTTGGTTATTGGTCAGTTACCAACACAACCTAAAACCAACCAAATATCAACGTCAATTGACGTCAAATTAATACGTTGATACAACGTTGGAAGTTGACGTTGGTCCAACGTTGGATTTTGGTTAGCTGACGTCACGACCTAAATCCAACCAAAAATCAACGTCAACGGACGTCGCGTGCCAGCTGGGTACGGGTATTTTTGAGGGATCGTACATAATTTTAACGTCCGTGGCCATGGGGTAAGCACTTTATAGTTGAAATCTAGACGTTTATGTAGATGTACGGGCCGTAAATGGAAAAAGTGCAAACATCAGGTTGAAGTGTCATGATATGAAATCTATCTATCTACATTGGACTGACACAACGTGAGCTAAGAGACGTGGTTTAAATGCAACATAACACACATCACCACCCAAACAAACCTGGAAATATTCTGTGCATTTTCATATTTTGTTGATCATTTTTCGATAAGTGTTTGTTGAGAACGAGAGATTTGTTTAACTTTTCCAACCCCGTGACGTCACGTCAGATTACTTCCGCATTCCGCGTGTTCGTACTCATGTCTCTGTCAGTGTCAATAAAGATCTGACAAAACAAATGTTTTATGATCTATCTAAACGTTCAAATGTTTTAAAAAGGTGCTGACCCTATGGCCACGGATGTTACAATTATGTGCGGGCCCTTAAAAGTACCCGTATCTTCCGTATTGTTTAATAAAAAGCATTTTAATCTGATTGGTGGCCATTTTATCAGAGAGTTGTAATGTTGCGTGAGTGCAGTACACCTTTCAACCCATAGGGTCAGGTGAAAACATATGGAGAAAATGGCCAGCAATTGGATTAAAAGGCTTTTTATTGAACATTACAAAAGATAAAGGTACTTTTGAGAACCCATACATGATTTTAACATCTGTGGCCATGAGTTAATCATTTTATATTTAAAGTGTGAAGAGTTATGTTGATGTACAAGCTGTAAATGCAGAAGTGCAAACACCAGGTTAAAGTTTCGCCATGACTGCCATAATGTATTATGGTTTCCAAATGCTATACTGCCACCTAGCAGGGCGGAATTTTGATACCATAGTGCACTTGGTGATACAAGCGCGAAATTTGGCACAGGTGACCTTCATATGACCCTAATTGATAATCAACCTCTGGCCACGCGGAATTCCTAAGATTTCAAGATGGCCACCACCAGTTTTCAAAATGGCTGCAACTGGGCCAATGTGTTGGACTATATCGCTTTGCTGGGGCTTATTTTAATATAAGAGAATATTTTCTGGAGGTATTCCTACCAAGTAAGATAAAAAATAACATTAGGTTCCAATATGGCGGCATATTTTCCAATATGGCTGCCGATAAATTGCAGAAATGTGCATCTGCTTATGGTTTATCCACATGAGCTGGTAGTACATGTATTTGTATTAATTATCATACACAGAATCCATTTATGGAACATTTGAAAGTGATTTATTAGCTTGGTAAAGCTTAGTGCTTACTTTTTGTTTTGTTATTAAGTCATTATAAACACATTCTCATTTACAATGGTGGCTGGGCAAGTGACAGGCCAGTGTACTAGCAACTGCAACCACAGAGGGGTGTGCAGATAAGTCCAAACTTAAAGCATTTTCAGTGTCCAGAACATGCTTTTTTACATCCACATCTTGTCAGCTTCTGGCATAATTTGGCAAACAGGACTGCACAAGAGTGACTGGCCCCATATATGTTCAGTTTGGAATGCACTTCACTTGCATTCACTTCCTTGTAGGAACTACTTCTATGAAGTTCTATCGTACATGAGTACTATGAACTCCTCAATGACTTGCATATGTTTATCATTTATTGCAACAGGTGTTGAACCTAATTTGGAGAAGTTGTTTGCCATGCTGACCTTTTTCCCTTTCCATGGAAGGACGAAACTGTGTGGCATCCCCTGAATGCATGAAAGAAGCAAAGACCTGATGACTGTGATTCAATAGCTGATGCAATTTCATGAACGGGATCCATCTGAGATCCTTCCCTCCTTCCAAAGGCAATCCACAGCTAATTCAAGCCAAGTCTTTGAACAAGTGAAACTGTTATGTCAACAATGTCAGTATCTGAGGCAGAGCTGCTGAGGATAGCATCTGACACATCATGATTCGCAGCTCAGATACTGACATTGTTGTCATAGCAGTTGCACTTGTTCATATTAAGTAAGTCTGAGACTTATTGTCAGTATCAGCTGAGAACGCAGGGGTCTTATAGACCCCCTGGTATTGCTGAGGTGGAGCGCCACACTCACTGTACCTACTCATACACTGATCCTGATCGAACCCATGACCATGTGATCCGAAGGTGAAAGCTCTACCGACTGAGCTACCCAGACACAAAGACTTGGCTTGAAAAAGCTGTCGAAGGACCTCAGATGGATCCCCCTTCATGAAAATGCATCAGCTATTGGATCAAAGTCATCAGGTCTTTGCTTCTTTCATGCGTTCAGCAGATGCCATACAGTTTTGTCCTTCCATGGAAAGAGAAAAAGGTCAGCACCTTTTTGAGAAAATATCCCTATATATATCTAAGTTTTTGTATTTATTGGTGAACATATTGAAAAGTCTGTTGCCCTAGGTCTTTAAAAAGCTACCAAATCACTTTAAAATGTGCTATAAATTGATTCTGTGTATGGTAATTAATAAAAAAATACATGTGCTACAAGCTCATGTGAATGTACATTTATGCAATTTATCGGCAGCCATATTGGAAAATATGCCGCCATATTGGAACCTAATATATATTTTTTTATCTTACTTGGTAGAAATACCTTCAGAACATATTCTCCTATATTAAAATAAGGGGAAAATCAAAGATTTACAGCCCCAGCAAAGTGATATAGTCCAAAATGTTGGCCCAGTTGCAGCCATTTTGAAAACTGGTGGTGGCCATCTTGAAATCTTAGGATTTTTGCGTGGCCAGAGGTTGACTATCAATTAGGGTCATATGAAGGACATCTGTGCCAAATTTCGCGCTTGTATCACCAAGTGCACTATCGTGTATTGAAAACGGCAAAATTCCGCCCTGCTAACCGGACATAAAACAGATCAAATAATTAAAATCTTTTTTTATTGTTTTTTAACACCCTCCCTCACTAATTGGATGACGCTGAGTCGAATCGTGGGTTACATCAATAGTCTACAATTTTTCAATTAGAAGTTATAGATTTTTGAAATATAAAGTTAAGCTTTTCTCACATTTTTCAAAAAAAAATGTTTTTTAATTTAAAAACACATTTTCAGACTCAGAAAAGGACGTTGAATTGAATGGGATAGGTCTCGATTTTTTTAACTTTTGGGAAAGTGGTTTAAACAAGCGTTAAATTGTCATAAACGTGAGGCTTTTTTCACAAAAATATTTTTTTTATTTTTTAATTTTTTCGACCCTTCCAACCGCTTACTGAGATGATTTAGAGTCGAATGGTAGGTTACATCAATAGTCTAGAATTCTTTAATAAGAAGTTATCGATTTTTGAAATAGTTCAAGGTTTAGCTTTTCTCACATTTTTTTTTAAATATTTTTTTTTTATATTAAAAAACACCTTTTCAGACTCAAAAAAGGACGCTGAATCGAATGGGATAGGTCTCGATTTTTGTAAACTTTGGGAAAGTGGTTTTGTCAAACATTGATTTGTACGTGCGGTATCGAGCACCTAATCTGTGATAAATCAATGGAGATATTTTTTAAAAATCTGAAACTTCTCTCCATCCATGTTGAGAGTAAGCCGGATTTATTGGAACCAATCCTGATTTTTTCTGACACTGATAAGTTCAAAAGTTCACCGAAAAGACTGCAAAGGTCGACGCGGCCGAAACAATTGCATTTGTTTTAATATCTCAAATACGATAAGGACTTATAGTCCAATGTTTGGATATGTTGTTCAACTTGCCAAGACGCACGCATGGATATCTTGTTTGTCCCTAACCGACATTTTTACCAATTTCTGAATTTGGCTCTCAGTATGGGTGAACGTTCTACGACTCCATGTAACTTATGTCATTGTCAGAAGCAAACGTTAGAAGTGTCGTAGCGGGACAAACAAGACATCCATACGTGCGTCTCGGCGAGCTGTACAACATATCCGAACGACGGATTCTAAAACGTATCGTTAAGGAGATATGTCGTGTTATTTTGCGAAATAAGTTGAGATTAGTCCCCAGCCATTTAAGGAGAACGGTAAGGCCGTGTGCGAGAAGAGTTATACGAGCACGTTCGGGGTGGCGCGCTGATGCATATACTGGTGTCCGATTTTGTTTTTACTATTTTTGAACAGTTTTTCGCTATTATCTCAGCCACTAGGGGGCGAAAACACAATCGGACAACGGATTCCGTATCTGTTAATCAGCCCAAACGCGCCAATATAAGTTTCCTCACACGAGGACATGTGGTTGCGAAAGCTAGGGTTACGCGCTTTCTCGATTAACTTGGCCGCTAGGGGGCGAAAACACGATCGGACAATGGATTATTTATCAGCTCTTCAGCGCGAACGCGCCAATATAAGTTTCCTCTCACACGGACATGTGGTTGCGAAAGCTAGGGTTACGTGCTTTGTTGATTAACTTGGCCACTAGGGGGCGAGAACACGATCGGACAATGGATTATTTATCAGCTCTTCAGCACGAACGCGCCAATATAAATTTCCTCTCACACAGACATGTGGTTCTGAAAATTAGGGTTACGGTCCTTCTAGAATAACTTGGCCACTAGGGGGCGCCGAATCGGACAATGGATTATTTATCAGCTCTTCAGCTCAAACGCGCCAATATAACTTTCCTCACACATGTTATTATTATTATTAT
This sequence comes from Gymnoscopelus microlampas, assembly GCF_963454915.1. Lineage (NCBI taxonomy): Eukaryota > Metazoa > Chordata > Actinopteri > Myctophiformes > Myctophidae > Gymnoscopelus > Gymnoscopelus microlampas. Next base: position 3,055,869 of record NC_139944.1, read on the forward strand.
TATTATTATTATTACCCTTATTATTATTATTACCCTTATTATTATTATTATTATTATTATTATTATTATTATTATTCCAGTGTGTTACTGCTCTATACATTACATTATTATTCCAGTGTGTTACTGCTCTACATTCAATTATTACCCTTATTATTATTATTATTATTACCCTTATTATTTCAGTGTGTTACTGCTCTATAATTACATTATTATTATTATTATTATTATTATGATTATTATTACCCTTATTATTATTATTATTATTATTGGAATACAATACACACGGGGTGCCTTAAATATTATAAAATGAATTACAAAAGCGATATCAGCGTTGCATCATTTCGTTTAAAGTACTGAGAATTGGGAAATACTCCAGTAAAGTAAAAATACCTCAAAATTGTACTTAAGTACAGTACTTGAGTAAATGTACTTAGTTACTTTACACCAACGCCCTATAGAACCACAAACAGCAATTATTTGATCTGTTTTAATGTTGTAATGTTTATGTCCGGTGGCAGTATAGCACTTGGAAACCATAATACATTATGGCAGTCATGGCGAAACTTTAACCTGGTGTTTGCACTTCTGCATTTACAGCCTGCACATCAACATAAATCTTCACACTTTAAATATAAAATTATTAACTCATGGCCACAGATGTTAAAATCATGTATGGGTTCTCAAAAGTACCTCTATCTTTTGTAATGTTCAATAAAAAGCCTTTTAATCCAATTGCTGGCCATTTTTTCCATATGTTTTCACCTGACCCTATGGGTTGAAAGGTGTACTGCACGCACGCAACATTACAACTCTCTGATAAAATGGCCACCAATCAGATTAAAATGCTTTTTATTAAACAATACGGAAGATACGGGTACTTTTAAGGGCCCGTACATAATTGTAACATCCGTGGCCATAGGGTCAGCACCTTTTTAAAACATTTGAACGTTTAGATAGATCATAAAACATTTGTTTTGTCAGATCTTTATTGACACTGACAGAGACATGAGTACGAACACGCGGAATGCGGAAGTAATCTGACGTGACGTCACGGGGTTGGAAAAGTTAAACAAATCTCTCGTTCTCAACAAACACTTATCGAAAAATGATCAACAAAATATGAAAATGCACAGAATATTTCCAGGTTTGTTTGGGTGGTGATGTGTGTTATGTTGCATTTAAACCACGTCTCTTAGCTCACGTTGTGTCAGTCCAATGTAGATAGATAGATTTCATATCATGACACTTCAACCTGATGTTTGCACTTTTTCCATTTACGGCCCGTACATCTACATAAACGTCCAGATTTCAACTATAAAGTGCTTACCCCATGGCCACGGACGTTAAAATTATGTACGATCCCTCAAAAATACCCGTATATTCCGTGTTGTTCAATAAAAAGCATTTTAATCCGATTGGCTGCCATTTTCGTATAGAGTTATAATGTGCAATACACCTCCCAACCGATAGGATCGCATAGTTGAAAGCTGATGAAAAGACGGAGAAAATGGCCGTCGATCGGATTAAAAGGCTTTTTATTGAACAATACTGAAGATATGGGTACTCAAGCTGGAACGTACACCATTTTAACATCCATGGCCTTTAGTTAAGCACTTCATATTTGAAATCTGATCGTTTATGACCTGGACGTTAGCGTTGTAAATGGAGCAATCCCCACCACACCCACCACACCATGTTGAACGTTCCTTTGCACATGCGCAAACCACATAGTCCCGTTTGGACTTTTTAGGGCGTTAGGGATTGATTGATTGAATTGATTGATTGAAATTTTTATTAGGCAAAAGAATGTAAAACAACACAGTTACATTTATAATGCTTTTGTCTAAAAGGTCCGGCCAAAAAAGTCCTTGCGGGCTTGTTTCCATTGGGGTCCTTGAATTAATTTCATAGACATATATAGTAGCAACCAAACAGTTCAAAAATCAACATGAGAATACAGAGGGAAAAAAAAAAAATACCATTATGTACAAAAAAGGTCATGAGAAAATAATGAAATATATACAAAACAAAACATGATCAAAATAAAATAAAAAGTATGTACAAAAAAGGGGGAGGGGGGGGGCAAATAACCAGGGAGAAATAACCAGGACTATATTTATGCTAAATAGTAAAGAAAAAGCCTTGTGATGAATTGCTGTAGCAGTAAAATAGAAACATCAACAGAATGAAGTGGTATAAGTGAAATTAAACTTATTTGAAATTAAACAATGAATTGACTTCATGTGCTAATGCAATGGTTCTCAAACTTTTTCGTGCCAAGGACCCCCAAATAGACACTTATTAGACCGCGGACCCCCATTTCAAAAGATAAGCCAGGGACCCCCATAAGAGAAGATTTTTACGGCTCTCTAGCAGTGATTTCAACCATTTTAATTTCAAGGACCCCCAGTTTGACATGCATTAGGCTACGGACCCCCATTTAATGGCATGTAGGTCTCTGGGACCCACATTCATATTGTAAAATCAATGTTAATTTAACTCTGAGAGTGTACAAATGGAACCAAATGGACCTGTTAGGGTCCATTTGGTTACATTTGTACACTCTCAGAGTTACAGACCCATAAGGGTCCATTTGGTCCCTGTCCATCATTTAGCTGGGGACCCCCTGGAACCCCCTCAAGTACCCCTGGGGGTCCCCGGACCCCACTTTGAGAACCAATGTGCTAATGGTTATCAGCGGTAGGCCTGAAAGATGACGGTCATGGACATTCTTCAACCTGGTGTGATGAATTGCTCAATTTACAACTGTAACGTCTACACAAACGTTCAGATTTCAAATATGAAGTGCTTACCTAAATGCCCAGGATGTTATACATGCCGACGTTTCAGCATGAGTACCCATATCTTCCGTATTGTTGGATAAAAAGCATTTTAATCCGATCGTCGGCCATTTTCGCATAGAGTTATAATGTGCAATACACCTCCCGACCGATAGGATCGCATAGTTGAAAGCTGATGAAAAGACGGAGAAAATGGCCGTCGATCGGATTAAAAGGCTTTTTATTGAACAATACGGAAGATATGGGTACTCAAGCTGGAACGTACACAATTATAACATCCGTGGCCTTTAGTTAAGCACTTCATATTTGAAATCTGATCGTTTATGACCTGGACGTTAGCGTTGTAAATGGAGCAATCCACCACACCCACCGCACTATGTTGAACGTTCATTTGCGCATGCGCAAACGACATAGTCCCGTTTGGACTTTTTAGGGCGTTAGGGAGAAATAACCAGGACTGCAAAATCTGACTTTTAGGGGAACCAGGACCTTCATAATCGGACGTTTAGGGGCTACTGACGGTTCTTCATTAAGTGACTAGTTGGGAGTGAGAATGTGTTGGTAGAATATAGTGTAGGATTTCCAGTGTTGGATTAGGCTAAAAGTCCTGTATTCAAAAGTACAAAAGTATTACAAATTTTACTTAGCAAAAGTAAAAGTACTTTTTCCCCCTTCTTTTAAATGTGTTTGCGTATATTTTTGAATAGCCTATGTATAAAATAGGGCATAACTGGTTAATATATGTTTTGTTATATAGTAATCTGTAAAGTAAATAGTAATTAAAGTTTTCAAATAATTGTAGTGGAGTCATAAGTACAATATGTGCCTTTGTAATGTAGTGGTGTAGAAGTAACAGTATTGCACATTGGAAATAATCAAGTCAAGTATAAAGAAAATAATTTTTACCTATACGTACAGTACTTGAGTAAATGTACTTAGTTACTTTCCACCATTACATAGGATGTGTTGTTATGTCTAATGGTTTTCACCTGTTTGAGGTCTGTGGAGCTGGAGCCGTCCAAGTTGATCTTCATCAGGTTGAAGGGGTTGGCTACGATGAGGAAGGGCTCCACCTCTGGAGAAAGTGAGACATTACATTAGAGTTGGCTCTCTCTCTCTCTCTCTCTCTCTCTCTCTCTCTCTCTCTCTCTCTCTCTCTCTCTCTATCTCTCTCTCTCCAGTACCGCGGGAAGTAGCCCCCCCCAGGTGAAAAAAAAAACTGGGGAAAAAACTACCTCCTGGAGAAATTTCACCCTCAACCTAAAAGGTCTCTCTCTCTCTCTCTCTCTCTCTCTCTCTCTCTCTCTCTCTCTCAATAAATAAATAAATAACATTGTATGTAGATGTATCACCAACGTGAAGCTGCTGTATTTACTGACTGAACTTTTTACGGGCGGATGGACAGACGAACAGAAAGATGGACAGACACACACACACAGACAGACAGACAGACAGACAGACAGACAGACAGACAGACAGACAGGCAGGCAGGCAGGCAGGCAGACAGACAGACAGACAGACAGGCCGGTGGTTCAGTGTGTGGGTGGTTTGGGCAGGCAGGCATACGGACGGACAGACAGAGAGACAGACAGACTTACCTTTTTTGTTGTGTGTTGGTTCAGTCTGGAGAGCTGATGAGAAACATAAAGAACTAAATGAGCTTCAAACAGCTGGTTGGTTGCAGTTTGCAGCTATTTATTTGACATTCACAGGGTGAATGAGGAACTACTGTATGATTTATATCAGAACTCAAATAAAATTAGATCTCCGCCAGGCTGGGTTGCCTACCCAGGGCTGTTTCAGTCGTGGGGTGTTGTTGTCTGCATGTGTAGCGCCCCCTATGGGTGTAAGTGTAATCACTTTTGGCTCTGTGTAGTTTAGAGGCTCCTAAATGTGTGATTCACATTTGGAGCTGACGGGGCGCTGTGTTCATGATTGGTTACATTTTGTGCAAAACGACCTTGAAAGGTAATCGTAGCCAATCGGAATAGAATCAGAAAGGTCTGGTGGATAAATCTTGTAGAGACTGGTAGCAAAAAAGTGAGTTTTGAAGAAAAGGTCAAATTATTGTACGCCATACAGTTCAAGAGTTATAGGGCAAAATGTAAAGCGGCCTGTTATAGGGCCACCATGGGGATGATTTGAAAAATGTGGGGTGAAGGTTCTTCCTTGGCCTACTACTGGAACCCGGGAGTGAGCGTGCAAGAGTTCATGCCGGTCGGTCCAGTGGCGCCTGAGATCAGCTGTTCACAGACATACAGACAGATGGACTCACGCAAGTTAAAACATAATCCCTCGCCTTTGGCTGTTCCCGTCTGGCAGGGATAATAACTGAATAAAAACATTAATATTACAGCATGTTCACATAAATTGAACACATTCAATACAGTTCTTAACGTTAAAGTCAACAACTGGCCGTCAAGTAGCCATTGATTCGAGCCAATCAGCAAGCAGTAGAGTTTTAAGTAGGAGAAGTGACGTGGGGTGGAAGTTTGTTCTGGTCATTTTAATTTGAACTGTCAAGAATCTACTGGAAAAACAAACTTTGATCTGGTCTGCCTCTAAACTGTTGCCGTCTGCGTCGCAGCTCCGTGGTGTGTGTGTGTGTGTGTGTGTGTGTGTGTGTGTGTGTGTGTGTGTGTGTGTGTGTGTGTGTGTGTGTGTGTGTGTGTGTGTGTGTGTGTGTTTGTGTGTGTGCGTGTGCACGCGCTTGCTCGCGACGGCTCGCGCCTTTGCTGATTGATTGATTGATTGATGTACTTTATTTAGTAAGACATGACAGTACATGGAAGTACAAATTCACAATACGAGGTCTACTAAACTGGAAGACTCATAAAAGCACTGAGCTTGTTTCAAATGAGTTCCCCACGCACACAAATCATGTTGACATATAAGAGACAGACAGATATACACACTACTATAGAATGTCATACAATCAGTTTACAGGTTACTGGTATGAAGAGTGAAAAATATGTACGAAAGCAGAAAGAGAGAGGGGGGGGTGGGGGGGGGGGGGGGGGGGGGGTAGGTCTTGGACAGGGGCCATCTTTCAATTGCAGCCTCCTGAAGGTGTAACTTTAAGGCAGTTTTGAAAGTGAGTAGGGTTCTGCACTCCTTTACTCCTTTTGGTAGGGCATTCCACATTTTTGATGAATAGCATGAGAACGAGTTCATTCCCTTTGTTGAGCCAAATCTGGGTTGAACATGATTTGTGGAGCTGCCTCTGGTGTTATGATCATGGACTTCATTAACATTTTGGAAGTATTTTGACAAATACAGGGGGATCCCAATGTTGTGGTGTATCTTGAAGACCAGGCCCATAGCAAGTTGCTGTACTCTGTCCTCAACCCTAAGCCATCCAATCCTAGCAAAATGAGCATAGGTTAGATGGGTTTTGTGATTGAGGCCAAGTAGTAGCCTTACAAGTTTGTTTTGGGATGTTTGGAGACTTGTTTTTAAGGCCTTGGAGGTGTTGTGATACCATGAATTGCATGCATAATCATAATGACCTTGTATGAGGGCCCCTTCAGAGTATTCTTACTGACTAGACGATCAATCCTCCACAAATAGCGTATTGTTTGGATGACCTTTTTGTTCACTTTTTCGGCGTTTTTGTTTCCGTAGAGGGTTGCCTCGAGGATAGAACCCAGGTAGGTAATTTCCTCCTTTCTTGTGATAACATCATCACCCACTTTGATCGTGAAACTCTCAGCCTTGCTAAGGTTAGGACTGGACCCAAAGAGGATGGATTCAGTTTTACCCAGGTGTAATGAAAGTTTGTTGTCGGAGAGCCAGATGCAGATCTTGTTGAGTTCAGTGCTGAGAGTTTTCTCAACCTGCAGCCTGTCCCTGTCCGAGACCAGCAGAGCAGAGTCATCTGCCAAAAGGAACAGTTTGCAGTCGCAAGCTGAAGACATGTCATTCACATATATCAGGAACAGTAAAGGTCCTAGTATACTTCCTTGAGGAACTCCACAAGTCACTGGGAGAGGAGGGGACTGGGTGCCGTTTACTTCCACCACTTGCTCCCTCCCTTCCAGGTAGGATCTCATCCAGTTTACTGACGTATCATCAAAACCTATTGCTTTGAGCTTATTGATCATAATTGGGTGATACTGTAACTGTGTGTTCGCGTGACGGCCGTGTTTGTGTGTGTGTGTGTGTGTGTGTGTGTGTGTGTGTGTGTGTGTGTGTGTGTGTGTGTGTGTGTGTGTGTGTGTGTGTGCGTGCGTGCGTGCGCGACGGCTCGCACTGAACTGTGTGCATTATGTGTCAAACAATGGGAGATGACGTTAACAGGTTTCGCGTTGCCAGGTTTCGCGTTGCCAGGTTTCTCGCGAGAAACAAGCAGCAAGGTGTCAGTGTTAGTCAGAGGTTAGTCAAATTATAGGAGGATGAGCCCCACCTGGACATGTTGATTGGGATATTATTAGTATTAGACTCCATACTAAGCTGTGTATAAATATATATGTGACCCATCTGTGTACCATGAGGTCCCCAGCTAAATTATTGACAGTTACAATAGGAACCAAATGGACCCTTACGAATCTGTAACTCTGGAGTGTACAAATGGAACCAAATGGACCCGTAAGGGTCCATACACTATCAGAGTTATGGGGGGCCTTGAAAAAAAAAGTTTTAGAACCAGTGCTGTAATGTAAATTCACACATTGAAGAGACCTATGGCCCTACCTTACCCCTTATGTCTAAACTTATAAACCATATTTTACTATATTATTTTAAAATAATTCAACTAGCCGATCTACATTGACACATTGTGAGCTTGTAGATCGGCTATTTGAACTATTTTTAAATGTTTTTTCAAAATAGTAGATAAGGGGTAAGGCGGTGTGCAAGATACTGCAGGGCCACTATTTTCAACCATGAGCATCACAACAAAACAAAACGTCAAAACAAACATCTTCCATGGTGTTCACGATGATGACAATATGCACTGTACATACGTAGCTGTTACACTGATTATAATTCACACAATATACATCTGTACATGTCAATGAATACACTATGACACGCACACACGCACGCACGCACGCACGCACGCACGCACGCACGCACGCACGCACGCACACACACACACACACACACACACACACACACACACACACACACACACACACACACACACACACACACACACACACACACACACACACCACATCAACCAACAAGTGTCATTCAAAGTTTTTTACCTGAGCTGAAGAGCAGAACGAACAACAATATCCCTGTTTGTTCCATTCTGAATTCACTGGATTCTCAACTGGAACTTCACCGATCTTCACCGACTGGTTCTAATTGTGACTGTGATCAACACTCGCTGTCGTCTGTGCGTTTATTAGTGACACGTCAGCTCATCTTATCTCTTCATCATGTGGTTTCACTTCATCAAGTGTGCTCCTCGGAGCATTATCCGCCAGACCAGGGTTGGCCCTAGGTGGCTACATTTTCAAAATCAATCATAGTCAAACGGAATTTGATATGAAAAATCTGACTCATACATCTTGATCACATGACTCCAGAGATAAAGGCCCTCATTTATCAAAATAATTGGCGTACAGCGAGATCACCGCAACTTTATCAATCTATTGATACAGCATTTATCAATCTATCATGACCTTGACTTCAGCATACTTGACTTCAGGCCCACTCAGATCTCACGTGAGGTCTGAGGCCGTGTAGACTTTTGACTTTGGCTGGTTCCATCTAGACCTGCGGAGCATCATTTTCTGACCATCTGACAGGCATCTGGATATAATTATGTATCCACTCCAAAATGTATAACACACTAATAAATAATCCCTATGAAAATATTTTATAACTTTATAAAATAAGGCATACATGGACATGCACGCCTATTTATTTCCAAGTGACAATGACATGCAATTAAAATCTAAAATAGCCTATTAGCAATTTTACAAGTTAGGTGCTTAATCATTCACTCATTTAAACAAACTGCTTTAACAGTCATTCAGATAAGATTGCAGATCTGGCTGCATTGGCTGATATACAAGCAGATATACAAGCTCAAAAGTGTTGCGATGTGACGCGTTGCGAGCTTATAGATCTGCTATTTTCAAAATATATGAGTGCATTTTCGGGAGTCAGGACCAGCGGCGACACTGTAATCTTTTCATGGACAGTGAGGTCTCCAAACCTATATACAGACGGTATACCATAATTATTCCCTCACGCACGTGCATGTTTCATGCAATGAAATAACCTCTTCCTTATATATATATATAAGACAGAGAGGGAGAGAGCCCCCCCCCCCCCCCCCCCACACACACACACACACTTCGAAATGTATGTCCTTTTCTGGCCCTCAAAATATCGAGTCAGGTGTCCCTGAGATTGACAGCGTCACAGAGCCACGGTGGCCCCGCCGACCGCATCCAAGCAAAAACACTCGGATCATCAAATGTTTCACAAATGTCTCGGATGGCTTTTGCCTTTTAATTGTCTTGTAGCCTGGTCAGTCTCCACTTGAGTCTAAACATATGGCCTCTATACCTTCTTCACTCTCGCTCGTTTTCACATCGTTGCTCAATCAATGACTGTGATGATCAATCATGTGCCATACCGTTGTATGGCACATGACTGCAGCACTGGTGGTGTTTTTTTTGGTTGCATTTCGTAATGTGTGTGACTGACTGGTTTTACTAATGTGGGAGAGCAGAGGTGTATGAGACGTTGTCAGTCTAACAAGCCGGATACAGCACACACATACTGATTAAACTAATGATTTGCCATTGTGTAGTTATGTGTGGAAGGTAACATCTCACATTTAATGTTGGTTTTAAAAACTACTGCTTTTAAGTAGCTGAGTAATGAGATATTTTATCATATATATGTGTGGGTTTTTTGAGTTTGTGTGTTTTATTTAATTTTATTTTGTGAATTCCCCATGCAGGATCTATGTGTGCTTCATAATAATGTGCACTCCGGGGAGGGGGGTCATCCTAAATACCCTGCACTAAGGCCAGTCATAACTACACTACTCCACTGGTGACACATCAGCTCATCTTATCTCTTCATCATGTGGTTTCTTGTTGACAGGAAGCTGAAGCTTCCCTGTCCTACTAGTGGGAGAGCTTAACAAGATAATCGAAACGAAGCGGATAAAAGCGCCAATTTTTTTATGAGGCTTCTTTAGGACCTACTGATGGATTCTAGCCGTGGGTACCAAACTTTATTTTGAAAAGTATCCATACAATTATCCATATCAATATCCATAAAAAAAAACAGGCTGATTCACTTTTTGGCCTATAACTCTTGAACCGTAGGTCATAGAATCAAAGATATATTTTTCCTGGACTCCTTGGATCACGACACAACTTCTCTTATAGGTCCCGCCCCTTTTCCGATTTCAATTAAATTAAATCCAATGTAATTTTATTAAATCCAAAATTCACACAAATCGGCACACACTGTGTCTTTGGTCATGTGATGTAGATGTATCAGTCCGATTTCTCATATTCCCCTCAGATTGGCTACGATTGGCTTCTAAAATTTGTACACCTGCATTTAAATGCGCTTGGCAGCCAACTCCCCTGCAATCAATTAGCTCGTCACTTCTCCTTATCCACATGACCAAAGACACAGTGTGTGCTGATTTGTATGAGTTGGACAACATTTGTAGGAGTAATAGCAAAATGTGTGTTTTGAAAATAACGAAAAATGGCGTAACATTTTGAAATCGGAAAAGGGGCGGGACCTATATGGGAAGTTGCGTCATGATCCAAGGAGTCCAGGGAAAAAATACTTTTTGTCCTATGACCTACGGTTCAAGAGTTATAGGCCAAAAAGTGAATGGCCTGTTTTTTTTAATGGATATTGATATGGATAATTGTATGGATACTTTTCAAAATAAAGTTTGGTACCCATCAGTAGGTCCTAAAGAAGCCTCATAAAACAATTGGCGCTTTTATCCGCTTCGTTTCAATAATGTAAAAAAATGGGGTTAAGCTTCTACACTATACATAGAGAGTGTGAGATATGAGGAGCTGCAGCATGAACACACACACACACACACACACACACACACACACACACACACACACACACACACACACACACACACACACACACACACACACACACACACACACACACACACACACACACACACACACACACACACACACACACACACACACGACCCTAGCAGGTGATTCTAAATCTGCGGGTCGGGACCCCCAGGGGGTACTCAAGTGATTTCGGGGGGTCCCCAGATGATTATCTTAAAGGACAACTTTGTTTTTTTTACAACCAAGGTTTATATTTTAGCTTGTAATTAAAGTTCAATCTGTCCTAGTGGAAATGGATATTCTCTGAAGTTTTCCTTGTGACATAATGTAAAGATTTACATATTTACGCACTCTATTGTGACATAAATGTAAGGTATAGAATATCCCTAAGTAAGAATATCATTCAGGGGTAATGTGGATCAAAGAGTTATTTGCAGGGGTGATCCTGAGACTAAAATGTCTGAGAAGCACTGAACTGAAGTGAGGGAATAATTCAACTTTTTCACACTGTGAGCTTGTACATCTGCTGTTTTTGAAATCTTTTGAAAAACCTTTAAAGTGTAATTATTTTTTAAACACAAATCTTCTCTTCTGGCCGTCCCTGGCACAAAACACTTTCAGATGGGGGTCCATGCAACCTTTCCAATTTACAGTGCAGCACATACCCGGCAAACTCAACGTAACTTCAGATTATCTCTTGCTGTTTCAGCCAGAGCTCCGAAGGGGGGGAGTGTGTGATGGCTGACTCAGCAGCCACACATAGACTATAATGTATGGTAACTCTTCCTTTTGGTTTATATATTTAGTGTGTTTATTTTAAGCTGGACATTATTAACAAGTTGAAATTACATAATTTATTGTTTGTTTTTCTATGAGTTTATTTGCATTTGATTTGACTGAGTTTCTTTGAGTTACCAGTTCTGTGGGAGGTGCTGACTAACATACATGGGCATGATGGGTCAGACCACTGTTAATACAAAAGGGGGAAAAGACAAAGACTACAATTGAAACACACTCAAAACCCCTGCCCCACCCCATGGTACAGAGGGACTGTGGTGCAGTCCAATTTCTCCAATTAGCTGTAGATCTGGAGCAGCTGATCCCCATTCCTTTGGCCAGCCCATAATGTCCATTTATATCAGCAGCCTCCCACAAAACTGGTATCTCAAAGAAAACTCATAAATGAACTCAACTAAATAATAGAAAACAACTAAACAATAAATTATGTCATTTCAACTGGTTAATAATGAACTGAAAATAAACACACTAAATATATAAAGCAAAAGGAAGAGTTACCATACATTATAGTCTCTATGTGTGGCTGCTGAGTCAGCCATCACACACTCCCCCCCTTCGGAAACAGCGAGAGATAATCTGAAGTTATGTTGAGTTGGCCGGGTACAGTATGTGCTGCACTGTAAAGCGGAAAGGTTGCATGGCCAGGTACCACTTTGTGATGCGGCGGCCATTGGTGTCTGTCATCTGCTGAATCCACTGGAGGGCTTTATGGTCAGTCTGGAACCCCTCACACTTCACGTTTCTCGCTTCACATTTCACGCTTCTCGCTTCACGTCGTTTCACGTCCCTCACGTCCATCACGTCCCTCACGTACATCACGTCCCTCGCGTCCTTCACGTCCATCATGCAAGAGACGACACAAGCCATTTACCAGGTCAGCAGCCTCACACCAACAACCCCCCTCACAACACACTACCAGTGTGGCGTGAGAATCCACAGGTTGGCCACGTCCATGCTGAGGTAATGACGTCTGGAGAACCCTCTGGAGTCTGGAGACACTGTTTCTTCGGCCTGTCGATCAGGTTCATCACCTGCCATGTGGGCCTGAACAATACCGGCCAAGTCTGCCAGTGTTGGCTCTTGGCTGATCTCCCCAGTGTCCCCTCCAGTGGCCCCAGAGTCTGGACTATCCTCATCCTGTATTGGTCTTGGTGGTCGTCTTGCTCCTCTGCCACGATTCATGGCTCATCAGGGTTTGGAAAAAATGTATTAGAAAAAAAAATAAACCTGTGCTCTCCACCGTTGTCCCACCACTGCCACCATCTGTCAGGGACCGAGTTGGTCGGAAGGAGAGACACAGGGAAAACTTTGTTGGTTTTAAAACATTGTTCTCTTTTTTTATTTCGTTGTTGAAAATAAATGGTTTAACAAAACAAATGTGCTCAACACAAAGGAAATTAAACTAGATAACTAAACAGACACTGGACAACACAACTGAACTGAAAACTGAACTAACCAGAATGACACAGGAGGTGGACATATATAGGGACGGGTCAGACCACTGTTAATACAAAAGGGGGAAAAGACAAAGACTACAATTGAAACACACTCAAAACCCCTGCCCCACCCCATGGTACAGAGGGACTGTGGTGCAGTCCAATTTCTCCAATTAGCTGTAGATCTGGAGCAGCTGATCCCCATTGCTTTGGCCAGCCCATCATGCCCATGTATGTTAGTCAGCACCTCCCACAAGGATAAGGATAAGGATAATTCCTTTTAACAGGTCGTTCATGAAAGTCCTTGCGGTCTTGTTTCCAATGAGAACCTGTGAGCAATTAGGGGTTAAGAGTCTTGCTCAGGGACAAATTTCATTTCATCGACACATATGTTGACATGGCCTGGAATCGAACCTGGGGCAACCAGGGCCTCTGGCTCCCCAGGCGGGCTCACTAACCATTCAGCTATGGCCGCCCCACAGAACTGGTAACTCAAAGAAACTCAGTCAAATCAAATGCAAATACACTCATAGAAAAACAAACAATAAATTATGTAATTTCAACTTGTTAATAATGTCCAGCTTAAAATAAACACACTAAATATATAAACCAAAAGGAAGAGTTACCATACATTATAGTCTATGTGTGGCTGCTGAGTCAGCCATCACAGGGTCCCTGGCACAAAAGATGTTCAGACCGGTCTGTTGATCTGTCTGTCTGATCTTTCGGTTGACCTGTCTGTTGACCACATGTTTTTGTCTGATGCACTTTTGTCCCAACAACAGTGTGTAAATGTTAATGTATGTTTTGTCATGTATACAGTGTCTCAGGTCGGAGTCGTCTTTGTAGCTGACCTTAGATTTAAAGGGACACTTCAACCAAAAAAAACGTTGTTTCAATGGATTAGTCACCAAGCACCAAGGTGAAAGGGTCCGCTAAAAAAAACCTGTTAAAACCACAAAAGTGCCGTCGCCGTCTAAAGCGGACTTGAACCACGAGAGGCACCGGCGGGCGAGTCGCCGTGCCGAGCATTATGAAGTCCCCCTAGTCAACATGTACCATCATGGGTTCCCCCTTCCAGTCAGACGTTTGACGTTTGGTCAAATCCGTCCCAAGAAGTCACCCGTTTGCCGCCTTGGGAGTGAGAATGCCTTAGAGAGAGAACAGAGATCTCTTTCAAATGAACTGACAATGTCAAGGCAACAATAACTTAGTCCTGTTCAACCAATAAGTGGACCAACTGAAAAGGGATTAAGTTTGGTTCCTTTAAAATGATCTATATGTGAAAAGGCCTTTTTGAAAATATACTGTACAGTCTTACGCTTATTGTTAAATACCGTCAGCTGTGACAGAACCACTTAAATAAACAGACAAACAAACAAACACTTTTTACTACAGTAAAGGGGACTATATACTAGGCCCCCTTCTTTTCTCCCTTTACACTAAATGTCTTTACCGAAAATAGCAGATCTTGTTGTGGATTTGTAGATCTGCTTTTTTCACTGCATGTTCTAACCACAACAGTGACGCTAGGGTTCATGTGGTTAATGTCACCTCATGGGACATACAAGGTGCAAACTAAAAACTCACTGCAGAGTTTTATAGGAACAAAGAAAGAAGAGATGAGACTGAAATGTGAATTCTCTACTCTGTGTAATGATTTTATGACCCGTCTGTTGATCTGTCTGTTAACCTGTCTGTGGTCTGTTGACCGCATGTTTTTGTCTGATGAACGTGGGGGTACACCGTACATGTCCCCTGTGGGTCGTGGACCAGTATTGGGCCGCGTGTTCTGTGTACGTTCCATTTAAAAAAGAGAGCGATGTGGCAGGCACTAGCTCCACGTGGCCGCTGAAACTAATTGGCCCAGCAGAGTGAGCAGGCAGAGCGCCCCCCTCCCTCTCGTCTCCTCTCGTCTCTCTGTGTTTCTGCTCACTGCTACGCTGCCTGGCAAAACTTTGCTTTAAGGCAAAACGTTCCTTTGGGGGGAGGTGGAGATTCCAATACGTTTAGGAAAATGTTTTGCGAAGAAAACTAGATAAGTGGATATCTTGCAGATCTGCTATTTTCACTAGTTTGGGTCCAAACATCTGCTTTCTCTATTTAGGTCTTGAGCTAAAAGATTTGGGAACCACTGCTCCAACACTAGAGGGTTTAAGTGGTTAAAACTAACTTATTTAACATCAAGCAATATTGAAACAACACTCAAGACTCACTCATTACAAAATGATCTAGTTTTTATTTTCAAGTGCACCATAACTGAATAAACACAAATATTCAGAACAGAGTGGCCTGGTCTGTCTGACCAAAAAAAAACACGTTCTCAAATGTTACTCCTGATGCATTATGGGTAGCTGGTAACTGACAAACCAAGAAAAACATTATCAATATCCACCTAACGCATTAGACAAATAATATTTGACAAATTATTGAAGCCCAAACTATTCCAGAGATTTATTTAAAAAAAACTGAAGCATTGACACAGTCGGCAACATTGTAGCCACTATTTTAGAGGCAAAAACAGCTCTGAAATTCAACTAAAACAACGGGTGTAAACAAACCCGCGATCCATCTTTAAAAATAAAATACAAAATATAAACAATATAGACTGACGAACCAAACGCTGCTTTTAACTGTCAACAAATCAGACGACATCCAATCACAAAATAGTCAGTGCCTGATGTACTCTAGCGTCACTCGACGCATGGTGCACCGGAAATGGCCGATCTACAAGCTGACTGCGGCTAGATTCGGTGCACCACAGGAGTGCGAAACTGACTAGAAAAGGGTCGTGGGAGGTCGTCGATTCAAACCAGGAAGTGGCCGTGGCTAGCCCACCCGGAGGGGCGGAGCTACGAGGACGACTCCGTCCCCTCGGACGAACAGCATGGGAATGTTCCTCTTAGTGGACTGGAGAGAGAGAGAGAGAGACAGAGAGAGAACGGGGGGGGGGGGGGTCGTGGGGGGGGAGAAGGAAAGGAGGAAGGAAAATAAATGTTTGTGCATAGTTTTTTTTATTTTTATCCAGAGTGACTTACAAAAAACAAGGTAAACACATACAAGCAGAGTGTAGTGCCTCAGTAAACTAGGATCACAGGTAAACCACCTATCAAAATAATGATCTGTACATTGAAACTGTGGGATACCACAATGAACCTCAACCTGGAAGCTTGTTCATCTGCTATTTTTTGGAAAAATCGTTAAAGTCTCTTGAAACATTTCTGATGGGGGTGTTCCGCGGCCAAATACATTTTGGGGGTCCTTGGCAACAAAACGTTTGAGAACTACAGATTTAGAAGGCATTTGTAGACCTCGGCCTCAGGTCTTAACGGGTTAACACCAAGACCTACTGGCAGCTCAGAGTGGGGGGGGGCACATTTGTCAGGGTGAAGGCTCTGTTCCAAACAGTCAGGGTGCTGATATTGTGCATGTTGGCTCACTGGAAACACTCTGCTACACCAGTGGGTCTCAAAGTGGGGTCCAGGGACCCTCATGGTTCCGTTCTTCTTTTCCTGCCCAATTTTGAACCGGTTCATAATGTTTCCACTTAACACTAGGGATGGAGCTCGTTAATTTTTATTGATAATGAGCACCTTATCGAACCTGCTTATCGAACCGAGCTTTTATCGAGCCCACTATCGATCTTTTTCTATTGTTAAGAAAAAAGACGTGAGGCGAAAAATTCTGAACAGAACCGGTATCTTTTTTTATTGGCCAGTTGTGACAGTGAGTTTGTGGCTGACCACTATCTAAAATTAAATGAAGATGACAAAAGTAAAAAATGTTTTTGCCTATCATTAAAACAACCATTCATATAATGTGCAATAAGTGTTAAATGGCTTTATATTATGAATAGTACTGTAATAATTACTATAAAATCTCCATGTCTCTTCAACTTTTTATAAACAAAAAATGCATAGTTATTTTTTCTATTCTTTTTTCTTTGTTTTAACCAAAATATATCACGTGCACTACATTTTACTAGGGCATTCAAATACAGTACTTTTCTAACAGATAGAAGGCAAGTGACCTTTTTACTTTTGGAAAATAATATTGAAGAAACGGTTAATGTGTGTACTGTCACTTTAAAAGCGCAATGTATACTTCATCGTACGACGATGTCACGCACCAAACATGGCCGATCTCCAAGCTCACACTGCGTCTGTTCGCACCACGTTGTGAGCTTGTAGATCTGCCCTTTTCGGCAACGATAGACTGAGGGACGGACAGCGCTGTTTGGCACAACTTGCAGCTATCAATACACTTTTAGACCAACATGTTTGTGCCAGCGTGGGTGATTAGATTTATTTCTTGATCGCCTCTTGTTTTGATAGTTTAGACATGACGTCATGGGTCGCTACACTCGATAACAGGCTCGACAAGCCTAAAGCTTATCGAAAACCGGGTCTCGATAAATTCATGCCCGGGTATATAATGGACCCGGTTTTCGAGCTACATCCCTACTTAACACATTGGGTGCCAGCATTTTTTCATAACAACTTACGTTGGGTGCCAGCATTCTCCCCATTGGCTGCGCTTTGCTGTTTAAAGCTCTAGACTCCACGACGAGCAAATCCACGTAAAAAAAGCATCCATTCATGTAGCGCGATGACCCTGGCTACATCCTGCAACCATAACATTTCACTCGCGAGTTACAACCAAGGGGCAAGGCTTGGATATTTACGATGAGGCCAACACGGAAGCTTATGAATGGCCAGAGTGGCGCTGTTTTACCCTGCGCCGACCTGAAGTGTCAGAAAGAATTTATTTTAGCGCAAGTGAATGGGTTTTTGACAAACTTTAGACTAGATTTTCTTACCGTAATAAAAATTGTCATAAATTCTATATGCTTCCAGTTGCTAGTTTAAAGTCTCCTTTCAATCATCATGATATGCGTTTTGCTAAATTATGGTCCCATTTATTCTAAAATTGACGATAAAGTAGGCTATGCTCCAGGAGGGGCGGGATGATTTGATTGACAACCTACACAACCAATAGCATTCATTCCCCGCCCCCGCTCTTGATTGACAAGCTACCCAACCAATAGCATTTTTGGGGGTGTTTTCCGGTTCGCTGGTCACGTGTCTGGTCTCAACCAATAGCGTTTGAGTTCCGGACGTGGCCAACTGTATATATTAACGATGGAGGAATGCATGTTCCTGAACTATCGGCTTCATTTTCATTCTGTAGAAAGCAGGGGAGTGCCTTTGTCCATTCTTTTTTACAGTCTATGGTTACAACGGGGACGGATCGCGCATGACCGGTTTTCCCCACCGGAAACAGATTTGGAGATATAGGCGTTTTAAAGAAGGAAATAGACAGGAAGCGGATGGGAGCCATGTTTTTGTTTCCGGTGATCCATTTGGCCTATCCTTCTCAGGATCACAATGGGTACTCCCAGAGCTGCTCCAGCTCCTCCCGTGTGGATATAAACGAAAAAAACAAAAACACAAAGCTCACGTATTTATACGTTTTTTAGGAAATTTGGCACTCCACGGGTGTATTTGCAAAACCGTACCGGTACGGTTTTGGCACCCCATGTGTTAAAATGAATTGGTTCGGAACTGGAACCCAAAAAATATTCGTTTTTTCTTGCCCTGAACTGGGAACCAAAGTGGGAGTGTCAATATTCTACATGTTGGATGCATTTATAACACATCTGCATACATGATGTTTTGCTTGCTTTTGCCATTAGTGTTTTATATCATATAAATAATGCCAAAGCATCACCAGCTCCTGCCAGAGATTAAAAAAGGCTCGGTAATCCTCACCTCCGCTCGTGTAAAATGAAAGTGTGAGACAAGTATAATGTCATATACATTTATAAGTGGTGTAATAGGCCCTATGCACAGCAGCCATATTGTAAGATATTCAACGGTGTTATCAATGCTAATGAAGGCTCTGTTCCATTCTGGTCAGACGGAGTCAGGGTGCTGATGTTGTGCATGTTGGCTGACTGGAAACACTCCCAAATGGCCCTTTACGGGTGTGTAACTCTGAGAGTGTACAAATGGAACCAAATGGACCCTTACGGGTCCATTTGGTTCCATTTGTACACTCTCAGAGTTATGGGGGTCGTGGAAACCACTGTGCTAGACTAAATGGAACAGAGCCTTCATTAGTATCATTGGTAACACCTGTGAATGTCTTCATAATATGGCTGCTGTGAATAGAGCCCATCTGGCATGAATGCGTTGCCGACGTAAAACAGCAGCAACTCCTCATCATCCAAGATATTTATCTAAAGAAGCGTGCATGTGTCTCTAAAACACACAAATCAGCTATAGATATTCTGTAGCTACATATATCCACTCATAACGGACCCACAGCCTTAATTAGCCTGGCATGGCCAGACTATTATCACTGCGTAGATATTAGCCTGGAATCTCTGTGTGGAACCTGCATTTCCAAGGGGCGGATTAAAAAGAATGTGATAAAACCTGCCCCATATTTGCATACTGGGGCCCTGATTGGTGCATCAGGGCAGTGAAATCCAATCAAGTTAACGAGCGAGGCCAGACTTTTTTTTTTTTCTTAACAGGCAGATTTGTCTGGTTTCCAGGCTAAGCCTTAATATGTTACAATATCGGTTCTATTTAAAAATAATCATGCAAAGTTTATTTTGGGAAACAGTAAGTGCCATTGACTTGTGCATTTCCCCCGTGAAATACATAGATAAATGTATGTCTGTAGGCTGTAGTCATCAAAGCCCTCCGTTCATGACGTATCCATGACTACAATGGTCCTGCTTAAAACTGGTGGAAACGCGGGCCTCTTATGTGGCCGGTTCCGTGAAAGCACCCAAAGTTCCAAGAATCTAGAACGGAACCGGTTCTAGAACCAAAGTTATTTTGGTGGACCCTTGCGGATCCATTTGGTTCCATTTGTACAACCTCAGAGTTATGGGGGTCCTTGAAATGTAAACGTTTGAGAACCACTGTGATACACTAAATGGAACAGAGCCTTCATTAGTATAAGTGGTAAGACCTGTGAATGAAGTAAGGAAGAGGCCCAACTTCTTTGCAATAGACCATATTCACACGGCGGCCATATTGGAATTTAACATTGAAAGTGCAATGATACTAATGAAGGCTCTGTTCCATTTATTCTAGCACAGTGGTTTCCACGACCCCCATAACTCTGAGAGTGTACAAATGGAACCAATCCATTTGTAGACTCTCAGAGTTACACACCTGTAATGGGCCATTTGGAAGCCCATGAGGGTCCCTGGACCCCAACTGTAGACCCACTGGTGTAACAGAGTGTTTCCAGTGAGCCAACATGCACAATATCAGCACCCTGACTCTGTTTGACCAGAATGGAACAGAGCCTTCATTAGTATCATTGGTAACACCTGTGAATGTCTTCATAATATGGCTGCTGTGAATAGAGCCTATTAGACTGCACAACCAACTGCTTCTATCCTGACTCAGTCAACAGCCTACAGTATACCCCATGTTATCACAGTGGAGGTCACAAGGGGGCACAATTTACCACCATTTTGCCCTTTATTGTCTTAAATCAGTGATTCTGAACCTTTTTCATTCCAAGGGGGAACACAAGTTTGATATTGACTCTTAGAGGGGTCTTCAACGTTACTCAGAACCCCTTACCTTAGAGAGAGAGATGAAGCAGGGACCCGCACACTACATGTTGTATTAACCCATTAAGATCTGAGGCCGATTCTACAAATGCCTTCTAAACCAGTGGTTCTCAAACCTTTTCGTGTAAAAGACCCCCAAATTGATATATATTTGGCGGCAGACCCCAATCCGAAAATGTTTTGTGCCAGGGACCCCCAGAAAAAAAGATTTTAATTAAAACACATTTTATACATTAAAATGTATAAAATGTTTTTCAAAAATGTAAAAAAAAAAAAGCAGATGTACATGCTTGCTGTGTGGCACAAAGTCATGTGCTGTGAGCTTGTAGGTCTGCATTTTTTTGAATAGCCAACGCTAAAATCCAAAGTGACACTTGTTTTAATGGGTTAGAATTATGTTGCAGATTTTTCATAGATGCCCTATAGACTTTGGAGTGGTAGGGTTAATGGTGGACATTGTACCTTGTAGAGTTCCTCATAAGTCTCCTCATCGATCTCCACGGTGGTCACAGTCTCCTCCACGTCCCCTAGGATCATGTTGAGATGCTGATCATATGCCTGTAGGGGGAGGGGGGGAGGGGGCAAAAAACACAATTTACAATGTAGGCATTTAGCAGACGCTTTTTATCCATAGTGACTTACGATAAACAAGGTAAACACACACATAGAATGCAGAGAGACGTTGCGTCCCTAGTTCAAATATGATTATTTGGAGGGGTGGTTTGGGGAAACCACTGGTGTAGCCTGCTAACAGTATGGCAAATACAAAATATGGTCCCTGATCAATACAGTGTGGTGTGTGACGTGTGCGCGCGCGCGCACACACACACACACACACACACACACACACACACACACACACACACACACACACACACACACACACACACACACACACACACACACACACACACACACACACACACACACACACACACACACACACACACACACACACACACACACACACACACACACGTACGTTGTGAATTAATATGTGATCTTATAATGCTGTTCATTTGTGTACTGTTATTGTCTACATGTTGTGAATGAAGAATAGAATGGAATAGAATCCATGATTATTCAATGAATAATCCAGACACATGAACAGTGTAAACAATGGTGGGACACATCAGGACTAGGGTTGATATCCTTTAGGATTTTAACGGTTCCGGTTCCTTAACGGTTCCCTTTAACCATTGCTATAGGAGGTTCCAGATGGACCCTTACAGGTCAGTAACTCTGAGAGTGTACACATGAACCAAATGGAGCCTTACAGGTCAGTAACTCTGAGAGTGTACACATGAACCAAATGGACCCTTACAGGTCAGTAACTCTGAGAGTGTAAGCATGAACCAAATGGACCCTTACACAGGTCAGTAACTCTGAGAGTGTACATATGGAACTAAATGGACCTTTACAGGTCTAACTCTGAGAGTGTACAAATGGAAACAAATGGACCCTTACATGTCAGTAACTCTGAGAGTGTACAAATGGAACCAAATGGATCCTTACATGACAGTAACTCTGAGAGTGTACAAATGGAACTAAATGGACCTTTACGGGTCTGTAACTGAGTGTACAAATGGAACCAAATGGACCCTTACGGGTCAGTAACTCTGAGAGCATACAAATGGAACCTTACAGGTCTGTAACTCTGAGAGTGTACACATGGAACTAAATGGACCCTTACAGGTTTGTAACTCAAGAGTTATGTAGGTCCCACTGGTTATTGTATAGCAGACATGAAGTCCACATACCAGTACCACATGACAGTGTGATAAAAACGGGTTCCAGAAACAGTTCAAAATGTGATGGAATCGATTCCTGTTCCTCTATTGTTGGATAAATAAATCAGTTTTGTGACATTTACACCACAGAGAGACAGGGCCTAACTAGGGCTGTCACGATTACACATTTAAGTTGATGGTTAATTGTTGCTCAAATAATTGCGATTAACGATTTAATTGTGTGTTTGGCGAAGTGACGTGTTGTAAGCTTGTAGATCAGCTATTTCTGCTATTTTTGGAAAAAGTTTGAAAAACAAGTACATTTGTCAACGTGGAAACGATTATGCAAAAATAATTGCGATAAAGGCCTAGGCCAGACAGGTCTTACATGCAGAGAGACAGACAGACAGACAGGTCTTACATGCAGTCTACCCCTCAGTTCTCGGTCGTTCCTCATCTTGACGTAGATCCTCTCGTCTAGACTCAGTCTGATCAGATCCAACGGCTCCTCCACCGTGTTGGTGGTCTGTTGCTGTGTACGCACACACACACACACACACACACACACACACACACACACACACACACACACACACACACACACACACACACACACACACACACACACACACACACACACACACACACACACACACACACACACACACACACACACACACACATTATATTATATATTATATGTACATATAACTTCTAAGTTACAATTCCCTCCATATACAGCTCCATTCATGAAACAGAAAAGTCCAATCTGATTGTATTAACCCATTTAGACCGGGAAATAATCTGTGTCACTTTTAGATTTCTTCAGGCTATTCAAAAATAGCAGATCTAAGCTTGTATATCTACTATTCTATTTTTAAATCGTGAAAATTTGTGCAAATCTTTGAATATATATATATGTTTTAAAGCAAACATTTTTAACACAAATCTTTGCTTCTGGGGGTTCTACAAATGTCTTCTAAATCCTAACAGTTTTTTCTTTTTCTTTTTTTTATGCATGTTTCTTTAATCAGTGGTTCTGAAGCTTTTTCATGTCAAGGACCCCCAAAATGATATGTATTTGGCCACGGACCCCCATCTGAAAATATTTTGTTCCAGGAACCCCCAGAAGCAAAGCTTTGAGTTAAAAATGTATATACATATTCAAAGATTTGCACATATGTTCATGATTTCTTAAAAAAAAATAGCCCAAATACATCTTAAAATGACACAGATGCGTTCCCGGTCTCAATGGGTGAAACGATAAACTCATCAGTATTGTAGCTCTACAGACAGCTTGTATTATCCTCTTTGTCTCGGTCAAGACTTTGTTTCACAAAACTCCACCGTTGTGGTGTTAGGAGCGACTTTCTGTCCATAAACTCAGTGCAGCCAGGATTCTTTCTGAGTGTTTGTTTTTTGGAAATCACTCAATGGGGGTTTATTGACATTGAAGAAGCTCCTAACATGATAACGGTGGATGTGTTTTTACACAGTCTTGACAGAGACAATCTGACAGAGTGTAATCCAAGCTGTCCGTACAGGTGTCATATTGGCCAATGTATCGTTGTTTAACCCATTAATACCTCGATTTCTTTGGCTATTCAAGCTTGTATATCTGCTATTTTTGAAAAATCGTGAAAAAATATTTTTTATATTTTTTTCAAAAAACTGTTAGAATTTAGATTTTTTTTAAGAATCGCCTCAGGTCTTAATGGGTTGAGATAATCAGATGGGACTGTTCTGTTGCTTCCGGCCTGGTTTACACTAGTCAAGTCAAGTCAATTTATTTATAAAGCACATTTAAAAACAACCAGGTTGACCAAAGTGCTGTACAACAAGAAGAACAGTAAGAACATTTGCAAAATCAAACACAGTAAAAACAGCATTATAAGACATTTTAAATACACCAGTAGAAATAAAAACAGTGGTAGGTAAACACATGGCTGTGCGAAAGTGTGGGGGGGTGGGGATTCTAAGGCTGAAATGCAAGAGAGAATAGGTGTGTTTTAAGTAGGGATGTCCCGATCACGTTTTTTTGCTCCCGATCCGATCCCGATCTTTTGATTTTGAGTATTTGCCGATCCCGATCTTTCCCGATCCGATCTTTTCATTTAAAAAAATATATATTATAATTTATGCATGTAGAATTTATTTTTATCATTTATTTTGTAGCAATAAAAGACAATATGTCTCAAAACACTGGCTGACAGTTGAATTATTGCCAACAAAATAAATGTTAATTAAAGAAATGAAGACAAATACTGAATCTCTGAACATTGGCTTGCAGTTATCGCACATAGCCAAAATACAATAATAATATTAGACTTGTCATTCAGGATGGAAAATAAAGTTGTCATTTTGGGGAGAAGTGGAACTTAGAAGTCATTTAAGTTTAGCGTGAGGGAGAGGGTCTACTCTGATTACTACAGCAGGGGTCCCCAAGGTTTTTTAGGTCAAGGACCCCTTAGCTAAGGGAGAGATGAAGCAGGGACCCCCAATACATATTGTATAACATTTGTGTTGCAGATTAAACCTTTTCATAGATTTTATAGATAGCTCCATAGACTTGTTTAACAGCACTGTCATCAGTGTATTTATCAGACATGTCAAACTCTCAGTACTTAGTAAAGTTGAGCCTAGGCTCTGTACTTGGTCTGCTCTTTTCCCCTCTACCTCTTCTAAAGTTCCCCTCAGAATATAGGGATATTAGGGTTCATGTGGTTAATGTAAATAAAATAAAAAGGTCCTATCACGCAAAGATTTGGAGACCCCCCTGTAGTAACTCTGAGAACCCCCTAGGGGTCCCCGACCCCCTGTTGAAGACCCCTGCTCTACAGGGAATTACTTGATATCTACACCAGGGGTCTTCAACAGGGGGTCTGGGGGAGTCCTCAGAGTTACTACAGGGGGTCCCCCAAATCTTTGTGTGATATGATTATTTGTTTTTACATTAACCACTTGAACCCTAGCATCGCTTTTCTGAGGAGAACTTTAGCCAAAAATAGCAGATCTACAAGCTCAATGTAGATCGGCTATTTTTGGCAAAGAGTTATACAGTAGTTGTGTAGAGGGAAAAAAAAGCAGCAAAAGTTTATCTGAAACACAATTATATACAATATAGAGTAGGGGTTCCCTGCTTCATCTCTCTCTCAGCTAGGGGGTCCTTGGCCTGAAAACGTTGAAGACCCCTGATCTACACTACAGAAAACATTCAGTTGGACATTAAACACACACACACACACACACACACACACACACACACACACACACACACACACACACACACACACACACACACACACACACACACACACACACACACACACACACACACACACACACACACACACACACACACAGCTGACATTAATTAGTGATGTTGATTGCTATGTGGTCAAATGCGCATATAGCCTCAACGAGCCATCATTAACCAGCTACACAGCTGACTGGCAATAATATGCGCATTTGTGTTGAAAACGCATCGCATCTGATCACTCTTATCTAATCCAAGGAAGTTGGAGCAACTCTCTAAAATGGTGGATTTTAGTTTGGCTGGTCAATTTGAGATGACAACAGCAACAAAGGTTAGTAGTAGACTATTTGAGATGTAAGATGATCAGTTATTATTCCAGTGGTCTATCCAAGATGTTTTAAAACGTTGACGACCAGCGCTACTCCTCCTGTGTGCGTCTCCCTCTATGAACGCCACGGGGCCTGTGTGTGTGTGTGTGTGTGTGTGTGTGTGTGTGTGTGTGTGTGTGTGTGTGTGTGTGTGTGTGTGTGTGTGTGTGTGTGTGCGCGCGCGCGCGTGGAGAGGGGAGGGCTGGAGAGCTCAGCCTGCAGATACAACACGTTTACAGACAGAGACGAGAGAGACTTCTCATTACGAGGTGTTTTACCGAGGGAGAACACTTCTCCATATGACGCTGTTAATGATGACTTTAAGAACGTTAGATACAATAATACAAATATTTTATTAATAAAATATTAAAAAAATATAGGAATATTTTTTAATTTATTTTTTATTCCCGATCCCCGATTTTTTTTTGCCGATTCCGATCTTTTGAAAATGACGTGATCGGCCCCGATCCCCGATCACGTGATCGGATCGGGACATCCCTAGTTTTAAGTCTGGACTTAAAGATGCCCAGGGAGGGGGCGAGCCTAACAATGGATGGGAGGCTGTTCCAGAGTGCTGGGCCGGCTACAGAAAAAGCTCGGTCACCCTTTTGCCTGAGGTTGGCCGTAGTGGCCTTAAGAAATCTCTGGCCAGAGGATCTCAGTATCCTTGTGTTGTCAGGGGGGGACAAAAGTTCAGCAATGTATGGTGGTGCGAGTCCATTGAGAGCTTTAAAAACAAATAAAAGGATTTTAAAAACTGTCCTAAATCTGACTGGCAGCCAATGTAGAGAAGCCAGTACAGGGGTGATGTGTTCTCGTCTACGCGTTCCAGTCAGTAGTCTGGCCGCAGCATTTTGTACGAGCTGGAGGCGGGAGAGGGAGGCATTTGGAAGCCCTATGTACAAGGAATTGCAATAATCCAGCCGTGATGTAACTACAGGTGTGAAGTTATTTTCCCTACTAACCCATTAAAACCTGTCATTTTTTATTTTAGCTATATATCGCCTCTGTCTGACATATACATTACAGAAGCAGGTCAGATACTCCAGAAATTAATTTAGCATGGCAATGATATGAGACAATGAGGATACGAGGACGGGTCCATAGCAAAATTTAATTTCTCAATTATTAATTTGTGGCCAAAATAATTGCACATTAATCAGACAATCACAGAAATAATCAAACAATTTGTAAAACTCTGAAAATGCCGCTTTTGTTAAGCACTTGCACCCTTGCAAGTGCACCCATCCACCATTCTGGAGGGACACTGGCCAATCTACAAGTTCAAAATGTGTCGTGAGCTTGTAGATCTGCGATGTTTGGGCGAAGAGAGTTACAGTACAATACCAGTGGTTCTCAAACGTTTTTAATTTAAGAGACCTCTAACTCAGAGTGTTAGCTGTGAGGAATTTAGCTGGAGGGGGGCCTGGAATCCCCTCAAGGACCACCAGACCCCACTTTGAGAACCACTGGCACTGGGCTAGACAAAGTTACCCCCCCCCCCCCCACACACACACACACACACACACACAGTTTGTTGTGCATGCATTGTCATACACTTAACGGCAACTTGTTATCAGTTGGAGAGCAGAGTATGTGACTCTAACGTACTAGTGGTTCTCAAAGTGGGGTCCGGGGACCCCCAGGGGTCCTTGAGGGGGTCCCCCCAGCTGAATGTGTTAACAACACAGCGTCACAATCAGTTTGAACCCCTTTAAGCTTTAACACAGGGGTCTTCAACCTTCTTAGGCCAAGGACCCCCTAGCTGAGAGAGAGATGAAGCAGGGACCCCCTCTATATTGTATAATATTGTGTTTCAGATATTTTTTTTCTGCTCTTTTCTCCCTCTAGACCAAACCTTTGCCAAAAATAGCTGATCTACAAGCTCACAACGCCTCGCAGCGCGAGGCGTTGTGAGCTTGTAGATCAGCTATTTTTGGCTAAAGTTCTCCTCAGAAAAGTGATGCTAGGGTTCAAGTGGTTAATGTAAAATAAAAAATCCTATCACAAAAAGATTTGGCGGACCCCCTGTAGTAACTCTGAGGACCCCCTAGGGGTCCCGGACCCCCTGTTGAAGACCCCTGCTTTAACACATCAGAACAATAGTCAATCTGCAAGCTGACAGGACGCGTTGTGAGCTTTTAGATCTGGCTATTTTCAACAAAATAATTTTGAAAAACGTGGAATATTTGCAAATATTTTCAGATGGGGGTCCATGACCAAATACACATTATTTTGTGGGTCCTT
The DNA here is from genome assembly GCF_963454915.1 of Gymnoscopelus microlampas. Taxonomy (NCBI): domain Eukaryota; kingdom Metazoa; phylum Chordata; class Actinopteri; order Myctophiformes; family Myctophidae; genus Gymnoscopelus; species Gymnoscopelus microlampas. The sequence goes on from NC_139944.1 coordinate 3,084,153, forward strand.
GACATTTAAACGTTAGCGAACCACTGGCATAACTCAGTGGTTCTCAACCTTTTCAGGCCGAGACCCCCCAAAATAATCATATTTGAACTGGGGACCAATCATATTTGAACTGGGGGCCCCCCAAAATAATCATATTTGAACCGGGGATCCCCCAAAATAATCATATTTGAACTGGGGACCCCCCAAAATAATCATATTTGAACTGGGGACCCCGCACACTGACAAGCGCTTGGAATTGTGGGAGTTGAGGCGTTACATTTAGTTTGACTGGGTTCCACAGATACATATTGTGGAAATATAGCTGATCTACAAGCTTCGCCAATTAAGCTTGTTTGCCTCTTTCTTATATTTTATTATATATATTATTTGACCAATCATGAATGTTTGACCAGTTTTTATAGTATAGTTTGTCGATTACTTTTGATGCAGTGATGGTCATTGTCTTTCTTTTACTTTTTGAGGAGGTATAAAAAAGATCTTATAAGTCCTTAAAGCAGTGGTTTTCAACCTGTGGTCCGGGGACCACCAGTGGTCCTTGAGGGAGTTCCAGGGGGTCCCCAGCTAAATGATGGATAGAAACCAAATGGACCCTTATGGGTCTATAACTCTGAGAGTTAGAGAGATTTGTACACTCTCAGAGTTAAATTAACATTGATTTTATCATATAAATTGGGGTCCCAGAGATAGAAATGCCATTAAATGGGGGTCCGTAGCCTAATGCATGTTACACTGGGGGTCCTTGAAATTAAAATGGTTGAGAATCACTGCTAGAGCGGTAAAAATCTTGTCTTATTGGGGGTCCCTGGCATATCTTTTCAAATGGGGGGTCCCTGGGCTAACGTGTCACGTGTGTCAATTTTGGGGTCCTTGACGCAAAAAAGGTTGAAAACCACTGCTTAAAGTGTCACTTCACTGGGAACTCCCCTGGCTGGGAGTCCCGACCCACAGGTTGAGAACCACTGGTTCAACTGACTCCATCCATTCATTCATCCATCACAACACAACGAGCGCCCAACGTTTAGCCACGCAGCTAAATGCTACGCTCGAGCCCGGTGTGAAAAAACAGCCGATCTACAAGCTCACAACGCGTTGCACGCGCCACGCGTCGTGAGCTTGTAGATCAGCCGTGTGCGCGGTGACCCCGTGGTTCCCACGGAGCATGCTAAGCTAAGCCCGGTTAGCTCGTCGTTTACATTGAATAAACAAGTCTTATAAACACTGTAAACACGTCCCACACACACAGACATTAACACGTGCACCTTCACGTGACTTCATGCATTAAAACATTGTTATTATTATTGTTATGTTTACAACACATAAAGTTTGGTGGTTTTTAACAGACCTGCTCCACTTCGTCCGCCATCTTGGATTTCCTTTTTTTTTTTAAATATATATATATTTATTTTCTGTTCGGGACGAACGACGCATGCGCGCTGATGACGCTATGAGCGGAACCCGGAAGAGCGGGGTTGCCAGGTCTGTCCGTCTGGTTGATAACGCGTCGATATTAAAGAAACGCAAATCAACCTTATTATTATTACCGGTATAAATGATCTATAATAAAAATGAAAAATGTGATAATAATGATAATAATATTGTTTTAAACATGTAAGTAATAGCCTAGTAAATGTTTCATTTAATTTCATTTATCAAAGGCTGTATGAACTTCAGACATCACCAGACCTTTATGGCGGAAATAAATAAATAATAACCCTAACCCTAATAATAATAATAATAATAATAATAATAATAATAATAATAATAATAATAATAATAATACTCAAGTACATGTTGAATACCAGACTTTCACTTGTAACACAGACTATCAAGTCTACATTGCAGTATTGATATTATTACTTAAGCAACAAATCAATGTCAGTATACTTCTTCCATCACTGATAGTAATATTAGTAGTACTAATAATAATAAACAGTGAGTAGGCAACAATGCTGGTTTCCAGCATCCAACCTGGCAACCGGAGTGTGTATGTGTCCAGTCTGATCGTCCAATCGTTCTCTTTTCCCAGAACCTTCTATCAGCAGCACGTACAGCATCATGTGAGTTATGATCAAATGATCAAACTATTATTTATACTTTTATTCAAGTTCACCAACATGATTGTGCACATAGATCACAACATGTAGGCTATATTAGTAGAAATATGCATTTGTTTTAGGAATAGTAACGTTTAGTAGCCTTCATAAATAGGATTTAATGCAGGCTAGTATGATCACGTTTGTCAAATGACCTTGCAATTATTAATTTTATATAGGGTATAGTTTGATCGTAGGATATATGTAGTTTTATATCATAAAGTCCCTTTATTTGAGCTAAAATAGCAGCCACGCCTATTACTACAACGGTTGTCCCACTTAATCCCTCTATTGTCTTTGTGAAACAATAGAGTACTTGGAGGACTGCTTTTTTTCTGTCTACACAAAATCTCTTCACCCCAAAAAAAATAGCCGATCTACAAGCTCTCGATTGGCTACTTCTTTTTTCGATTTTTCTTGTTTTGCCGAATATTCCCCCCAGAATTCATGCATGCCGGAGTCCAAGGGGTTAATACTGTAACTGTACACGTAGGCTATTGTATGTACAGTATAGGCTTTAAGTGGGTCTGTTCTCTGTTGGATTAGGATCACGTTTAGCCTATCATATTACACATCATTATTTATTAATATAGCTACACTGGGCACCGAGGAAGAGTGGGTGCCTCGATGTAAAGTTGGCTAATTGGCCAAAATGTTAAAAAAAAATGCTCTCAAGCAATGTAGAGTAGACATGATTTGGACATGTGAGCTTGTAGATCTGCTATTTTTGTAGTTACAGAAAGTTCACCCCAGAATATGGGGTGCGATGGTTCAAGTGGTTCAATGTCAATGTCAATGACAATGTCGATGCCAATGTCAATGCCAAAACGTGGGACACGTTGTCGGCTTGTAGATCTGCTATTTTTTTCGGCTTGAGGCTTGCGGTTAAAAATTGTGATTACCAAAAATTGGCATTCATTGAATAACTGTTTTTTCCCTCACAAGTATAGTAATACAAACCTTTGTGTGTGTGTGTGTGTGTGTGTGTGTGTGTGTGTGTGTGTGTGTGTGTGTGTGTGTGTGTGTGTGTGTGTGTGTGTGCGTGCGCGTGCGCGTGCGCGTGACCTCCAGATCCCAGTACAGCCAGTAACACAGTACTGCGCGTGTCAGTGGGTCGGGAGGCAGATCACAGATCAGTGGTCAAACCCATTCCACCCTCAGCTGTGTCCGTAGCTCTGAGGTGGAAGAGAACCCTGATACAATTAAAAATAATAATAATAATAATAATAACATAGTACTATTAGGCTATATATCAGGGATGATGCAACATTGATGATGTAGAGGGCCACTATATTTCCACACTCACTCCAGAGGGACACATTGCATATACTGTACATATACTGAAACCTCTTATCTCCGTATTTTAACTTTTTTCGTAAATTAATGCCGTACTTCGCCATTCTTTGTCACACAAAAGTAGCAAAAATAGCCGATCTACAAGCTCAGAAGTGCGACGTGTTCTGAGCTTGTAGATCGGATATTTTTTTCTATTTTTGAATTGGAATCCTGAAAAGTAACAATCTTATTTAATTTCAAATGCATTTAGTTATACTTATGTTAACTTTATGAACTTAAATACAAATACTTTGGACATAAACAAGACAATTAAATTGTAATACTATAGTCATTAAGCTACTAATAGACTGACGTAATCAAAGCGGGTCATGTTTGCATGTTTGGAATTGTAACTCAATAATATATCAGTATTCTGATATTAACCTGTGGGCTGCATTAAGTGAAGGTGGGGGCCGCATGTGGCCCGTGGGCCGCCAGTTGCCCATGTATGCTACATGATCGGGACACAAATTACAGCAATTAACGATTTATTTGTGTTTCGGCGTTGGACATTGGAACATGTGAATGAAAATTACATTTCTGTTTGCCTTTTAGGCTTCGTACACAAAAATGGCAGATATGACAAATAACTGAAATATATAAAGAAATGAATGACATGTTTAAAAACGCCACACTTTCCAAATATATATCTTTTTTTTACAGACATAGCAGATCTACAAGTTCACTGTGTGACACTGTAGTAATAGGGCATTAATTTACAAAAAAATATAAAAAATATGAAATATGGCGATTACGTGTATTATCATAATTCATGTAATATTTATGTCTTTGCTTCTCTTTCAGGGCTGTGCAGACGTCAACCACCAGCAAGGTCAAAGGTCGTCATCAACATCATTTGTATTAAAATCATGTTGATATAAATGTAAATTAATTAATATAATATTGCTGCTGTCGGGCAGAAACCTTGTATCTCCATATTTATTTGTATGTTTTTTTTTTCATTCATAAATTAATGCCCTACTTCATCATACAAGAGTGTCACACAAAGGTAGTGAAAACAGCAGATTTACAAGCTCTCAACGGCTATTTTTTACTATTTTAAAATGTTTTTAAAAATAATATAATAATACAAAAGGAAAAATTCCCGGTTTCGGTTTCCACCCGACAGCAACGATACATTTTTTTATTATATAACATATAATATTGTATAATGATATAGTATTATTAACTGAGACTCAACCTACAACAGTGTTTGTCAAATAGGGTTACGTCTCCCCCTAGGGGTACTCAGAGGTATTTCAGGGGGCATGTGAGAGAAAGTGGAAACTGGAAGAAATATGATTTTACTGTTATGTTTAATGATACAACTTTGACCAACTGTGTGTCAACATGTTGGTATGTAAAGTGTTAAACGATATTCAATCAAATACCTGACAAGCAGAGCAAAATGGTAAGGGGTGTGTATGTGTCACTTACAAGGAGAATTTCCAAAGGCATGCCACCGAATGTCATTAAACAGGTCCTAAATGCAAATGCAAAGTTCTGTCACAGCTCCATTATTGTTTTGTGATTTGGTCTAGTGCTTCACTGAAGGATATGACAAAACTACAAGTTGTTCAAAATAAAGCAGCGTTATTTTACATCTTTCCAGCTCTTTCAGAACTATTGCAGAAGGCATGGATGCCTTAGAATCTAAGGCATGCATGTCTTTTGATGGTTAACTGTACAAAGGTCCTGTTATGTTTTGCTAAACTTTATCAATCTAATTGTAACACAATCTCCAATATATTTTACGGTTATATCCTCTCTTTTTGCTCAACATGACTATCAAACGCGACATGCAACAGAAGGAAGGTTTACTGTATATTATCCAAAGTTAAAACAAGTATGAGCACCTATGTGCCCAAAGTATAAAAGGCTTAAGTGGTTAATCAAAAATATATTTTTTAAAAGCCCTTCTTGGTTATTTGATTATTTGAAAAGTTAATCGATACAATAATTGCTAATAAAGTAATGGATAATTGCTGCCCTGCCGTATATATTGTGTATGAGAAACATGATACTGTGTGTGTGCATTCATTTGCTTTATTGTTGATGTATATTTTGTATATTTTATGCTTGAACTCCATGTGAATGTGAATAAAATCAGTTCTTTATACTAACGTACAGTTTAGACATTCATCTTTTCTGCTCTCAAAGAGGGGTCTGGGGACCCCCAGGTGTCCTTGAGGGCTTCGCTTTAACCCTATATACATAATAGACTAGGTCAGTTTTCCAAAAATCTTAACCCTGAAGGCAAATCGTGTTAATTTATGGCACACATGTTTTCTAGGGGTATTAAGGTGTGCTGAATCCAAATCTGCTGTGTGCCAAGCTCAAAAATGGCCACTAAGCCCTCAAAATGGACCATTTAAAGATGGCGGCCACCACTATGCTGAAACATAATAAAACGCTATGTGTTTGATTAAACAAGGTAGAAAATAGACTGAAATGTCCTTTTTTATGTTTACATATATAGGGAATACAATGCAATATTCCGATTTAAGATAAATTGTGAAGGAACCACTTTTATATCATTTATATTGTGAAAATTGGCCTCTTTGGTAATGAATAATGTTGTTTTTTGGGGGGGTGTTGGTAATGAATAATTGCTTTAAGATGTATAATTGCCTTAATTTGTGTTTCTGACTTGTATTTGCTCAGTGTTCTGGCAGGTTTCTTGCAATTGCACGCTTCAATACACTCCATGCGTACTTTCCTGCAGCCGCAGCGTTGGCTGAGACATCCCTTTGTGCAACTGCATGACGTGATCTCCCTGCATGCTTTTGGCATAGGTGCAGGGAAAGCAGCCGTGGCACCAACTGACCATTCAGGTGCATCCATCCCATTTCGGTCACTGGAGGAAGTGGCAAGTAAGCTTGGTTCCAGACAAGAGCTTGATAGTGGGAACTCATGATGTGAAACTGCTGCATCTGAGATTGGTGGCAGAGTCTCTTGTGCACGACCTATACAAAACAACTTGATTCTTGCTTCATTGCATGTATCAACTTCAGGCACACCGTATATCTTACAGATGAATTTCTCTGTTGACCTCGCTATGTCTACTGTGAGAGGGCCTTTTCCAAGCCCAATGAGACCTGTGTGATGTTGCTGGAACACCTGCCAGGCTGTTTTCTTACTGTGGCCACTGAACTATGACATGCTGTCACAGCCAGTGACAGCATGGAAGGCAAGTAGTGTGTCAACTTCATCAGCAGAAAGCAACATGCAAAGTTCATGTACTGGAAGATACTTCGGCGCCTTTGATGTCCCAGCTTTCATGTAGAGACGCTTACATTGCATTCTGACATAGTGTGCCAGAAGTAGAAGAAGCACATCTGTATCACGTGCTGACACAACTAGTGTTCCCATTTGAGCATGGATGCAATGCAAAATCAGTTGTGTGTCAGCTTCCTCATGGTCAGCACTTAGAGAAGAGACTTCAAGATCTGGATCCGATGACAAATCCTTCGGCAAACCCCCCTGATACAACTTAGATTATTAGGGCTGTGTTTAATCAGATGGTTTGAAAGCAATTGAGCAAGGTCTGCTTTATTTTCCTCAAGTGCCATGAAGCTAGACCAGTCTGGTGGAAGAGGAACTGACTTGTTCTCTATTTTACAACGTATTGGTCGGTGGCGCTGCTTGCGTTTAATCCTTGTGCCTGCTTTGATCGTTTCCTCTTGATAACTGTCAAAGACTACATCAATTCTCTGGCAGTTTTCTCCCATTCTAAACACAGCTCCAGCAAACATGTTGGCATATTCACCAAATGTTCCAGGTTGCTTTCCTAGTGCCATCACGAGTGCTTGGCCATCAATGAGCAGTCAGCTGGAATCATCAAGTGTAACTTTTGCAGGGTTTTGGACTTGTTCTATCAGTATGTTTACTAGCACAGATTTGTTTGTGGAATGTAGACTACCATTAGTTGTGGCCAAAGGTAGTGGGATGGTCATGAGTTCATGCGTAAGGATGTTTTCAAGGTTTACCTGGCGCCCTGCTCTGTAAGCAGTAATGAGCCTTTGTAGAATGTTCCTCTCCACTTTGATCTGGGAAGGTTTCTCTAAAGAAGTGAACAGGGCAGCCGCTGGTCTACCAGCCCCGTGTCCCAACAACCTGAACGATGCCTACGAGTCATACCGTAAGATGCTTCTGAATGCTGCCAAGAAGAACATCCCCCGCGGCATCCGCAAAGCCTATGTCCCCTGCTGGGACGACGAATGTGAACATCTACTTCGCGCCCACGCAGAAGCTCGAAACATCGAGGACAGGGACAAAGCAGCAGATGAGCTCTTCAGCAGGCTGGAAGAGAATCGCAGGCAAAGATGGACTGAGTCAATCGACTTCACACACTCCAGCCGCTGGGCGTGGCAGACCCGGAACAAGCTGAGTGGAAGGTCAACAACCCCAGCACAATGTCCCATCACAGCAACTTCCATTGCGTCGCTTCTGCTGAGTAATGGCCGGTTCCCTAATGCAGATAAGGACTTCACCAGAAAAACATCAGCAAGAGTCCATGAGCTGCTCAGGAACCCATGATGCGACTTAAACCTATCCACCGACTTCACGGCTCAGGAAATCGAGCAGGCCAGGTGATCGCCCTGCTGAAGCCTAACAAGCCGAGCGATGACCCCAAGGGATACCGGCCCATCTCACTGTTTTGCATCCCATTCAAGCTCCTGGAACGCCTCATTCTGGCCCGCATCACCCCAGTGATCGACCCCCAGCTACCCAAAGAACAAGCAGGGTTCCGAAGTGGCAGGTCAACAACTGACCAGGTAACCCTCCTGTGCCAAGACATAGAGGACAGCTTCCAGGCAGGAGAGAAGGCCAGTGCCGTCTTTCTGGACCTCACAGCTGCCTACGACACGGTCTGGCTACGTGGGCTACACATGAAGCTTCTGGAAACCATCCCAGATAAGCACATGGTGAGCTTTATAATGGAGACGCTGAGCAACCGCAGCTTCCGGCTACTGACCAGCAACGGCCAGAGCAGCAGGGTGAGAAAGCTCAAGAACGGTGTCCCACAGGGTTCGGTGCTGGCACCCACGCTGTTTAACATCTACATCCATGACCTACCCCCAACAACATCAAGGAAGTACGGTTATGCAGATGACCTGGCCATCCTAACCAGCAAACCATCCTGGCAGGCAGTGGAGGAGGGCCTCTTCGAGGACATGAGCATCCTGTCCTCGTACCTGAAGGACTGGCGCCTCAAGCTCAGTGTGGACAAGACCGTGTCTACAATGTTGCTGGACTGGCTTGCTGCAACGGAGCTGAGGATCTGATGACATACACAAGAAGAAGAAGATCCACTTTGATAGTGTTTTGCTTTCCCTTGGAAAGTTGCACAACTTCATATAAAGAGGCAAATGTCTTGGCCTTATTCTTTCGAATAGGTGGTTTCAGAGCCAGGTGCTGGTCACTATCTGGAGGCTCACACAGACGTTTCTCGACAAAGACTTTCATTTGTACTATTTGTACTCCAAGTTCTTCTACATTAAGCAGAGATTCCTGAATCTCAGATGTGACTACATCCTTGTTGTCTCCGCCAGGCCGTAAGGCATGGCGAAAGAGTATGTTTTACCCTCCGTCCGTGTGTCCGTCCGTGTGTCCGTGTGTTACCACCAAATCTCCGGCACCGTTGGCCCGGTCGCTGCGAAACTGTGCACACACACTCCCTGGATGCCAATTCAGAACCTCTGCCTCAAATTTTTCACATGGGCCTGTTATAGCGCCACCAGGAGGCCGATTTGTGCAAAACCCATTTTTTTCACATTATTCCTACAGTTTTTAACCAAACGTCATGCAAATCGGTACACAGTATCTCTATAGTCATGTGATCAACCCTGATCTGTCCGATTTCCCATATTCCATCCTTATTGGTTAAGGTTGCCATCCAAAGTTTGCAGGATTGGTCCGTTTTGAACAAACTGCCTCAAACCATGAACGCAGCGTGCGATTTCCATGAAATTTCACACGCACATTCCCACTAGGCCGAGGAAGAAATGCCACCCTTTTCACATTGGCCTGTTATAGCGCCACCAGCAGGTCTAATTTAGCAAAACACATTTTTGGAACAAAATGCTTCAAATCATGAATGCAGTGTCCGATTGCCGTGAACGACCTAAGAATAAATGGCACCCTTTTCACATTGGCCTATTATAGCGCCACCAGGAGGCCACAATAACGTATCTGACCTGGCGGAGACCTGTGCTCCGAGGAGCACTTTATCTAGTTGATCATGTTTTTCAATGTGTCGCCACCATCTTGAAACACACCATGCTGTTTCAATGACACAACTATTCTGCCTTCATCAGAGTCGTCTTTTTCTTTTTTTTGGTGCACTCATTGTGTGTGTACTCATCATCTTCATTGCCTGATGTCATTCCTACTGTAGCAAAGCTGTTGTCTGATAAACTATGTGTGTCCTCAGATTATATGACAATGTCCATCTACTCAGTGCAGACCCTATTCTGGTAATACCTACTAAGCCTCCACTCTTCTTTCCTGTAGCATTTAGCCATTCTCTACTTTGGTCCGCTGAGCAAGGTGTTTGTGGCTGATATTTGAGTTAGGCCATCACTTTATACCACAGGCTTGCAATATGTTCTTTCAGCAGTTTCTTCACAAGTATTATGGACTTGGTTACCTTTATATAATGACACATTTATGTACATCATTATTGGGAAAATTTATTGGTGAATAATATTCACCAATAAATGTCAATTTTCACGATTTATGAGTTTTAAGCAGTTTCCTCACACTTGATTTCAAATCAAAATATTTAATTGGATTCCTCATAAATGAAAAACAAAAAAAAAAGAAAATCAATCAAGTTTCTACCTTGTTTAGTCAAAAAGATGCTTTGTAATATATTCCAGCATAGTGGCGGCCGCCATCTTTAAATTGTCCATTTTGAGGGCTTAGTGGCCATTTTTGAGCCTGGCACACAGCTAATTTGGATTCAGCACACCTTAATACCCCTAAAAAACATGTGTGCCATAAATTAACACGATTTGCCTTCAGCACTTTAAATAAGCACATTTTCTGAAATCCTGCCTAGATAAGCTGTTTTTGAATATTTAACCCGTTAAGACCTGGAACTGTGTCATTTTTAGATTTGAGCTAAAAAGCATTATTTTACACTTTGGGCTATTCAAAAATAGCAGATATACAAGCTCATAGCGCGGCACCGAGTGCCGCGCTATGAGCTTGTAGATCTGCTATTTTTTTTAAATCGTGAAAATGTGTGCAAATCTTTGAATATAAACTTTCAGTAATTATCAGGGGTCAGATTTTGTTATGTTTTAATTTTTTTTTTTTTCACCCGGTGCCAATTTTCTAAGGGATCCTGGGTGCTACACGCCCCCCACCAGCCTAGGGAGCCCAGGGCCGAGCTCATGCCTCCTTCAATGCATGAGAGCCAACTGACCTTCATATCACCTGACAGGGGGGAGTTTCCCTGGTAGGACGTAGCGCGCGGAAGGAACACGTTATTCCAACCAGTTCCTTTCCCCTCCATCAGGCGCCCCGGCTGACCAGGGGGAGGCAGTATAGTGACCAGGATTACGACATGTTTTTGTGAGGGTATATTAACTACCCTAGGAGACACAGGGAGAACATACAAACTCCACACAGAAAGGCCCTTTCGCCAACCCCACCTAGGGTATGGGCGCTGATGACACGGAGGAGAAGACACGCCCCCAGCGCCCACAGCGTCCCCGGCGGGAATCGAACCAAGGACTTTCTAGCTGTGAGACGACAGCGCTACCGACTGCTCCACGTGCCCTAGGGGTCATATTTTAAGCAGTTCAGAATAGATTAATAGTTTAATACAAACATATGTACAACCCTATATGAAGGCTATGGACTAAAGGTCACGTAGACCAGTCCAGGTCCAGGAAACCCCCAGCGGTCCTTAAGGGGATTCCACTCATTTAGCTGGGGACCCCCCTAGTTAATACTGTATAGCATCAACATCTGTTTAACCAGTATTAGAATATTATTTACTCCTGACCCATAACAATGGTTGAGTGGCCCAAGAATGGGTAGTAGACACATTAGGGACCAAATCTGACTGGGAGATATAGTCATCTAACTTTTTTTCATTTTCATTTGTTCATGTCATGAAAGCAGGGAATCATAGCAAAATAATGATATATTGGTTAATAAGATTGAGTGAATAGTTTTGAAACTACAGCTTATAGAACTGAAGTCAACTTAAAACTCTTAAGTAGAGAAAACACCACTTTTTATTTAGAATTGCAGGCTGCTAGCCATAATCTTAGCTACATGTTTGTGCAATTATTTCATATTTACATGTCGATTTAAGCTCTGACATTTATGTCAGACATAGCCTACTCTAGTATGTGTCAAACTCATTTTTGAAAAAAATAAAATAAAAAAGTTTTTCTGCTTTCCTGAAGAATGGGCACAAGCGAGATCAAAAACTAAAACAGTCAAAAACAGTCACCAATTAAACTGTTAGTTAATTGGTGGCTGATAATGGATTAATTGGTGGCTGATAACAGGCGCGTAGCGTGGACTCTAATGTTGACCAGGCAGGATCTGTATTGTGTTTTTGTGAGGGTACCTACCCTAGGAGACCCATGCAAACTCCACACAGAGTAGGCCCTTTCACCAACCCCACCTAGGATATGGGTGCTGATCAGCGGTGTCGTGGTGATTTTTTTACTGGCAGGACGGTATTTTAATGACGTCACACACACGCGCGTGCACGGCACACGCACAACGCACACATTTTATTTTACCTTAAATTAGGAAACATGTTTGTATAGGAAATGTTTTTTAGCTTAGTTTTGGTCTTTTTAAACTAATACAAATTCAAGGAATGCCATGAATTATAGAGCTGAAACTAAAAGTTTGCTTTGAACGAGTATATCTTTCTCTTCTTTGACGGTGTCTGAGGCATTGTTGCGTGCAGATAGGATACTAACAGCAGCCCTACTGAAGCCAACATGCTGTGTTGCTTGCTTACTGTGTACACTGTAGCGTATAGATGCGATGCGAGGTGTGAGGAATCTGAGGAAACATTTTCACACTCACTTGTAAACCTGTTACGCAAAGTAGCCATTTGGGTACTTGGCTCGTGAATCTACGGGGGTAGTGCACACCGCACATGCACTGTACCGTGCCGTACCTTGCGCGTGAAAAAATTACTGACCACACGCCGTCCTACCCCGTTTGGCCTCCACGACACCACTGGCGCTGATGACACGGAGGAGAGGACACGCCCCCCAGCGCCCACAGCGTCCCCGGAGAGCATCGAACCCAGGACCTTCTAGCTGTGAGGCGACAGTGATACCGACTGTGCCACCGTGCCCCCAATTTGGAGGTCCTTGACATGAAAAAGTTTGAGAACCACTGGTTTAGATCACTGGTCCTACACTGCCACCTGCTGGTGAGACAAGATGTCAACAAGGCACAACATGGCTTTCTTCATAGACGGGTTTATTTTTACCATTATTCGTTGTACAGTACGCTGAAGTTCAAGGTTCAAGGTTGTGTTTTATTGTTACATCTTGTGTACAGGTAAAGAGTAAAACATATTTTAGTTCGCCTTCCTTCTTGGAGCGTCTTAAGGCTTCATAATAAATAAATCAAAATTAAATATACAAAGAAATTACTGACATATTTAATAATTTTACACTTTCAAAACTTTAAAAGAATTGCGGGAATAGCTGATCTACAAGCTTGCAACGCGTTGCAAGCTTGTAGATCTGCTATTTCTGCTTTTTTTATTTCAACGATTATGCAAAATAATTGCGATTATCTCAAATAATTGCAATTAGACGATTATGTAAGAATTGTGACAGGCCTACGTACATCTGGCTAGCTTCACCAGATCACCTCTGCGTCGTCATTAGAGGTGGATGTTCTGGGAGGGTGTTATACTGCAGGTGAGAACCTCAGTCTCCTGGTGTCTGGGAGGGTATTATACTGCAGGTGAGAACCTCAGTCTCCTGGTGTCTGGGAGGGTGTTATACTGCAGGTGAGAGCCTCAGTCTGCTGGTGTCTGGGAGGGTGTTATACTGCAGGTGAGAACCTCAGTCTGCTGGTGTCTGGGAGGGTGTTATACTGCAGGTGAGAACCTCAGTCTGCTGGTGTCTGGGAGGGTGTTATACTGCAGGTGAGAGCCTCAGTCTGCTGGTGTCTGGGAGGGTGTTATACTGCAGGTGAGAACCTCAGTCTCCTGGTGTCTGGGAGGGTGTTACACTGCAGGTGAGAACCTCAGTCTCCTGGTTTCTGGGAGGGTGTTGTACTGCAGGTGAGAACCTCAGTCTCCTGGTGTCTGGGAGGGTGTTATACTGCAGGTGAGAACCTCAGTCTCCTGGTGTCTGGGAGGGTGTTATACTGCAGGTGAGAACCTCAGTCTGCTGGGTCTGGGAGGGTGTTATACTGCAGGCGAGAACCTCAGTCTCCTGGTGTCTGGGAGGGTGTTATACTGCAGGAGAGAACCTCAGTCTTCTGGGCATTTATGGCACAAGAACAACCTCAGCACAGTCCGTCTACACTCTGAGAAAGAAAGAAAGAAACAAACATGAATTAAAGTGACCGAGAGCCATATATATATACCAGATATACGTATACTGTATCCTGTACACAGCCTAGTATATCTAATCAAACTTATATAGCATCCCTATACTGAGGGGAACATTAACTGAAAATAGCAGATGGCAAAGTGGTTTTGGGAAAAAGGAGCAAATCAAGTACAGAGCCAAAGGTCAAGTTTGCAAAGTATTGACGGTTTAAGTGGTTAAATGTCTACCATCAATTTACACAACACTGATAGTCAATGAATCTATCCATGAAACCTATGCAAAATGCATTCACTTATTCCAGTCTATTCCAGTTTGCATACCAAAATCCTATTTCAATATGCTAGATCAATTTATTACTTATTTTATTTGGAACAAAATAAAAGTCCCCACGGTTATGTAAAGCAGTGGTTCTCAAACTTTTTCTTGTCAAGGACCCCCAAATTGACACTTATTAGCCCGCGGACCCCCATTTGAAAAGATAAGCCAGGGACCCCCATAAGGGAAGATTTTTACGGCTCTAGCAGTGATTCTCAATCATTGTAATTTAAGGACCCCCCCGTTTGACATGCATTAGGCTATACGGACCCCCAATTAATGGCATTTCTATCTCTGGGACCCCAATTCATATTATAAAAGCAATGTTAATTTAACTCTGAGAGTGTACATGTGACAGGGGGAAAAACGGAGTATTATTATTATTTTTCGTTATTTATTTATTGTATAATTTTTCATCTCTCAACCCCTTTTAAGCCTACATTTATGATGATCCGAAATGTATTGTGTGCTTTTATTGTTGGACAATGTTTTCCCCCGGTCCCCAAGCCACTTAAACAGCAATGAGTGACAATGACAGCGAACAGCTGAGACGCTGACAGAGACTCGGGCGTGGTTTCCACTGCCCAATCCCTTAGTAGGCGACGTCACCAGCGGCCAATCGAGAGAGAGGAGGGCGTGGTGAGCGGAGCATGAACGAGAGCCGCGCTCATTCAAAAGTAGACAGCACAGAGGAAGGCAAAAGCAAATTATTCTCCTGCTTTGTCGACTTCAAAAAAGCATTCGATTCAATTTGGCATGAGGGTCTGATGTACAAACTATTGGAAAGTGGCATAGGGGGGAAAACCTAAGACATCATAAAATCAATGTACACAAACAACAAATGCGCAGTTAAAATAGGCGAAAAGCACACAGACTTTTTCCCCCAAAGCCGAGGAGTTAGACAGGGATGCAGCCTGAGTCCAACACTCTTCAACATATATATCAACGAGTTAGCAAAAACGTTAGAACAGTCTACAGCTCCAGGCATCCCCTTGGCAAACACAGAAATCAAATGCTTACTTTTCGCAGATGACCTGCTGCTGCTGTCTCCAACCAAGGAAGGACTACAGCAGCAACTTGATCTCCTACACAAATTCTCGCAGACATGGGCCCTGACAGTGAACCTAACTAAGACTAAAATCATGATATTTCAAAAAAGATCCAGCCGCCAAAACCATCATTTTTTCCTAAATACGATCCCACTAGAACAAACAAAAAACTATACCTACCTTGGCCTAAACATCAGCAGCACAGGGAACTACAACCAAGCTGTAAAGGACCTGAGAGACAAGGCAAGAAGAGCATTCTATGCTATCAAAAGAAACATCAAAATAGACATCCCAATTAAAACCTGGCTTAAAATACTGGACTCTGTGATAGAACCAATTTCCCTCTATGGTTGTGAGATCTGGGGTCCATTAGCAAACCATGACCTTGAAAAATGGGATAAACACCAAACCGAGACCCTACACACAGAATTCTGCAAATCCATTCTCCGTACCCAGCGAAAAACACCAAATAATGCATGCAGGGCAGAACTAGGACGATACCCACTCATAATCAAAATAAAAAAGAGAGCACTTAAGTTCTACAACCACCTAAAAGAAAGCGACCTAGATGCACTCCATAACAAAGCACTCACACACAGCGAAACTCTAGAGAGATGCCCCCTCAGCCAGCTGGCCATGGAACTCCGGGCACAAACACAAACAGAGCCACGAGATAGAAAACCCATCGGACCAAACAAAATTATAAAACAGCAAAAGGAAAACTACCTGACACATTGGAAAGAAGCAACACAAAAGCAGAGTAAACTAGAATGCTATCTGGCCCTAAACAGAGAATACGCAGTGGTAGAATACCTGAGCACCGTGACCGACCCAAAACAAAGAAAAATCTTAACTAGGTACAAACTCAGTGAGCACAGTCTTGCGATCGAGAAAGGTCGTCACAAGCAGACCTGTATCCCGAGAGAAGACAGACTATGCACCCACTGCACACAAAAGGAAGTAGAAACCGAGCTACACTTCCTAACCGTCTGTCCATTGTACCAAGACATCAGAGACACATACTTCCCACAGATTACAACCACACACAGAGATTTTGAAAACATGACCAATGACCAAAAACTCCCATATCTGCTGGGCGAAGTACAACAATGTGCAAACACAGCAGCAAGATTCGTGAGTTGCTGTGATAGGAGAAGGATATCGAACGGAACACAACCACCCTAAAGACTAATCATTGTGTATATTCCTGCACTATACCTGCACCCAGTGATCTTGGTACATAGAAATTGATCTATTGAAGATTCTGACTTTCAAATGTACATTTTTTGTTTTGATTGTATCGCTGTATTGTTGTATTGTGCTTTTTGCTTTGGCAATGTAAACGTATGTTTTCTCATGCCAATAAAGCCCTTTGAATTGAATTGAATTGAAAATTGGAAGGTCGTGTGTGAGAGCTGGTGAGGAAGCCGAGTGTGAACCGAGAAAAAGACCAGTGCATTGGGGCAGTAAGAGGGACCAAGGGCGAGTACTCACACCACCGAGACAGTGTGAGACGCCGTGTGGACGAGGAACCCTGCGAGAGACCAGAGCATGCAGAGGAGGAGATGAGCCTGGAAAAGCAGCGAATTCAACAGTGACCAAGTGATCGAACGGAGCGGGACCTGGAGCGAGCCAAGGACGACGGGGTGGCTACAGTGTTGCACGCGCAACCAACGCAGCGGCAGGTTAATACCTGCCGTCGTTGTAAGTACCATCATATGCAACACTAGCTGTGTAAACCCACTGAGTTAGACCTCGCAGTATATTATCTGGGAACAGATGAACTGGCCCCTGCTCTTGTGATTACAGATTGAAGACGATGATGTGGAACTAGAAGATTACAGAAGATTACCTGCTTGGTCCCTCCCCACCGAAAACCCCCCATTTGCACTCAGTATATGGTCTTTATTTATAGCATATTATAGCACTTTAACAGCATTTGGCACTTTACTTACAATTAAGTTATTGATGCGCTCTGTTACTTTGCACAAAATTGCTACATTTTGCACAGCCTCGCTCTCTTTTGGTATTTCATTTTAGTTAGTTAGTTGGCGCCATAGGCTTATTTTAGGATTTCATTGTTTTCTTTTGTATTTGTATTTTAAGGCACAGAGGCCTCTTGTAACCAGGGAACTTCTTAATAAATGTATATTTACCCTTTTTAGCCACTGTGTCAGTTTCCATCTTCTCCTGGGTTTTTAAGTGTTGTTCTCAAACTAAGTCTAAGTACTTACCTGGTTTTAACTCGAACCTGTGTAGAGCCTGAAAAGGAAGGTATTAAAGGAGGAGTTCTTAGGCTCCTATAACAAACCTGAGTGGCGTAGTCTGCAAGTAATCGAATCCTCTGGTTTCACAATAATTATGCACCCCGCACTTTATTGTGCACCTTATATTTTATTGTTGTGAACCACTGTGATTTGAATTGATTAAAAAGAGTGTCATTAAATTGACAAGTCAAATGTGACCCAGTTGGCCACCGTCACATACAAATGGAATGGTTCCATTTGTACACTCTCAGAGTTACAGACCCATAAGGGTCCATTTGGTTCCTATAAATTATTTAGCTGGGGACCCCCTGGTATCCCCTCAAGTACCCCTGGGGGTCCCCGGACCCCACTTGAGAACCAATGATGTAAAGCATTCTTAGAGATCAAAGAACCTTGGCGGTCTTGCACTACCAAATACACAACTACATTACATTAGAAACATGACATACTGTTTGCATCAACAAAACAACGCTGAACAGTCCGCCTGGATACAAATAGGCTCTATGCACAGTAGCAGTGGTGTAAAGTAACTAAGTACTGTACTTAAGTACTTTTACTTTACTTTCCCATTGTCTGTACTTTTACTTCTACTCCACAACATCTCAGAGGCATATTTGTACTTTTACTCCATTACTATTATTTGACCACTTTAGTTACTTGTAGATTTAGCTTACAAAACATACACACATCAGCCAAAATATAATAGCCAAATTCTAATTAGTATAATAGCCAAAAGATAGCCAAAGAAAATAACATATCTACAAGCTCACAATGCGTTGTGATGCAACGCATTGTGAGCTTGTAGATCTGCTATTTTCAAAGGATTTGTGTACATTTTATACATTTGAAAACTTGTGAAATGAGACCTTCTGCATAATGAGTACTTTTACTTTTGGTACTTTGAATACATTTTGATACCAATACTTTTGTACCTTCACTCAAGTACATTTTGAATTCCAGACTTTTACTTGTAACAAGAGTAGTTCTACATTGCAGTATAGAGACTTTTACTTAAGTAAACACAACAAGTACTTTTTCCACCACAGCATAGTATCCATATTAATTGGGCCCCTGACTTACTTTATTCACAGGTGTTACCAATGATACTAATGAAGGCTCTGTTCCATTCAGTCGGTTCTTTTAATTTCAAGGACTCCCATAACTCTGAGTGTTCAAATGAACCAGTGAGGGTCCATTTGGTTGTACTGTATGTGTACACTCTCAGAGTTAGAGATATATAAGGGGCCACCTGGAACCCCCCTCAAGGACACTTTGAGACCCAATGGTGTAGCAGAGTGTCTCCAGTGAGCCAACATACACACTATCAGCACCCTGACTTTGTTTGACCAGAATGGAAAGGAGCCTTAATTAGTATCATTGGTAACACCTGTAAAAGGAAGTAAGGAAGAGGCCCAATTTCTTTCCAGTATGGCTTCTGTCCATAGAGCCTATTGAAACATCCATAATGTATCTCATCATCACTGCCGTCTGACTCTTCATCACTACCTCTAAACATTAGTCAAGTCAAGTCACCTTTATTTATATAGCACATTTAAAAACAACAGAAGTTGACCGATTATAATAACATCCAAAGATGCTTCACCTTCATTCACTTTTGGTGAATGTAGCCTTGGCCCGGAGGAATTGATGTCATCAGGTGGTAACCAAGATCATCGGGTGTTTCGACCCTGAACCACAACACCCTCCCATTGGCGGGCCCGGCAGTGGTGGCCAACTCACTGCCCATCTCCTCCTCCTGGCTTCCAGCTAAGCTCCTCTCTCCTGCTCCATAACCAGCAAGAGGCTCTCTCTGCTGCCTCCCCCATCCTGCGAGCTGCTGTCTTTCTCTCCCTCCCTGTCATCCCAATGGCTGTGAGCATCCTCCACACTGACTGGGCGGGGAATCCTCTACAGCCGACCTCGACTGGGAACAGCCATGCCTGCCATCCTTTCCCCCTGCAGTCATGCAAGAGATCCTGGTATTTGGTGTTCTTTCTCTCAAACGCCTGCTCACAACCCTCTTCCCATGGGACTGTAAGTTCTATGAGGATGATCTTCTATGCCTCTTCAGACCACATTACCACACCTGGCCTCAGGGTTGTCTGGACAACCTGGGGGAATTGCAGTCTTCCCCCCAGGTCTACCTTCATTTCCCATGATTGGGCCTTTTGTAGCAGGTTGCTTCTTGTTGTTACTGTGGTTGGTGGCTTTTGTCCCTCACGAACAAACTTAATAGATGGTATTGTTTTCCCATGTGGTTGTCGTTTCTTGCATCTCTCCTGCTCCAGGGTGTTAGCGAGTGTCATGAGCACCTTGTCATGGCGCCACCTGTATCTTCCTTGGGCGAGTGCTGTTTTACACCCTGACAGGATGTGTGCCATGGTACCCCTTTCCCCGCAAAGCTTGCACAATGGGTCCTCTCTCAAGCCCCACTTGTGCAAGTTCGTTGGTGTCGGGAGCGTGTCATACACCGATCTTAGCAGGAAGGAGATGCGGAAAGGCTCCAATCTCCATAGATCTCCCCATGTGATCTTCCTCTTGGGTAGGTCCCATTTGGTCCATGCTCCCTGGGACGCTAACTCCACTGCTTTTGCCCTTCGACCTTCCTCCTCCAGGCCTCGTACTTCCTCCTGGATCATGACCCAAAGTGCTTTACAATCACAATAGCATAACCTAATAAAAAATACAGCATAGTAAAAGAAACATAAAGCAATACCTAAACAAAAACACCACAGATAAACATAAAAGTAATACAAAAAAAGAGGAAAAATACATTCAATGGCCATAGGTTAAAATTACCCTCAGACTGAGCTGAAAGCAATGGAGAAGAGGTGGGTATTAAGGGTGGATTTAAATCTTTCAATGGTGGAGCTGGACTTAATGTGCAGTGGTAAATTAGACTACACCACTAACCTACAAACTACACCACTAACCTACAAACTCAATGCTGTCTTCATCACTACCTCTAAACATTACAAACTACACCACTAACCTACAAACTCACCTCTAAACATTACAAACTAAACACCAGTAGTTCTCAAACCTTTTCATGTCAAGGACCCCCAAATTGATGTATATTTGGCCGCAGACCCCCATCTGAAAATGTTTTGTACCTCCAGAAGCAAAGATATGAGTAAAAAATGTTTGCTTTTAAAAAATACATATATTCAAAGGTTTTCACGAATTTTCAAAAATAGCAGATCTGCAAGCTCATAGCGCGGCACTCAGTGTCTCAGCGTCACAAACAAACACAGCTCAATAATACAACATATTCCCTTCACAAACATCACACAACATAGCTCTTCATCCTTACTAGTTGTTGCTTTACCAAAGGAACATCAAAGTGAAATTACACACAATTCCATCAATTCCTTAAAGGGATAGCTCACCCAAAATAATACTTTTTTTCCTATCGATTAGTCACAGCATGGAGACTTGAATTCATGGATTATGTTTTAGTTTTTGTCGCATTCCTAATGTAATAATTTGATGACCAGTGGACCGGTAGGCAGCGGTTCCGGTAGCAGACGCAAAGGAGACTCTTTGGTTACTAGTTACTTTGCAGATATAAATGATTACATTATAAAACATACATTAACCACTTTAGCCTTATTTTATACCTAGGCTATTTGAAAATAGCAGATCTACAAGCTCACAACGTGCTGCATCGCGACACATTGTGAGCTTGTAGATCTGCTATTGTCAAACATGTAGTACTTTTATTTTTGGTACTTTAAGTACATTTCAATACCAATACATTTGTACTTTTACTCAAGTAAATTTGTAATTGCTGACTTTTATTTGTAACAGAGTACTTCTACATTGCAGTATTGATACTTTTACTTCTTAAGTAAAACATTTGAATACTTTTTCCACCACTACTTAGGAATGGGACAAAAAACAAGAAAATATCCATGAATTCAAGTCTCCATGGGGTGACTAATACATGGGAAAAAAAGTAATTTTGGGGGAGAACTATACCTTTAATGCTGAACAGCTAATTATATAAGCTAACACACCTGTAGAAATAGCCATGGTTCACATGACGCTCGTCAGTCACAAACGTCATGGAACCACAATTGTTCCTGGTTTGTGAATTTTTGACATTTACAACCCGTACATCTACATAAACGTTCATTTCAAATATAAAGTGCTGACCCCCAAGCCATGGATATAACCAGTTAAAGTGCACTGGTCTAAGTATCCGTATCGTCCGTATTGTTCAATAAAACGCGTTTTAATCCGATCACTAGCCATTTTCTCCGATGCTTTCAACTACGCGCCCCTATCGGTTGGGAGGTGTATTGCACTCTGATACATTACAAATACATTTTAAATTAACAGAAAATGGCCGCTGATCGGATTAAAAATGCTTTTTATAGAACAATACGGAAGATACGGGTACTTAGAACAGTGCGCCTCAACTTGTTATATCCGTAGCTTGAGGGCCAGCACTTTATATTTGAAATCTGAACGTTAATGTAGATGTGATTGTTGTAAATGTAAAACAAATCACGAACCACAAACAAGTGGTTCTATGACTGTCATGGTATGAGTCATGTTTCAGGGCTACTGTAGAAACTCACCTCAGTTTGTGTTGGTTGGAGATAATAACACAATGAATGATAATTCATTGTGTTTCCACAGACAGTCAGCTTTTTTTAACCCCCCTGACAAACTCTGACAACTCTGCTCAACCTTCATGTCGAGTAACGTTACATTATAAGTTGTTTAGTTCACTCTTTTTACTTCCAAACATTGCAGAGCTGTGTGTGTGAGTGTGTGTTTGTCGGTTTGTGTGAGAGGGGGGCAGATTCGACAATTGGAGGGTTTAAATAGCCCCCCCCCCCCCTCCCCTCCCTGCTTCCTAGGGAGTGTGGAGCAATAACATACCTGGCTTCTATGGCAGGTTTTCTCAAAGTGGGTGCAGTCAGTGGTGGAAAAAGTACACAAACGTTTTACTTAAGTAAAAGTATCAATACTGCAATGTAGAAGTACTCTGTTACAAGTGAATGTCCGGAAATCAAAAAATTCTTGAGTAAAATATACAAAAGTATTGGTATCAAAATGTACTTAAAGTACCAAAAGTAAAAGTACAAAAATGTTTGAAAATAGCAGATCTACAAGCTCACAGCACGTCGCATCACATTCACTAAAATGACATAAATAGACATGGAAGTGTGAAACTTGGCATGGAGTATCTTGACACATAGGGGGTAAGTAGCAGAATACGATTTTGGGGCTGGCTACCGTATTTTTAAATATGATCAACAACATCCCCAGAAACACAAAAACAAAATACTGTCCGCTTGACAAATAACAAAGATGATTATTTTCTACCACTTTATGGTGAATATCACAGCCTCACTTGTATAAAGAAAACCTCCTTCAATTTGAGCCCAAGATGACCTTTGTATCTTGAAAATTACTCTTTCTGTAGCCAAAATTCTCGCACTATACTGTATCTCAATCCGGAGAAAATGGTCAGTAGCTTTCCAGAAGCCTAGAATCTAACAATAGGGTTCATATTTACTGCTAATACTATTATCTTAAGTTTGACATATGAAAACAAGTGAATACTTTATTTAGTAAGACATGAGAACAGCAGTACATGGAAGTACACATTCACAATACAAGGTCTACTAAACTGGAAGACTCATTAAAGCACTGAGCTTGTTTAAGATGAGATCCCCATGCACACAAATCATGATGACATACTGTATAAGAGACCGACAGATATACACACTACTATACATATAAGAGACAGACAGATATACACACTACTATACATATAAGAGACAGACAGATATACACACTACTATACAGAATGTCATACAATCAGCTTACAGGTTACTGATATGAAGAGTGAAAAAGGGTTTTACACTCCTTTACTCCTTTTATTATGTATTATTTATTAAAAGTAGTAAATTATCTTAAATAATGAATTTACTATATCAGTTCATTTCCCAATACAGAGGTACATTAATGCAATACCCTAGAACAGTGGTTCTCATGAATTAATCCATAGAGCCATAGATCTGATTATTGGAGTGTTAATAAACATGCTATATAATATATGTACATCATATATACACTTTATGACCATAAGTCCATTTCACATGTTAATAGCATGACAAGAATAAAATATGAATGAATCAATGAATTAATGACTTTTATTTCAAACATTATTTAAAAAAAAAAGACAACAACACCAATGTCCAAAAAAAAACTTATAAACTCCTTACCCGTTTTTTCACTGGTAATTTTCACAAATTCTCAAAATGTATTCACAACCTAAACATCTCCACTGCATGTTAAAAAGAAAACATAAAACATAGAACAATAAAAATAACCGCAGTAATAACAGAGATAAAATAAAATAAAACCAACCCTACTAGTAGATACTTTATCTACAGGATGCCAGGACTCTAGAATATAATATAATATCTTTGCCGGCCGGCAGAAACCAGCTATCTCTTTTTTTTTTGTGCTATTGAACACCCTTTATGTCTGTGTGTTGGTGGTAAAAAAATATATTGAACCAATGAAAAGTATTAACAAGTGCTTCTGACAATTCAATTCATTCAATTCAAACCTTTATTTATTCTCGAAAGACATTGAGGTTGCCCTCATTTGCAGTGTCGTCGAGATACAGCACAGTACAACATCAATACAACATCAATATTCATATCAATGACAAATTCAGAACAAAAACAAAATTAAAACCAGTTACAGACATTTGTGGGTAGATCTGCAATCAATTGACCATATGTTATGGGCAAACTGATCTTAAATTTCAGCTGTAGGTCATTCCACGTAGCTGGGGCACTAACGCAAAAGGCTGTTTTCCCCAGTTCAGTCCCCACCCTAGGGACCTTCAGCGTCAGCCAGTCACCTGAGCGTGTCCCATGCGCTCCAGGATTCCATTCCATCAAAGAATTAATATATAATGACAAAAGAAGCTCCATTCATTGGATCCTCAAACTAATATACACACACACACACACACACACACACACACACACACACACACACACACACACACACACACACACACACACACACACACACACACACACACACACACACACACACACACACACATATATAAGGGGTAACATTTATTTTTATGAACCACTTTCAACCTGGTGTCTCTGTTTTGGTCAAAGTTATAATCATTATGTGAACATCACTCAAACAGTTGCGTAAATAGCTGATCTACTTATAGATCTGCAACGCTGAAGTATAGATCTATAGTTCAGTGGTTCTCAACGTGTGGTATGGGGACCCCCAGGGGTCCTTGGGGGGGGGGGGTTCCAGGGGGTCCCCAGCAAAAGCAGTTAATACAGCATCCCAATCATTTTAACCACTTTATGCATTTATATGTTGGATATTCAAAAATAGAATAAACGTAAAAATATAAACGATAAATCTTCTCTTCTAGGGGTCCCTGGTATAAAACCTCTTCAGATGGGGGTCCATAGCATAATGCAGTGTTTATCAACCCTGGTAGAAGGTACACTTTTGTACCGCGGGTACTGCTCAGGTGTACCGCGAAGTTTGAAGAAAGTGTGAACCCAGCCCCTCGAGAACAAAGGCGCCGATCGTCCGTCAATCGATACGGCCATCATCCGTTTCACACATGCCACGGCCGAGTCCATTCAGTGTAGCGACCATCACCCATAGGAATGCAAATATGTTATCCTACCTGGTACTGTATAAAAAGGGCACAGGGTAGGCCAACATGCTTTGGCACTCAGTATTACTAAGTGGGTCGGAACGGGTCGATACGCGGACCTGAACGTTGTACCTGCTAAGAGGGACTGTCCTGTCCCAAAAGCCCATGTTATAACAATAACATGCCATGATGAATGTCCAACAATAAAACAATACATAAGTGTTAGTTTTCTTATAAAGTGCTTCTAAAACACTCCAGTGTGTTTGTGTCAAATCCGTGTAGTTGTTTGTAGTGTTTAATTATTCCTCCACGGAGAGAAAAACTCAGTGAAAAGAAAAACTCTGGGCGGAAAACTCGCCCCAAAACACGCTCGCCCCCATTTCTTTTCGCGGACCAGCGGTTCTTGTATTCCTGTATTTGTTTTACTGAGGATAAGGTTAGAAATAAGTTTACGGTTAGCCATATTATTAGTTTTACTGAGGTTACGTTTAGGAATAAGGTTAGGTTTAGGCATAGTTTAATGAGGTTACGTTTAGGAATACCAGGTGAATATCACCGGATTTCCTCTGGGGTGAGTTTTGGTGTTCGTCTGTAGTGGGCAACAGGGCATGCGTCCGCAATAATGCTTGAAGTGACCCAAGTGTATATATTTGTAGGCCAAAGATTTATATATTTGTAATGGTCAAGGTTTCTTTATACCTGCCCAATAATCTCTCTCTGTGTGTGTGTGTGTGTGTGTGTGTGTGTGTGTGTGTGTGTGTGTGTGTGTGTGTGTGTGTGTGTGTGTGTGTGTGTGTGTGTGTGTGTGTGTGTGTGTGTGTGTGCGTGCGTGCGTGCGTGCGTGCGTGCGTATATATATATATGTGTATATATATATATATATATATATATATATATATATGTATATATATATATATATATATGTATATATATATATATATATATATATATATATATATATATATATATATATATATATATATATATATATATATATATATATATATATATATATAATATATATATATATATATATACACACCCCGTATATCTAGGTGTGCCCTGGGATCTTTTGGCTAAGGCAGGTGTGCCTTGGCACAAAAAAGGTTGATAAACACTGGCATAATGCATATCAATTTGGGGGTCCTTGACATGAAAAAGAAAAGTTTGACAACTCCAGGTCTATATCACTAGTCCTACACTGTCAACAAGGCACAGCATGGCTTTCTTCAGGTTTTACATTATTACTCTCCGCCAGGAGAGTATTGTTATCACTGCGTTTTCACTTTCTAAACATGACACACCGATTGGTCAAGCCTCACGTGACACGTGAAATACTGTGATCTGATTGGCTAGTGACGCCACCGGGCCTATATATACATGGCATCACTCTGACAGTGGCTCCGCCACTGTCAGAGTGAGGTAAGACGGGAACCATGAAATGGCTGCATGGCTGATACATTATTGGCAGATAGGACAGATAGGACATTTATATAGACAGGAGGGATATGACATAGGACACTTATACAGACAGGAGGGATAGGACACTCACACAGACAGAACGGAAGAGGACACTTACCCAGACAGGTTGGATAGGACACTTACATATACAAGAGGGATAGCGACCTATAAATACATGTGTCACTGTGATAAGCCAGATTCCAATACCGAAAATCCGGCCACTAGCTCACTCCCAGACCTTCGAACCGGAAGTAGTCAAGTAGTCGCGGTCCAATTGTTCCTATCTGTCTTATTGGACAGATAGGACAGATAGGACACTTATATAGACAGGAGGGATATGACACTTACATAGACAGGACGGATAGGACAGGAGGGATAGGACACTTACACAGAATGAACGGAAGAGGACACTTACCCAGACAGGATGGATAGGACACTTACATATACAAGAGGGATAGCGACCTTCGCGACCTTCGAACCAACACAAGTCTTCTGGCGGAGAGTTGTGCTCCGAGGAGCACTTTTTCTAGTTATTATTATTTTTTAAACCATTTTTCAGGTTCAAGGTTGTGCTTTATTGTCACATCTTGGGTACAGGTAAGAGTTAAAGGTTCTATGACATTCATTCATGTTTTTTGGGTTTTTTTATGATCTCAATTACACCCCAAAAAACTGACATTCAGTGGATTTTCTATGGTCTGGGGTTTTCTGAATAATTAGGCTGAAAAGTAATCCCGCCCACTCTCCTCCTCGCCCCTCCCCTCCTTCTTTGAGCTGTTAATGACATCACTACCAGGGGTCCTCACATCACTACCAGGGGTCCTCAGTGATACGTACGTCAAGTTAGAAGTCTATAGCCTAGGTTGGGCGGTTTTCAAGATACGCTGGTGACACTCTCGCGCACACGCACACACACACACACACACACACACACACACACACACACACACACACACACACACACACACACACACACACACACACACACAAATTAAGATTCTTCCAAAAGCAGTGCTTATAAATCACCATCAACAATAACATACTATGTAAACTTTATTTGATGTATTTTTAAGAACCAGATTAGTTATGAGCAATAAACCACAAACAGCATAAAAACATTACAGTATAAACTGACATTAAAATGGTCGTGCTAACTGAATACTATTAGAGGACACTATTAAAGGAGTAGTTCACCCAAACAATCACTTACTTCCTATCAATTACACACCCCATGAAGCATTGAATTCATACAGATTTCTTTGTTTTTGTCACATTTTATGTTTTAAGCCAATTATTTTATGGCAGGCAGTCTCTCCGGTAGGAGACTCAAAGGAAACTTTTTGAGTCTCCTACCGGAAACATTAGCATCTTTCTGCCAGTCATCAAAAAAAAAAAGAAGTAATTTGCGTGAACTACTCCTTTAAGATACACTGAAAACAGTGGTTATAAATCATCTCAAACATTTAATAGTAATAAGTGTATATTATACAAAATGCTAAAATGTAAGTACGATGCAATACAAATGTATTAAAATAATTTCGCATTGATTCCTTGATATATAAACATAAAATAAAGTTAGGGATTTCTGTTTCATAGTTTATTTCTGTAACAACGCTTCTTAGCAATGATGTTTATACCGTTGGAAATCCTTTATTTACCTTTTATTTTTTTTCTCATTAGTAAGGAGCCTGCATCTGACAGATGAGCAGACTGCTAATGTTCTCTGACAAACAGCTTGCTATTGACTTGTTTTGAGCTTCCTACCCAAGGTAGCAAGGACGTTTTTGTTTAGTTTATTTAACAAAACACTCTTCTTGATTATTCCAATAATTGAAAAAAGTATTCAATACAATAAACACTAAGGCGCGTGTCCACTGAAAGTGTTCTATGAGCTTTGTATATCATGTCCATAACACTCACATGCAGTGTTTATTGATCCTCCCACAATGTTCAACAAACTGATCAACCATGGCTGTGCTTGAATGTCCTGATCTGTGTTATTAGCACAACTAGCTTAGCTGAAACAATGCTAAACAATGGACTTCTCATGGCTGTGGTAATGATTCAGAGTCGGGTCGTAAATGACCGGGTTGTCAGACACAGCCAGGAGGATCAAAAGAGCAGCGCTCCTCTCCAGAAGTTTGCAATGGCAAAAAACACCACCACGCTTGGATCTGGAGCGCACCAGCATGTCTGTACTATAGAAATATATGACAGACTGCCTTTACCATAGAAATACATGACAGACTGTCTTTACCATAGACATACATGGCAGGCTGGCACTGCCAGCTGAAAAGACTCTCTGTGGACATGACCTCTAAGTCAATAGTTAATCAATAGTTTGGTAGCACTTTAAACGAACGTCCTGGTAACAAGCATTAATTAACAGTTAATAAACAACTTATTAACTACTTATTAACAGTTAATAAACAACTTATAAGGTAGTTATTAACTTTATAATATGTTTATAACCGTTTATAAAGAATTTAACGTGCTATTAACAAACATCAATTAACAGTTAATAAACAACTTATTATCTACTTATTAACAGTTAATAAACAACTTATAAGGTAGTTATTAACTTTATTATGTATTTATAAACGTTTATAAAGAATTTAACGTGCTATTAACAAACATTAATTAACAGTTAATAAACAACTATTTAAGTACTTATTAACAGTTAATAAACTACTTATAAGGTAGTTATTAACTTTATTATGTGTTCATAAACATTTATAAAGAATTGAACGTGCTATTAACAAACATTAATTAACAGTTAATAAACAACTATTTAAGTACTTATTAACAGTTAATAAACTACTTATAAGGTAGTTATTAACTTTATTATGTGTTTATTAACGTTTATAAAGAATCTAACGTGCTATTAACAAATATTAATTAACAACATATAGACAACTTATTAAATACTTATTAACAGTTAATAAACAACTTGTAAGGAAGTTATTAACCTTTATGATGTGTTTATAAACGTTTATAAAGCACTGAAGTCCTTAACAAATAATAGACAACTTGGAAATACTTATTAACTGTTAATAAGCAGCTTATGAGATCGTTATTAACTTTATTCTGTGTCTATAAACGTTTATAAAGACTTATAAATACTATTAACACGACACTTATTGACAATAAATTAACAACTTATAATATGTTAATTAAATGTTAATAAGGCATTAATGAGTTGTTTATTAACTGTTAATTAATGTTAGTTACCAGGACGTTCGTTTAAAGTGGGAACAGTGTCTTATAAACATTAACAAATCCTTACTTACGTATTTATTAACATTTAAGAAGTGTCTTATAAGTTGTTTATTAACTGTTAATTAATGTTAGTTACCAGGACGTTCGTTTAAAGTGGGAACAGTGTCTTATAAACATTAACAAATCCTTACTTCCGTATTTATTAACATTTAAGAAGTGTCTTATAAGTTGTTTATTAACTGTTAATTAATGTTAGTTACCAGGACGTTCGTTTAAAGTGGGAACAGTGTCTTATAAACATTAACAAATCCTTACTTACGTATTTATTAACATTTAAGAAGTGTCTTATAAGTTGTTTATTAACTGTTAATTAATGTTAGTTACCAGGACGTTCGTTTAAAGTGGGAACAGTGTCTTATAAACATTAACAAATCCTTAATTACGTATTTATTAACATTTAAGAAGTGTCTTATAAGTTGTTTATTAACTGTTAATTAATGTTAGTTACCAGGACGTTCGTTTAAAGTGGGAACAGTGTCTTATAAACATTAACAAATCCTTACTTAAGTACTTATTAACATTTAAGAAGTGTCTTATAAACATCAACAAATCGTTAATAATGCATTTATTAACACTTTTCTCAGCTACCTGGTCTAAAGTGGGAACAGTGTGGTAAACATTATCCAATCCTTAGTTACATATTTATTAACATTTAAACAGTGTCTTATAAACATCAACAAATCGTTAATACTGCATTAATTAACACTTTTTGCAGCTTTCTGGTCTAAAGTGGGAACAGTCTCTTATAAACATTAACAAATCCTTATTTACATATTTATTAAGATTTAAACAGTGTATTATAAACATCAACAAATCGTTAATAATGCATTTATGAACACTTTGTGCATCTACCTGGTCTAAAGTGGGAACAGTGTCTTATAAACACTAACACATCCTTTGTTAAAGGGCAAGACCACTTTGGTAGAGGTCTGGGTTGTGTAGTTACCTCGACATGATGTAACTCTAAAGGTGGACAAGAAATAAAAAATAATTGCTCCATTGATTAGAAATGTATCATTCAAAATATGCTCCTCATTGACTTACATTGTGCAGTAAAACAGCTCTCAAAGTCGCTCTTTTAGCATGTAAACGAACATAAACAAAGTTGATTCAGACTATATAGAACATCATCAAACCCAGTACTGTTTGTTTTTTTGATAAAAATGTTAACTTCCTGTTGATTTTGCTATTTTCATTGGAAAGAAAACCCGGACTGGATCGGCGGATCCGGATCCGAATCTTCAAATAGTAAAATCTTCAGGAAGTTGACATTTTTATTAAAAAAATAAACAGTACTGGGTTTGGTGATGTTCTATATTCTCTGAATCAGCTATGTTTGTGTTCGTTTACGGGCTAAAAGAGTGACTTTGAGAGCCGTTTCAGTGTACAATGTAAATCAATGAGGAGCATATTTTGAATTATCAATTTCTAATTAATGGAGCAATTATTTTTCATTTCTTGTCCACCTTTGGAGTTACATCATGGCAAGGAAACTACACAACCCAAACCTCTACCAAAGTGGTCTTGCCCTTTAAGTATTTATAAACAATTAACCAGTGTCTTACAAACATTAACAAATTCTTAACCATGCATTTCTTAACAAATAGGCATTTTGCGTCTAGAAATATATGTTTCAGGCCCAGCTGTTCCGTTTGATTGGCTTTTGTCTCCAAGCGTGTACCTTTACGCTACGCCAGGCTCTTTCGATGTGCTGTGTTTGAGCACCTGTTCTACAAACCACCTCGAATGGTTGACAGTTTGGTGATTGTAGCCCAACTCAGGACAATGTACGATATGGACGCCATTCATCGCTCATGATGATAGAACGTGTCCTCACATGGTGCAAAATCAAAGGGAGACGGTCTTTTCGACCTCTTCTTTCCACAAGCCGCAGCACTGGCTTGGCTCTCTGGTTGTGCTGCACAACCATGCTGAACACCCATTTCTTTCTCTTGCATTCTGTTGTGATGACACAAACAAATAAAGAAAAAGAAAAGAATGAACATCTCCGGTCATTTACAACTTCAAGACAAACATTCTTCATAAGTAAAATAAAGACAGAACACAAGATGATGTATTAAAGCTAAAACACAACTCATGACGGAAAAATGTTGTTAGGTCAAGTTCCAATCTTTGACTTTTGAAAAGAGTGAATGGAGCCAGCCCCCAGTACCATTAGGCTTCTATAGAAAATACTTTTGAACACGTACTCTATCGATTGTTTTACAAATTCAAATACTCTTTAATCTTCGGATATAACCTTATTATCCATAATTAATGTTGGGCTTTACTTTTCCAACCACATGGGTTAGGGTTCTGCCTAATTTATATTGGTCTGCATGCAAAGCTCACAACACACTGCAGTAGAGGGATGCGTTAAGAAGGTCTTAGAGCCACAATTCTCAATGTGTGACGCTAGCGACCATCCTTTAGACTAGAGCATGGGTCTTCAATAGGGGGTCCAGGTTCTCTAGGGGTCCTCATAGTTACAATTGGGGGGCCCCAAAGTTTATGTGTGCAAGGAACTTAATTAACCAGTTGAACCCACGCATCATTATCTTATTATATGTAACACAATGTTCTAATTTGAACATTATCAGAAAATAGCCGATCTACAAGCTCACAAGAGAGCGAGCAATCAGAGCAAGACCCCACATTCTTCAGTGCAGTCAGTGTACAGTCAGGGGAATGGAGAGGAGATGAATTTGTAGCAATTGTAGAAATATTAGGCCTTAAAGGTAGGGTAAGTGATTTGCGTTGGTTAAAACAATTGTTAAATAGCTCTATATTGTGATAGTAATCATTGCTATAGAGTGTTTGTTCAGTAAAAGGAGTCTCCTTGTCTCTCTAGCTCTTTATTAAACAGAAAATGCATTTTCGTTTCAGTTTCAGTTTCATTTCCAATTTTATCCAACAAGGACAGAGAACTCCATCAGGATACAGATTAAACAAGTGAAATTGGAAGTGATGACACTAAGAAATGAGCATGCAAAATTGGAACTGGAACACTATACAAATTAAGGTTAAAAATGGGTACTTTCTCCTGATTGGTTGAGATTTTGACACCTACCGAAAAATGTATTTTCTGTTTATTAAAGAGCTGGAGAGACAGGGAGACTCCTGTTACTGAAAAAACACTCTATAGCAATGATTACTATCAGAATATAGTATTTTAACCTTTTAACAAAATACTTTTTGTTTTAACCAAAAAATATCACTTACCCTACCTTTAATTGTCCAATGTCCAAGCGTGTTATAATGATGTGTTCTTTACATTACTTATTATATTTTATTTAATATAGACAATCCAATGTCCAAGCGTGTTCCAATTATCTGTATTTTAAATTACTTAAAACCATTATAATTGTATTTCATATATAATAATATAGACAATTTAACATCTAATGTCCCCTCTTCCATGGTGGCCAATTTTCCTGTGACCTTTATATAAAGTACAGTGTGTGTGTGTGTGTGTGTGTGTGTGTGTGTGTGTGTGTGTGTGTGTGTGTGTGTGTGTGTGTGTGTGTACAGTGGTCACCTATTCACATACGCACCAGAGTCTCTGAAAGGTACCCACCATAACCCACCATAACCTTAGGTTGTGAAAGGTTGGGGGTGTGGCTATGCCTTGGGGGTGTGTTTTAAGTTTTTCATTTTAGGTGGACAGTAGGTGGCAGAAGAGAGCAGAGGAAAGCAATTACTCTACTTGCAGTTTATTTCTTAAAAGCAGAAGTCATTAGAGAACTTATGAATGCAGACAATTTATCATTGAATTAATAAAACAAACTTATGTACTAGAGTATTTCCAATTTCCAGTACTTTTACTTTATTTTATACATAGGCTATTTGAAAATAGCTGATCTACAAGCTCACAATTTTCACAATGCTATTTTGAAACATTTTACACAACAGTGTATTTTCAAACATTTTACAGTGGTGTAAAGTAACAAATTACATTACACAAGTACTGTACATAAGTAAAGATTTTAGTTTTTTTTTTCTTTACTGGACTATTTCCCTCTCTCTCTCTTTCTCTTGTTATGCAGAAAGTCCTCTTTCACACGTTATGTCAAAATCGTCACCTTATTAAACTAATGGCCTAAGTCATTTTTTGAGGAAATTATATTTTTGCCTAAGTCAGGTCCTCATGACACTAGCCTTATATAAACGTTGGCTATTTAAAAATAGCCATGTGATGCGTTGTGAGCTTATAGATCTGCTATTTTCAAAGGATTTTTATATATTTTGATAACCTGTGAAACGGGACATTCTACATGTATTTTTATGTGGTATATGTGGTGGCTTTTACTTTAAGTAAAATATCTGAGTACTTCTTCCACCACTGAAGAACAACAATTAAAGAACAGAGGATAAGCCAGTGTTTTTCTCATTCTTTTTTTTTTCTCTCTCTCTCAGTCATAGGAGACAGCTGTTGCGACCAGTGTTGCCAGAGTTTACGAGAGAAATAAGCAAACAGGTCTATGAAAACAAGCCCAAAAGAGATTGATTATTATAGGCCACATGAGCACATTAAACCTATATGCACCTCAAGTTCTCAAATAAAAAGCAGCAAGCTTCTACCAATATTTACAAGCAACTTTACAGAAAAACAGGTTGCTTATAATAAGCAAACATGGCAACGCTGGTCGCGACCCCTTCCTTTCATTCAGTGAGAGAGGATCATGGTTAACATATGCTAATAGACAGACAGTGGCTTCAAGCTTGGCCATTGTTGTCACAAAACAAGTTTGGCCACCTTCACACACAGTTAGGTAGGCTACAGTCAGCAGGGAGAGGGGGTTGGGGGAGAATTTAGCTTTTTTTGAAATCATGTTCTCAGTGGTGGAAAAAATGCTCACATTAGCTCAAGCACCCCTCTCTCTCTGTCTTCAGTATTAACTGGGTATCAACTGCCTTTTAAGGTCAACCCTAAATGCATCAAATTTTCTCTGATGTGATGTTTTAAGTTGTATGTATCTTTCTGATGCTTAAGTAAGAGTCCCTCTTGTGGTTAAAGCTGATGTCCAGTGATTTTACGGCCCGGGTTTAAATCCCACGCTATGAGCTTGCAAATTCCATGCGGAATGTCCAGTTTTTGTTACCACAATATAAAAATACTCTGTTACAAGTAAAAGGCCTGTGTTAAAAATGTTACTGAGTAAAACTACAAAGTACTGGCATCAAAATATTTTCAAACATTTTACACAACAATGTATTTTCAAACATTTTACTGTGGTGTAAAGTAACACATTACATTACACAAGTACTGTACATAAGTAAAGATTTTAGGTTTTTTTTTTTCCTTACTGGACTATTTCCCTCTCTCTCTCTTTCTCTCTACTTGTTATGCAGAAAGTCCTCTTTCACACGTTATGTCAAAATCGTCACCTTATTAAACTAATGGCCTAAGTCATTTTTTGAGGAAATTATATTTTTGCCTAAGTCAGGTCCTCATGACACTGGCCACCTCTGGTAAAATCGCCTATCTCCTAATTGAAAAGGATCATGCTGTTCACGCCCCTTTTAGTATAATGGCCTAACTCCCTAGTGTGACTTAGGACAAAATAGGCCTTTCGTTTGGCCTAAGTCACATGTTTTTGTGACTTAAGCCAAATTATTTACTGATTTAGGCCATTTTGTAATTTGTTTTGCTTTTTATTTTGGCCTAAGTCAGATTTAATCCTATTTAAACCTATTTAAATCTCTTATGTTACATAACTGACAGACAGTGTTATTTCTATTTAAATAGTCATAATTTGTTATAAACATTTTGGGTGAAATGATTAAGAAATATCATATAGTTTTGTTCTGGATCAGTTTTTTATTTTTCCTGAAAACCTTGAAAAAATGACTTAGGCCATTAGTTTAATAAGGTGACGAAATGTAAAATAGCAGATCTACAAGCTCACAACGTGTAGCTTAGTTCTGCTATTTTTAGATAGACAACTTTATATAAGGTTAATGGTTAATGTATGTTTTGTAATAATAATCAAAATCTACAAAGTAACTAAAGTTTTCAAACACTTGCACATCGTGTGTGTGTGTGTGTGTGTGTGTGTGTGTGTGTGTGTGTGTGTGTGTGTGTGTGTGTGTGTGTGTGTGTGTGTCTGACTGTGCAGTGTGTGGGCACAGACAGACAGACAGTAGGGGGAGGTAGGTAGCAGATAGCAAAACCGGTTATGTTAATGATATACTGTGTAGCCTACACTACAGTATTCCAAATAAGCTGAGGAACTCTGCTATCAGGTTCCCCTCCCCCCTACAGTACCTCTGTCCCCACCACACCGTGGAACCACACATTACTGCCGGACCCCCGGCAGTAACTCTGAGGACCCTCTAGGGGTCTCGGACCTCCTGTCGAAGACCCCTGATTTAACACTCTCTCTCTCTCTCTCTCTCTCTCTCTCTCTCTCTCTCTCTCTCTCTCTCTCTCTCTCTCTCTCTCTCTCTCTCTCTCTCTCTCTCTCTCTCTCTCTCTCTCTCTCTCTCTCTCTCTCTCTCTCTCTCTCTCTCTCTGTCTCTCTCTCAAAATGGGGGTCCGCGGGCTAATAAGTGTCAATTTGGAGGTCCTTCACATGAAAAAGTTTGAGAACCACTGCTCTATATCTCCCCCCCTTGCACTTTGGCTAATTAATATTGACTGTTGTAAGTGAAAAGGTTAAGAAATGTTCAAAAAGTTTACTTTATTGTTTCAGTTTCTGAGAGGCTGCAGCCAGTGTGTGCAGTTCAGATTTATGTTGTTCCTGTAAGGATAATTATTGTTCCAATTCCAAATATGGAATCTGTAGCAGCAAAATACTTAAAAAGATAAAAACTGTTTTCTATTGTTCCATTAAATTGGATTCAGTTCTAAAAGGCTAAAAACTGTACACGTCTTTTTTTTGAGGGGGGGGGGGCACGGGGAAAGTAATATAAAGTAATATGTAATATATTACTCTTGATTCCAAGTAATACGTTATATAATATTATTAATATAGCCCAACACTGATTATAAAACATATACATTAACCACTTTAGCCCTATATTATACCACGGCCATTAGAAAATAGACGATCTACAAGCTCGTAGATCGGCTACTTTCAAACATTTCAGTACTTTTACTTTTGGTACTTTAAGTATATTTTGATGCCAATACTTTGTACTTTTACTCAAGTAACATTTTGAACACATGCCTTACTTACTTTTTTAAAATACATTTTGATACCAAGCGCCATCTCGTGGCTGGACGGCCACACTACACTTTCTAATCATTTCAATGGGAGGTGCCAAGAATCTGTGGGCGTCAACTTTGAAAGGTACCTAAAGAAACCTTTGAAAACCTCTGATGTCCAATAGGTGGCCGTTTGAAGATCGTGCATGAATGAACAGGTGACCACTGTATGTATATGTATATCTATATATACACACACACACACACACACACACACACACACACACACACACACACACACACACACACACACACACACACACACACAGTCTGCATGATGTGTGTATGCACATATACACACTAACTGCATGCAATGAGTCCAATGCTTTATTTTGATTTCATGGCACTGGTTAATTTTCTGTAGATTTCTTTAGCACTTAGCATAAGGCACTTTCAGTTTAATTTTGGAAATGTTAAACCACAAGGTGGCTAAGTCGTATTAC
Source organism: Gymnoscopelus microlampas (assembly GCF_963454915.1). Classification (NCBI taxonomy): domain Eukaryota; kingdom Metazoa; phylum Chordata; class Actinopteri; order Myctophiformes; family Myctophidae; genus Gymnoscopelus; species Gymnoscopelus microlampas. The sequence continues at coordinate 3,121,848 of NC_139944.1, forward strand.
TGATAAATATGGGGGAAAATAAAAGCCTTCCTCTGAATGTGTTACCTTTGTGCATGTTTGCTTGTTTTTTAAGAAAGAAAAACAGATGCATCATAAGTAATTAATAATGAAGAATTAACATAACACAGTGTCAAATTAGCTAGATTAAAGGAAAAGTAAATAAAAATAATAATAATAAACCCACAAATTTAGCTCAGGATTCAGGATTCCATCACAATGTCCACCTGACAAATGCAGCCGATGTAAACATATTATTAGCTTAGCTTAGCTTCTAAGTTAAGTTAGCCTAGAAGCTAACTTATGTCCCACCAACACACAAGTAGCTTGCATGGACATGTGAGTGTTAAGTCACAACGGTATTTCAACTATATTCAGAAGTTGTACATGTAGATAATAATAATAATAATAATAGTTACCTCTGTTGCTTTTTCTCCTTAGTGGAATTCAAATATGGGACCGTTGTAAAGACCGGATGCGTGTTGCCAGATTCTATGAGAGAAATAAGCAACCAGGTCTAGGAAAACGAGCCCAAAAGAAGCGACTAAGCCCAAAAGAAGCACTTTAAACCTACTGTATACATCGGCTGTTTGAAAATAGCAGATCTACAAGCTCACAACACGTTGCAACATCAGTGACGCGTTGTGAGCTTGTAGATCTGCTAATTTCCAATAAAATGTTGGAGTCTAACTTATAATAAAAAAAACCTGGATACATTGAATGCAGTACTCGGTCACGTGTTAAGAGACGGCCAATGAGAGCACAGCTGTGGTTGTATTGTTTTGTCACGCTGGGAAAGACCTGGGATGTAGAACCGGAAACGGTCGAAATTGACGAAAGTACCGCCCAAGGAAATGACGTTGATCCTTTACAAATCTGTTAACATTCTCCGTGAATGAAACGAGTGTTGTGATTGGTCAAAAAAATATCGTTTCCGGGGGAAACGCGTACGACGGAAACCCTATCCACTCAGCACTTTCTAGCAAGTATGGGTAGCTGGAGACCGGGAGGGGAAGATCTGCGCGCAGATCTGCCAGGGGAAGATCTTTGCTAGTGACGTCACAAATGGGCGGGGTTTAGGGAGGAGGGGGCGGGGCTCCGTGACTGTTCACTTTTTTTTTTCCAAAACTTTATTGAACACTGTTACAAATCAATGTTACTTTATGGATAAGTCTTGTTTATTATTTTACAATGAACGTGTTTTTCCAGTGGTAACCTATTTATATCATTGATATATTAAATAAGTTTGAAGAGGCTTAATGGTGATTATTTAGTGAATTATGGACAATTTGTTTGTTTTAACAGAACGTTTTATTAAATAACTTATAATCACCATTAAGCCTCTTCAAACTTAATAAGTTTGAAGAGGCTTAATGGTGATTATTTAGTGAATTATGGACAATTTGTTTGTTTTAACAGAACGTTAATAAAATGTTTTCGCGATAATATATTTGTGTCTCTATAATATTAATATGTGATATAATATATAATAATATATAGGTAGGTAGGTAGGTAGGTAGGTAGGTAGGTAGGTACTTTATTCATCCCCGAGGGGAAATTAAGATGTTACAGCAACTCTCATAGAGACATCAATAAAAATAAGAGAATAAAAACACATTATAGTAATAGAAAACATCTAAGATAGGCATCTAAGCAGAGTCAACCTACAAATTAAAAATTGACAATTGACAGACCAAACACTACTAAAGAGTCCGATGGCTTGCATCCCACATCCCTCATCCTAAACAGCCTGATCAGCCTGATCAAGCCAACCGGATGTGGAGTTGTATAGTCTTATTGCTGTAGGCAGGAAAGATCTCCTATAGCGCTCCTTCTTACAACTTAGGTGTTTCAGTCTGTTGCTAAAGGAGCTTTTCTGCCCTTTCACAGTGTCATGTAGGGGGTGGGAGGGATTGTCCATGATGGCCAGGAGTTTAGTCTTCATCCTGCTATTGGCCACCTCCTCCACAGTATTCAAGGTGGTACCAAGGACAGATCCAGCTTTCTTGATAAGCCTATTCAGCCTCCTGCTGTCGCCTTCCTTGATGTTACCCCCCCAACATACCACCGCATACAGCACTGTGCTGGCCACCACTGATTGGTAGAACATGTTTAACAGAGTCCTACACACACCAAAGGAGCTGAGCCTCCTCAGGAAATAAAGCCGGCTCTGGCCCTTCTTGTACAAGACATCGGTGTTCCCAGTCCAGTCCAGCTTGTTGTCCAATTGCACGCCCAGATATTTGTAGCTCTGGACCACCTCCACATCTTCTCCCTCGATGGAAACAGGAGACAGGGGGGGAGCCCCCTTCCTCCTAAAATCCACCACGATCTCCTTTGTTTTGGCAATGTTGAGTAACAGGTGGTTCTGTTTACACCACTGGACAAAGCTGTTAACCAGTCCTCTGTACTCCATATCTTTGCCTCCGCTGACACGTGCCACAATAGCAGAATCATCTGCATACTTCTGCAAATGGCATGTAGCTGTATTGTGCCTGAAATCTGAGGTGTAGAGACTAAAGAGGAAGGGAGCCAGAACTGTCCCCTGGGGGGCGCCAGTGTTACTCACCACCCAGTCTGACACACATCCTTGCAGCCGCACAAACTGTGGCCTGTTGGTCAGATAGTCTGTGATCCAGGAGACAATGGGAGAATCCACCTGCATCCTCAGCAGCTTATCGGCAAGTAGTAAGGGCTGTATGGTGTTGAAAGCACTGGAGAAGTCAAAAAACATGACCCTCACAGTGCTGCCAGGCTCATCTACAAGGGAGTAGGCTCTGTGTAGCAGGTAGATGATGGCATCATCCACACCAATGTCTGCCTCGTAGGCAAACTGCAAGGGGTCTAGGAATGTCTTCACCAGGGGCCTCATGTGTGCTAGCACCAGTCTTTCCATGGTCTTCATTATGTGGGATGTCAAGGCCACCGGTCTAAAGTCATTCAGAACACTGGGGTTCTTCTTCTTTGGCACTGGTACCAGGCAAGATGTTTTCCACAATGATGGGACCGTTTCTAGACGGAGGCTCAGGTTAAAAACATGCTGGAGTACACCACACAGCTGGTCTGCACAGACTTTGAGGACCCTTGGGCTCACACCATCAGGGCCCGCAGCTTTCCTGGTTTGGAGTTTCCCCAGCTGTCTCTTCACCTGAGCAGTAGTGATGAAGATGGGGGTGGAGGGGGGGCCGTTGTGTGTATCAGTGGTGTTACCAGTGGGGGAGGGGGGGTGTTCTGGCAGCTGAAAAGAGCAAGAGGAGGAGGAGCTAGGGGTGTATAAAGGGGGGTATAAAGATGGGTATAAAGATGCCTGCCGCCCATGGCTATCCAAAAAATCTTCTAAGTACAAAGCACCACCAGGTCCCTGCGGAGGGGGGTCCCCTCCACCCAGCCCCGTATCCAGGATCGGGGTGCCTTGGTCTGGGTAGAGAGGGACCCCCGAAGGGGGTCTCCTGGTTGTTTTTGAAAAATACCAAAAATTATTGAAAGTACAAAGTACCACCAGGTCCCTGCGGAGGGGGGTCTCCTCCACCCAGCCCCGTACCCAGGATCGGAGTGCCTTGGTCTGGGTAGAGAGAGACCCCCGAAGGGGGTCCTCTGGTTGTTTTTGAAAAATACCAAAAATATTCAAAGTACAAAGTACCACCAGGTCCCTGCGGAGGGGGGTCTCCTCCACCCAGCCCCGTACCCAGGATCGGAGTGCCTTGGTCTGGGTAGAGAGAGACCCCCGAAGGGGGTCCTCTGGTTGTTTTTGAAAAATACCAAAAATTATTGAAAGTACAAAGTACCACCAGGTCCCTGCGGAGGGGGGTCTCCTCCACCCAGCCCCGTACCCAGGATCTGAGTGCCATGGTCTGGGTAGAGAGAGACCCCCGCGGGGTCCTCTGGTTGTTTTTGAAAAATACCAAAACTATTCAAAGTACAAAGTACCACCAGGTCCCTGCGGAGGGGGGTATATTAATATTTTTGGTATTTTTCAAAAACAACCAGAGGACCCCCTTCGGGGGTCTCTCTCTACCCAGACCAAGGCACTCCGATCCTGGGTACGGGGCTGGGTGGAGGAGACCCCCCTCCGCAGGGACCTGGTGGTACTTTGTACTTTCAATAATTTTTGGTATTTTTCAAAAACAACCAGGAGACCCCCTTCGGGGGTCCCTCTCTACCCAGACCAAGGCACCCCGATCCTGGATACGGGGCTGGGTGGAGGGGACCCCCCTCCGCAGGGACCTGGTGGTGCTTTGTACTTAGAAGATTTTTTGGATAGCCATGGGCGGCAGGCATCTTTATATATTATTATATATTATATCACATATTAATATTATAGAGACACAAATATATTATCGCGAAAACATTTTATTAACGTTCTGTTAAAACAAACAAATTGTCCATAATTCACTAAATAATCACCATTAAGCCTCTTCAAACTTATTAAGTTTGAAGAGGCTTAATGGTGATTATAAGTTATTTAATAAAACGTTCTGTTAAAACAAACAAATTGTCCATAATTCACTAAATAATCACCATTAAGCCTCTTCAAACTTATTTAATATATCAATGATATAAATAGGTTACCACTGGAAAAACACGTTCATTGTAAAATAATAAACAAGACTTATCCATAAAGTAACATTGATTTGTAACAGTGTTCAATAAAGTTTTGAAAAGAAAAAAGTGAACAGTCACGGAGCCCCGCCCCCTCCTCCCTAAACCCCGCCCCCTCCTCCCTCCCCAAGATCTTCCCTTGGCAGATCTGCGGCAGATCTTCCCCTCTTGGTCTCCAGCTACTCATGACTCCTTTCTAGAGCTCCGTTCCATCAGCAACGATAGGACATCCGGTTTTTGAGCTGGCAACAATAAGG
>NC_139944.1:3129200-3291700 GCF_963454915.1 Gymnoscopelus microlampas
TTTATTAACTGTTAATAAGTAGTTAATAAGTTGTTTATTAACTGTTAATTAATGCTTGTTACCAGGACGTTCGTTTAAAGTGCTACCAATAGTTTCAGTACTATTTACGACCAATTTGAGGCCTAATCACTGTCACAAGCATAGATGAATGTATCTCCAGCATCAAGTCAGACTTGAGTGATGACAACTGGATGATCCACCTCATACACATGGACTCCTGCTGCTACACTGGGTCCTGCTTCAGAACCTCCTTGTAGATCCACCTCTTCATACTGGTGGTATTCTGTCTCTACTCTGGGTCCATCTGGTAGATCTATGTCTTCATACTGGTGGTATTCTGTCTCTACTCTGGATCCATCTTGTAGATCTATGTCATCATATTCTTCTTCGTCTTCACTGGGTCCAGAAGCTTCAGCATCAGAACCAACAACGTTATAATAAACTATCTCAACGTTCTCTCGTCTGACGTTATAATACACCAACTCAACGTTCTCCGCTCCTTCTCTCTGCCCTCTGGTGGCCTGGAGAAACACAGCAGCATCCAACTTTAATTTACTAGATCAGATCAGGTTCTCTTCAATAAAAACAGTGCAACATTCCATAACTTCTTCATTTACATTACAATCTTGTATAAAATAAGGATAAATAAAGTTGAATAAAGATGTGTAATTACCCTCCAGTAGCGATAGAGGACACTGGTTATCAGCATCAGCAGCATTATGATAACTTTGGTGATGTTAGATGTCAGATGAGAAGCTGTGAGAGAAATGTGTTAGAACATCATGAAACATCATCTAAGGAACCACTCTCATTAAAAAAAAATCTTAATATGGTAACAATTCATGTCATTGGTTAAATTATCTATGCTTCTTTGATTGTGATTCATCTTGTAATTTGAAAAGTTCATTTCATTCAATTTACCTTTGACAGTGAGGGAGAGGAAGTCGCTCTCAGAGGAGAAGTTATGATTAAAAACATTGACGTGATAAACACAGCTGTAATTTCCTTGGTGGGTGTGGTTTGCTTCAGGAAACAGGAAGTTGGCAAACAGTAAGTTGGCAGAATGATTGACGTGTGGCTGGATGTAGGTGTGTGTTGTGTTGAAACTGCTGTCGTTCCCTTGGTGGGTGTGGTTTGCTTCAGGAAACAGGAAGTTGTCAGAATGATTGACAGCTGGCTGGATGTGGTTGTGTGTTGTGTTGAAACTGCTGTCGTTCCCTTCGTGGGTGTGGTTTGCTTCAGGAAACAGGAGGTTGGCAAACAGGAAGTTGTCAGATTGATTGACAGCTGGCAGGGTTTGGTTGTTTGTTGTGTTAAAACTGCTGTCGTTCCCTTGGTGGGTGTGGTTTGCTGCCGGTAACAGGAAGTTATCAGAATGATTGACAGGTGGCTGGGTGTGGTTGTGTGTTGTGTTGAAACTGCTGTCGTTCCCTTGGTGGGTGTGGTTTGCTGCCGGGAACAGGAAGTTGTCAGAGTGATTGACAGCTGGCAGGATGTAGGTGTGTGATGTGTTGGATCCAGTGAAGGTGAGGTGGAAGGAGCCTCCTGGGTACTGTGGCTGGATGGAGCAGCTGATGGAGAAGCTGGAACCCTCCATCACTTGTGGCCCCTGATGCTGGCCCTCAGAAACCCCGTTCATGGAGGAAGAGTAGAAGGTGATGCTTGGATTAAATGGCAGATCTGTAACAAGACAGAGGTGATTGACTGAAACAACAGATTTACAAACAGAGAGAGAAAATTACAATAAGGTCAAATCAAATGAGACAAAGAAAATTGTAAACATCATTGTCGCTAAACAGAGAGATGACTCTGTGTCTGACAGACAGACAGACAGACAGACAGACAGACAGACAGACAGACAGACAGACAGACAGACAGACAGACAGAGAGAATAATGTAAATATGCCATTGAGGAAGTCACTGTTTTACCTGAACAGATCACCTCCAGTCTGGCAGTGGAATGACCAGAAACCTTTGTTCCACATTCTCTCAGTGAAGACTCAGACCCAACACAGGAAGATGAAATCCACCAAACAGGTTCACGCGTAAAACCAGAATTACACTTTCTTGATAAAGCAGAGCCACAGTCCAGCTGTCTACACACTAAAGCTGATGACTTGAAGTTCCAGTCAGACCAACCATCCACTGGTCTCCATGTTCCCTGGTGTTTCATCTCCAGTATACCAATGCAGTTACTGATTCCTCCCACCAACCTGATATCAGCAGACTCTGTAGAGAGTCAAGAGAGTAATAGTCCAAGAGCTTAGCTCCCAAATACAAAGGAATCGTTCAGTTTGTGATAAAAGCATGACATTTGGTACACTTATAGCCAAAGGCATTCCAAAAAGAATTGGATATGGAGCCATCATGAATTTTCAACATGGCGCCCATGGCAGCCATTTTTCAAAATGGCCGCCAGTAACAACTGTTTTCTTATGAATGATAGATATAATATGATATTTCAGACTTATTTACTATACATAGTACTTGGTAAATGTCTTTTGGATAATAGAAAATTGTCATTGAATATTCAAGATGGCAGCCGTCACTTGATATGATATGGGAGATCTCGGTGTCAAATCAGTCAGTTTTTATGATGCAGAATTCAAATTTGGAACTTTGGAATTGGCCAGAAGCTTCCTTCTACCTCACAACTGAATATGACCACTGTTTCTTTCAAGATGGCAGCCGTATAGCCGGAATAAAAATTATAATGGCAAGAAAAGAGAGCTATTATCTATTTTATTGGAATAAAAATGTTGATCCAATAAGCTAAAAAATCCCTATATCTGCAAAATGAAAACAACTGAACCATTCGATGAATGGAAATGTAATAGAGTGGATGTTGAAGCACAGCCAGGGCACACTGGTGACACCACTGCTGTGAAACTCGGCATGGGGTTCAGTGCCAGCTAAATACACTCTTTATAATGCCATATTTTCTGTAATTAATGTGCTGGTTGTGGTGATAGTTTAGTGGTAGTGTAGTTTAGTTTCCTAAATGCTATCTAATGTTAGCCCCACATCTACTTATAGTTTACATATTTAGATGTAGTTAGATAGCCGCACCTGAATGGACAGGATGTGCCAGCGCGGGAGAGCCGAGCCAAGGGTAACGGGGCTTTATATGACTTTCATATAGTTACCCGGATGGTGTACAGATCGCACAGGAATTAAATGGTACTGGATGAACGATCGGGCTAGGTGTAGGGGAATGTTCTTATCCGAACCTAGTTGTATCCCATACTTGAATGTGTTTCCCTGTAGTAAAAGGTGGTAAAAGGATAGTCCCTCGGCCTTTACTGCAAACATTGTTTTTTTCTTGTGTAAGAAAATGTCTAAGAAATTCCAACTTGTGAATTTTGATGGTGAAGGACCATCAACTTCTTTATTATATGCTTATATATAGCTCTGTATTATATGCCAAGACGGCAGAGGCATTGAGATGTCCTTTGCAGTCCAAGCGAGCAGACAAGGGGAGTGGATACACTTCACTTGCAGAGCATTAAATCCAGTTTAATGAACTTGGCCAGCTCCCTTCAACATTTCCAATTGGAAGACTGGATGAGGGTCATGTTGTTGAAGCAGCCATGATTGCGAACAAAGCTCAATACCATCAAACATGCAGGCTGAAGTACAATGAAACCAAGTTGAAAAGAGCAAAAAAACGAGCATGCAGTGAAAGTCTTGATGAACAGTCAGAATGCAAACTCAGAAGGTCCCAACCAAGTCGGACTCCTGAAATGAGACAGGACATGTGTTTTTTCTGCAGACAGCCTGCTGGCAATGAAGGCCTTCATGAGGCTGCAAGATTTAAATTGGACCATCGGGTGCGCGCTGCTGCAACCCTACTTCAAGATACAGAATTACTTGGGCGACTTAGTGCTGGGGACATGGTAGCCATTGAAGCTAAGTATCACACCAGATGCCTAGTGGGTCTCTATAATCGTGCCAGAAAGGCTAACTTAGAATTTAGACATGCAGCATCAACCTCTGGTGTTGTGTTTGCTGCGTTGGTGCTTTACATAGAAGAGACCAGGCAACACGATGGGTCAGCACCTGTATTCAAACTAGCTGAACTTTCCCAGGTCTACAAGTCACGAATGGAACAGCTAGGAGTAGAGGTTGATAACTCTACACGGCTGAAAGAGAGACTTCTTGCCGAGTTCCCTGATATGCGAGGTTACAACAAGGGAAGAGATATCCTGATGGCCTTTGAAGACGACATCGGCACTGCTCTTTCCTGAGCTTACACATGCCCTGTTGAAATTGTCTTCAGCACCAAATGACATACCACAGGAGGTAATGACCACAATTGAGAGGTTTATTATCTTACTCTATGACCGAACCAGCACATGCACAGAAATAGATACGGCAAGGAGGAAGTTATTTGCAAAGAGGCACAATGTACAATCAATCCCTCCGACCAAGACTGCCCTAGAAGAGCATGTCAAGAGAGCAGTATACCAAGGAGGCCACGTGTGGGGTCAAGTGCTGGTGTCAACACCAGAACTACCTTCACCGTGCAAATGGGGCTGGTCAAAGACATCTGAGGGGGACTATGAACCCTTCTGGACATGCCTACCAGATGCAGGCCAGTCCAGTTATGAACTTGTCTCTTGCAAATGTAAGAAGGGTTGTGTTGGGCAGTGCAAGTGCAAAAAAGCTCAGTTGCAGTGCACAGCTCTCTGTTTCTGTGAAGGCGAGTGTGAATGGTCTTTCCTGTGATAGACCCTAGGTTTAGCCTCACTTAATATGAGTCTTGTGAGATAGATGGAAGCTTCTTAGAAAGTTCCTAATTCAACTCTTGCATCAAGAAAAATGTATAATTCGACACAGAGATCATCCATATCTAACTTAGTCCAGGGGCCAAGCCATATTTTGGTACCACCTAAGGTGACCGTAAAGTTTTTATATTTTTGTCTTCCTACATGTCTCTAGTTTATATTTTAGTATGATAACCCTTCCAATCTTGTAGCTTAATGGCAGTTATCACTACCTACCGGCTAATGTATCCGGAGACACAAAGTAGAATCTTTGTGTCTCCTACCGGAAATACAGGCGGGCATCAAATTATTGCGACAAAAAACAAAATATATCCATGTATTCAAGGCTTCATGGGGTGTGCAATTGATAGAAAATAAATATTTTTTTGGGCGAACTCCTCCTTTAAGTTTCTCTACCCATTCAGCTATGACCACCCTAGACCGAAGGAGGGTCAACTTTTACAAGCTTATGGAAAGCAGTCTTTTTGCAAACACCAAAAATCTGAGAAGTTATCAATTGCACACCCCATGAAGCCTTGAATACATGGATATATTTTGTTTTTTTGTCGCAATAATTTGATGCCCGCCTGTATTTCCGGTAGGAGACACAAAGATTCTACTTTGTGTCTCCTACCGGATACATTAGCCGGTAGGTAGTGATAACTGCCATTAAGCTACAAGATTGGAAGGGTTATCATACCAAAATATAAACTAGAGACATGTAGGAAGACAAAAATACAAAAACTTTACGGTCACCTTAGGTGGTACCAATTTGTGAGAATATCAGTGTTGGCCCCTGGACTAACTAGTCTGAAAAAATGGCGGACATTTTGAATTTTCAATGAAAATGTTCAACTATCCAAAAAACATATTACCAAGTACATAATGGTAAATAAATTCAACAAATCATATTATATCCATCACTCATTAGAAAACAGTTGTTGCTGGTGGCCATTTAGAAAAATGGCTGCCATGGGCGCCATGTTGAAAATTCATGACGCCTCCATATCTAAATCTTTTGGGAATGCCTTTAGCTATAAGTGTACCAAATGTCATGCTTTTATCACAAACTGAACAATTCCTTTGTTTTTGGGAGCTAAGCTCTTGGAATACATGTGACGGCTGCCATCTTGAAAAATGGTGGCCATCTTGAATATTCGATGACAATTTTCTATTATCCAAAAGACATTTACCAAGTACTATGTATAGTAAATAAGTCTGAAATATCATATTATATCCATCATTCATAAGAAAAGAGTTGTTGCTGGCGGCCATTTTGAAAAATGGCTGCCATGGGCGCCATGTTGAAAATTCATGATGGCTCCATATCCAATTCTTTTTGGAATGCCTTTGGCTATAAGTGTACCAAATTTCATGCTTTTATCACAAATTGAACGATTGTTTTGGTTTTCTGCTGCACTATAACAAGTAAACATTAAAGAAAAAAATTTAATTTGATAAGAAAATTATAACACAAACTAAAAATATAGTTTGTATTTTACCTAAGCAGGTGAGTTCAACAGTCTTGTTAGGTGTGGAGGTGTTAATAGTTGAGTCTGAGGTTGTACAGTCCAGGAGAACAGACTCGTTGCCTTCACACTGGAACTCTTTGGTCCACATTGAAGTGTTCACGTCTCCATAGAGCGCCCCCTGGAGGACTGAAGGAGCCCCACAGCCAAGCTGCCTACAGACCACCTCTGCATCCTGCTTGCCAAAGTCACCTTCACACACTGAGACCCACGACTGATTAGACTTCACCTCCACTCTGCCTGAACATGAACTAGTCCCATTCACCAACCTCACTGACTCTGGAGATAGAGAGAGAGAGCGGGAGAGAGAGAGAGAGAGAGAGTAGTACATTTCAAGTCGTACACTTTGAAAGGCTGATGATAAAAAACATGATTGTCAGCGGTATTAACAATCACTCTCATTACTGATGTTCAAACAAAACAACACAATTCAAAATGAACACAGAGGGAAGTTGCCGTCAGAGACCCATAATAATATTTAGATATATTTTTTTTATTGTGATATCACGATAATGACAATATTGTTGCATCAACAATATATACAGTACAAATACATGAACACATTCATATTTAGTTCATAACCTCCTGGGGTTGCAGTCGTGGGGGTGCAGCACCCAGAGCTGAGGGTGCAGCACCCAGGGCTGGGGTTGTGGCCGTACCCTGTAAATATTACTGTTGTTGAAGAAGTAGTAGTTTGTTACCTGAACAGATCACCTCCAGTATGTACAAGGAAGTAGCAGACATCTGTGTTCCACACTCCCTCAGTGAAGACTCAGACCCAACACAGGAAGATGTAATCCTCCATGTAGGTTTATGTGTAGAACCAGAACTCCTTTCGGTTGAAACAGCAGAGCCACAGTCCAGCTGTCTACACACTACAGATGATGACTTCAGGTTCCAGGCAGACCAACCATCCACTGGTCTCCACTCTCCCTGGTGTTTCATCTCCAGTAGACCAGTACAGTTATTGGTTCCTTCAACCAACCTGACATCATCAGACTCTGTAGAGCCAAGAAAGTAAAGGTAAAAACACCCCAAACTATTATGTTCATTATACAATGATAACCCAAACCTAAAGTGTAGTTTGCTTTTTACCTGAGCAGGTGAGTCCAACAGTCTTGCCAGGTGAGCTTGTGTTTCTAGTTGAGTCTGAGGTTCTACAGTCCAGGAGAACAGACTCACTGCCTTCACACTGGAACTGATTGGTCCACATTGATGCATTCACTTCTCCATAGAGTGCCCCCTGGAGGACTGAAGGAGCCCCACAGCCAAGCTGCCTACAGACCACCTCTGCATCCTGCTGGTCAAAGTCACCTTCACACACTGAGACCCACGACTGATTAGACTTCACCTCCACTCTGCCTGAACACACACTAGTCCCATTCACCAACCTCACAGACTCTGGAGAGAGAGAGAGAGAGAGAGAGAGAGAGAGAGAGAGAGAGAGAGAGAGAGAGAGAGAGAGAGAGAGAGAGAGAGAGAGAGAGAGAGAGAGAGAGAGAGAGAGAGAGAGAGAGAGAATTTCACAAATCAAATCCACTATTGCCTATATATATGAATCCATAATGGATGCATTTTGAAATCTAAACACATCACATGCAAGTATTTTAATGAACCCTTAAACACACACACACACACACACACACACACACACACACACACACACACACACACACACACACACACACACACACACACACACACACACACACACACACACACACACACACAGAATGACAAATAGCAATATACTCAGCCTAGAATGAATTCATACATATGGAAATACATAATTAATCAATAAAAAATGCATTCACAATTAAGTAAAGAGTGAAAAAAAAACTAAAAACAAATCATCATCAGATCCTCCCCAATAGCTCAGACTAAAAGCCTCCATGACAGATTAAATAGGTGACTTTAAAGATTGTCATTGTTCAAGTCATTGTTTTTCGTTACCTGAACAGATCACTGTGGGTCTGCCTGTAATCAAACCTTTCCGTTTGATACCAAAAGTCTCCATCATGACACAGTCGCTCAGTGAAGACTCAGAACCAGCACAGTAAGGTGTAATCCTCCATACAGGTTGATGTGTAAAACCAGAACTCCTTTCTGTTGAAACAGCAGAACCACAGTCCAGCTGTCTACACACTACAGATGATGACTTCAGGTTCCAGTGAAACCCGCCATCCACTGGCTTCCACTCTCCCTGGTGTTTCATTTCCAGTTCACCAGTACAGTTACTGATTCCTCCCACCAACCTGACATTATCAATCACTGTAAAGTGGCAATAACGTAAACATTAATGCAATACACTTACTTGTATTATAAAATATTAAACCAAAGCAAGAAAATAGCTTGTCTTTTACCTGAACAGGTGAGTTCAACAGTCGTGTTAGCTGAGCTGGTGTTACTAGTTGAGTTTGAAGTTCCACAGTCCAGGAGAACAGACTCGTTGCCTTCACACTGGAACTCTTTGGTCCATATTGGAGTCTCAACTTCTACATAGAGCGCCCCCTGGAGGACTGAAGGAGCCCCACAGCCAAGCTCCCTACACACCACCTCTGCATCCTGCTGGTCAAAGTCACCTTCACACACTGAGACCCAGGACTGATTATACTTCACCTCCACTCTGCCTGAACACACACTAGTCCCATTCACCAACCTCACTGACTCTGGAGAGAGAGAGAGAGAGAGAGAGAGAGAGAGAGAGAGAGAGAGAGAGAGAGAGAGAGAGAGAGAGAGAGAGAGAGAGAGAGAGAGAGAGAGAGAGAGAGAGAGAGAGAGAGAATTGTAAACACATCAGATTCAAGTTGTTTAACTGTACCTCTATACACACAGAGATGAAGACACTGTACCTCTATACACACAGAGATGAAGACACATATTAAATGTTAAATGATCTTTAAAATAGATACACATATACTGTACATAAATTACTAACAGTATGTCCATAAACAAACAGAGGAAAATCAACATTAACAAAACAATGGTAGTCATAATAATCATGGAAGTCTAACCTCCATACTCTTTCTATTTGACATTTAACATTATCTCTTAACTAGCGCTGTGGTGTCACCTAGCACTGTTTTCTATTTCAACACATCGAGTGCCATAAACGGTCCGGGCCGTTTTTGACCCAATTCTATTTTTATACGAGGGGCCCACGTGGGGCGCTAAAACAAAACTTTGGGATCATCCAAGGAGTTTCTGAGAAGGAGAGGCCAGATGTGGCTCCATGTCAAAAATCCTTCCGGTCGGCGTTTCCAATGTTATCTCCTTGACTAAAAGCTTAATAACTCCATTTCTTTTTAACGTGGTGGGAGCGGGCCGTTTTCGATCGGCGATCACTCTGCAATGGAGGATCGTGTTGGAAATATTATTGTTCCAGGCCTTAGTCGGGACCCTCCACCGTCTCGCACGCACGCTTTGTTTACATGCACTTCCGTGTCGGGGCTTCTACAGCACGAAACGTATAACGTATGTGGATGGAAGAAATGCAGGCACTGAAAGTATAATATTTTAATAAACCTCTGGCACCCAATGTGTTAAAGGGCAACACAGGAGCAATAGCGCTGCATAGCCACAATACGGCCCTGGATTATTCATAGGTGTGGTTTGGCCATTATATTAATAAAACCAATCAGCGTGCCGGGTGCCTTTAAGCTTCGGCTTTAAGAAAAAGGTGGAACTTTGTGCAAACCACAGTACTAACTTTTGTGCATGTGTTTAAATGGCGAGATCAATATAGCACATAACACTTTCCTATTATGCTGACGTGAAAGCACTGAGCGGCCTTAATAAGCAGGATAGTCAATGGAGAGCAGGTCATTATTGAGAAATAAACCCCGGCAGGGTGATTAGACAACGATTGCTAGCCTGGGATCCAGCTTGATTCACTACGTTCGCCTGATTTATTTTCTCACTTCATTTATCAGTCTGGCCAGCCTCCTTTTGAGTCGTATTTTAATGATGTAGGCAAGTCAGGAAGTGACTCGAGTTTTACATTGGACAACACTGGTCCCCCCCCCCTACAGACCAATCCGAAGCCGTGGGTTGTTTGCTGTGCACAGAGATAAGAGACTTTCCAGACTGTATAACGAGTGAAAAACAAAATCCGCAGAACGTAGCAAAGCAGTCTGGATCCCAGACTACCAGATTGCTGCTTTGCTGCAACAAAAACATCTGATCAGATATGTGTGAGCAGCAGTAGCACTAGTGCACAAGAACTGTAAAAGAGAAGCCTTGTTTGTTTCAACAACCACTCATCAAACAGGCAAGACAGCGGCCATCTTCTATTGGATTTCATAGGAGTAAGGAAGGATTAAGTGCATTAATATATATGGAAGTAATGCCCCTCTCTCTCTCACAAACACACACACACACACACACACACACACACACACACACACACACACACACACACACACACACACACACACACACACACACACACACACACACACACTTTGTAGAATAAGCAGTAAAACATATAACAAGACTTCAAGACTGTAATCTGTAATCAGTTGTTCTTCTTTCATCTTTGTTTACCTGTTGAGTTGTGTGTTGGTTTAACCTGGAGAGCTGAGGAGAAAAATCATCAAATAAATGAGTTTCACTTTAACAGAGAACATGGATCCTCTCTACCAATACAGCAGCTTGTTGATGTGTTGAAATACAGGACAAGATATCCTTTTTTTCTCCCATTTTGATTACATGTATTGATAAAAATAAGGTGTATTCAGGAATATAAATGAACAGTTTGTTTGATGATTGCAAATAACTTTCATTTTCTCACCTTCTGTGATTCTAATTACTGCATCATGCCAAGAGATAATCCATTGGACTGAATTTAATTTGGATATAAAGATGTCTTCACTCTCCAAATGTTATTACAAATGTATGCAGCACTTTTAGATTCATATCACATACAATAGTTCAGATTTGAATAAGTAATAATCCAAGCAAAAGTTATATTTTACCTGAGCAGGTGAGTCCAACAGTCTTGTCAGGTGAGCTGGTGTTTCTAGTTGAGTTTGAGGTTCTACAGTCCAGGAGAACAGACTCATTGCCTTCACACTGGAACTCTTTGGACCACATTGGACCCTCCACTTCTCCAAAGAGTGCCCCCTGAAGGACTGAAGGAGCCCCACAGCCAAGCTCCCTACAGACCACCTCTGCATCCTGCTGGTCAAAGTCACCTTCACACACTGAGACCCACGACTGATTAGACTTCACCTCCACTCTGCCTGAACACACACTAGTCCCATTCACCAACCTCACTGACTCTGGAGAGGGGGGGAGAGGAAGAGAGGGGGAGATGTACTGCATAGTATGGAGAGAGAGTAAGCATTATATTTTAAAAGAGTTATGTATTAAACCACGCCAATGGATACATGAATCTTTAAAGAATGCATCTGGAACTTTACATACTCTATTAAGTCTAAACATAGATGTGCTCTACTATCAAGTCATGTGACTCAATCTGCATTTATCTAGTAAAAAATCACACCCAGTGTGAAGTGGGCGGTGTGGTCACATTGGTCATTACAGTGATGGAAGTCTCATTACAGTGATGGAGGTCACAACATGACTCACTTTTAAAAAAGGATAAATGACTTTTTTAAAAGTCCATACTGCTATTCATAGGGCTGCACATGTGTCATGTGTTTCGCTGGCCAATCACAGTCCTGAATTTGCAAAGTCAGCCAATCACATTACAGTTAGTGGTGATGACACTAGCTGTAATGTGATTGGCTGATATTACAGCAAGTGTCATGCGAATCAGAAAGTATCGATTTGCATTAACAATGGCAGAGTTTTACTGTGTACAGAATTCTCGGTGTATACAAATTGCAAAAGTATCGATTTGCATTAACAATGGCAGGGTTTTGCAGGGTACATAATTGGCCAATCACGGTGCAGGATTGGGCGGTGTACATAATTGCCAAAAGCCACTTATAGAGGGTGGTTACACCACCCTAAAAATCACACCCAGTGTGAAGTGGGCGGTGTGGTCACAGTGGTCATCACAGTGATGGAAGTGATTAATTAAAAAAAAAACATAACAGTTTTTTTTTAAAGTCCATACTGCTATTCATAGGGTTGCACATGTGTCATGTGTTTCGCTAGCCAATCACAGTCCTGAATTTGCAAAGTCAGCCAATCACATTACAGCTAGTGGTGATGACACTAGCTGTAATGTGATTGGCTGACTTTGCAAAAGTATAGATTTGCATTGACTGTGGAAGGGTTAGGATTGTAGACTGCGTTGTAGACTATTGGCCAATCACAGTGCAGGATTGGTCAGTGTCCAAACCTCACTTATAGGGGGCGGTTACACCGCCCCAAAAATAAATAACAAGACAACTTAAATAACAAATGGAGTTCTTTACACAAATCTTTATTTTAAATGCACTGAATGAACTGTGAACTCCAGATGAAAATAAATGGCACATTCTAAATGCATTTTGATAATGACACAACTTTTAAAAGCCACACAGACATGCAGATATAGAGGGACAGATATGCACAGTAGAGACAAGCTATAGAGTGTGTGAGAGAGCAATGATATAAGAGAGTGTAAAGATTAGTGTCTTTGTTGACGTAATTGTTTTACCTGAACAGTTCACCATCAGTGTGACAGTGGAATCATAAGACTTTACTGGTCCACACTCCATCAGTGAAGACTCAGAGCCAACACAGGAAGATGGAATCACCCATCCAGCTTGACGCGTAGAAATAGAAGTAAATTCTGTTGAGACAGCAACGCCACAGTACAGCTGTCTACACACTACAGATGAGGACATCCTGTTCCAGTCAAACCAAGCCAACAATGGTCTCCACTCTCCCTGGTGTTTCATCTCCAGTATGCCACTACAGTGACTGGTTCCTTCCACCAACCTGACATCATCAGACTCTGTACAAACAATAAGCAGTAAAAAAAATAATAATTAAAAGACCTTCAAGACTGTAATCTATGTTCTGTTGTTCTTCTTTCATCTTTGTTTACCTGTTGAGTTGTGTGTTGGTTTAACCTGGAGAGCTGAGGAGAAAAATCATTAAATAAATGAGTTTCACTTTAACAGAGTACATGGATCCTCTCTACCAATACAGCAGCTTGTTGATGTGTTGGAATACAGGACAAGATGTCCTTTGTTTCTCCTGATGACGAAATGAATGATTTATACCAAAACAGATGCAAATATGTATACAGTATTGACAACAGTTTTTAGTTTTTTCCTATTCACATTTGACAGTTCATATTTTGGACACTAATACAAAGCAAGCCATGCACCTGCTACTCTGTGTGGTGTAACTTCCTCTTATGTCACATGACATCATCAATGTGTTGCAGTTTGTCATAAATATCAAGCAAACTGTGTAGGTTGTTGACTGAAGCTACAAGAGACCAAAGCCTTCCTGTAGCTTCATCAACTCTCTAAAGTTACACAACACACAACTAACTGTCCATCGTTCAGTACCAACGATGTGTTGTGGTGGTCCGCCCCCTGATTTTATGTTCACGTTCATTCACTATTTTCACACCCCATTCACAAAACCTGTCAGCCTATCACCTTCCTTCAGTCTCCACACATTCTCCACCCCGCTCCCTTTGAAGTTCACTCCAGGAAATCTCCCCGCTGTCCGTGTCACTGTCTGTTTTGTTTAGCGTCTATCACAGAAGAGGCTGTGACCGTTCTGTTTGTGTTAAGGTAGCCTAATATAGTGGATCTAGCGTCCATGCCAGCCGTGCATGTTACAGTCCGCGTCTGGAGGACACCCGTTGGATCCGCGAAAACAAAACAAAACAAACAAACAACAACCGGACCTTGGCGAGGCGACAGCAACGGCGGATCCGGACCCGGCCATTAACCCGGGATTCCACGCCATGGTACCGAAGGTAAAGGGGAGCCTGGTTGTTGGAGTTTAAGCTTCAAGTCTTGTGAAGAGTTGGAGCCTATTAATAGGCGTAACGCAGAGGTTGGAGGGGTTTTGAAGTGGGGTTATTTTGTTTATGTTGGGCGTCGACCTGTTTCCTAAACAGGATTTATTTTGGGATTTTTTTTTTGAGTAAAGCTCTATTTTACTGTGGGTATTTTTTCGGTTGGAAGTGGAACTGAACTATAACCTAATGAATGAATAAAATCCTAAAAAAGGTACTTTTTGGTTTAAACAAGGACTGCATGTTATTTATTTTTTATTTTTTAATGTGTTATTTTTTTAATGTAAACTGTTCAGAAATATATATTGAAACGAACTGTGTTGAATATGAGTCTATTCTAACCTGACGCTGCCAAATCGAAAAAGCTTGTTTGGAACGTAGTTACTCAATACCGCCCCCAGCTGGCAGAGTCAGGTTAAGTCTATTCCTCTTGGTGACTGAAAACTGTTTGGTGTGTAAATTATGTGTTCATGTTGTGTGGTGCATGCAGGTTGCATGGCTGATAAAATATGTATCCTTGTGGTGGGTTGTTTCACTCTTTAAGGTAATTACTCTAAAAAAAATTGAATTTAAAAGGTTATCCGATACTGTGTGTGTGTGTGTGTGTGTGTGTGTGTGTGTGTGTGTGTGTGTGTGTGTGTGTGTGTGTGTGTGTGTGTGTGTGTGTGTCAACTCACAGCAGTTCTCACAGTCGTCTATCGCGTCACATTTCCATGAGAATGGAATGCACTTTTCATTCTTACAAACAAACTAAAGGGGGAGTAAGAGGATTATGTTTAGAATCAGTAATGTATCAAAAGCAGACATGAGGCATAAAGTCATACAGCGTAACACAAGTGAAGGTGAGGTGAATTACCTGGCTGGCAGTGCAGATGGACATGCACTGTTTGCCATCAGCTGCCAAGTAGAAGTTGGTGGGACAGGAACACTTGTAGCCTCCTCCAGGTGAGAGCAGACACAGGTTACTGCAGCCTCCATTGTTGGTCTGACACGGGTGACCGGCCACTGCAGGGTGGAGAAAACATGAGAACACACACCTATATGTTAGAATAAAGCAATAATACACACCAGGCTGTGGTTTAATGTGAGTTTAGAGCAGCTATGAGGTGTTGTTAGGAACGAGAGTGACTACAACCCTCTAACTGTTCTACTATATACATATGCACACACACACACACACACACACACACACACACACACACACACACACACACACACACACACACACACACACACACACACACACACACACACACACACACACACACACACACACACACAAACACACAGTTTGAATTGAAAATTCAATAATATTCCGTGTAACGATAGTTCATGTAGACACGGAAGGCAGAATGTTTATATACTTCATTCACTCCCCGGACCCCCCACCCCCCCATTCGCTTACAAGCTTATACAGTTGTACTCCTTTAAGGCAGTACGTTCAACCTCTTGGCATTCTCATTCGCTACAAGCCAACTCATCTCACGCCCTCATACCCACAGTGCAACACTGGCGGGTCATTTAAGCAGCTTCTGCTCTCTGTTCATTCTAGATGCTATAGCTGTCATTGCAGGTTGTACAGCTGTAGGTTTCAAATTCCCTCCACCTCCCCGGCCTCCTCCCTGTGGCACTTAGTTCATATTGTTATAGGTTGATTCTGTGTATTGTACTGTGGTTCTATGGGTTATACTATGATTCTGTGTATTGTACTGTGGTTCTATGGATTGTACTATGATTTGTGGTAGTTTAATTAGGCATTGAAGATTCAATGTTTATGTAAAACTGTATTTATGCTCTCCTCTGGGGGGTTTGTGATTGAAGATCTGTGTCATGTTTGCACAGGGAATATTTAATATCACAAGAGCAGAGTCACACCGCCAAACTTGAATGCAATATCATTGCATATATGATTATGGTTAATAAATGGTAAATGGATAATTAATGGTCTGGTTATTTCTGAGCTGAAGTGTCTAAATGAACTCTCTACTAACTAAAAAAATCTGTCAAATACTATAGCAGTGGTTCTCGAAGGTGTGGTCCAGGGACCCTCAGGGTTTCTTGAGGGGCTTCCAAATGGACCCTTTACAGGTCTGTAACTCTGAGTGTACAAATGGTTTTATTTGTAAACTCTCAGTTATACCTCTTGACATCTGTATGAATATCCAGCATTGTAACCAAACACAAATAATATCAGTCTTAAGTCTTAGGCTTATCTTAGAAGAAGAGAGGTAGCCCATTCTTCAAACCATCACATCTTCTGCTTTGCCAGGTTTAAAACATTTTTTTTTCTATATATTTTTTATCCCTCGATTTTGTAACCCTTTTTTCACCCGGTGCCAATTTGCTAAGTGATCCTGGGCACTACACTACCCCCACCAGCCTAGGGAGGCCAGGGCCGATGCCATGCCTCCTTCAATGCATGAGAGCCAACTGACCTTCTTGTCACCTGACAGCTAGGGGAGAGTTTCCCTGGTTGGACGTAGTGTGTGGAAGGAACACGTTATTCCAACCAGTTCCTTTCCCCTCCATCAGGCGCCCTAGAGTATGGGCACCTAGAGTATGGGCGCTGATGACGCGGAGGAGAAGACACGCCCCCAGCGCCCACAGCGTCCCCGACGGGAATTAAACCCAGGACCTTCTAGCTGTGAGGCGACAGCGCTACTGACTGTGCCACCGTGCCCCTATTGTACAACATATTTGGTCAATTTAATCTGCAGAAGAGCTCTCCTCACACAGCTGTCTTGTGCTTTACAGTGTTGATATGGGCTTGCAGGTCTAAAGAACTTATATTTGCGACGGACATATAAGTGCCAGCTTTACAGACAATACAATCTGCTTCTCATTGGTCACGACTAAGACGAAAACAGTACTTTTGGCTGATTTCAACGGTGAAATGGCATTTGTGTTTAGGCATTTTTATTCATTCACAGAGAGCTCAGGTTCAGTACAGCCACAGCCAGCCTTTACTTTGTTGTGTTAACCGTACGGGAAGAATAAATATTATTAAGTATGGCTGATTACTATAAGTGTTTTGCCATTGGCATGGCAAGCACCGTTAACCCTTGCATTGTGTTAGAAACCTGCATACACGTTTGGTGTTAGCGGGTCAAATTTGACCCGTGATTTAACTCAGCCCAAAATACAAAAAAAAAAAAATCTTCTCCCACCTCATAGCTGACTTGCTATGCATTCATATCCATGTAAACACTTTTTAAAATATTATGTTGGGTTAGGGTTAGGGTTTCATCTTTCAATAAATCTAATTTTCAATTATAAAAATGTTAAAATTCACTCATTACATTTCCTATAATGAAGACAATGGATAATGATGTTATCTAGCTATAAAGGACTAACATTAGAACACTTTTTTTTTTTTTTTTAATACTTCTTTTATTTTTGTGTGTGGAGGGTCAAAATTGACCCGTATACCATAGAAGGTAAAAAGTCTTTATTTTTCATGAACTCAAACTTTTATTTTACTCCTGATAGCAAATGCTAATTGAGGACAAGTCTCTCTCACTCTCAAACATCTAAACATTGAATGTTGACAATTTGAAAATGAGCCACACTTCTCTGCTGGGTAAAATTTGACCCTTAACACACCAAGTGTCCCTTTTTTTTTAGACCATCAGAATTAACTAAAATGGTGGTAATTAATTTTGTTGCGTTAAAATAGTGTTTTCATGAAGCCTTGTTCGAAGGTAAAGGGTACTTTTTACCTATTTAAACTTGAAAAGAAGAAGAAGAAGAAGAATGTAGTTATACTTCTATAGCACGTTTCAAAACAGACAAAAGTCATAAACCAGCATGAAGAGTAATAATGAGTGTTGTATACAGTAGGTGGTACAGACCCTCAGGTTGTCTATAGGGGTGGTAGATGTGGATGCCATATGGTTTGTCTGTGGTGCTGATGAGCTTGGTCTTGTTGGTACCCTGAGTCTTGTGGGCTCTGTAGATGGAGCTGGTGTCCCGGTCTGTCCAGTAGATGTGCTCCTCAAACAGAGTTATAGCCCGGATGAAGGGGTTGTCCTGACTCACAACTACAGATACACAAAACCAAAAGAGTCAGAATATTATAAAATTAACTTAGTCACCATCAACATTCAGTCATTAGTCTGGTTGCCCTAACAGGGCAACCAGACTATAGTACTCTACCGACTTTCTTCTTTCTTCTAGATAAACTTTATTTCATTGCGCTATTTCTCCCACAGTTTTTTTCCCCCAATTTTGTGTCATATGTCAAAATCACCGGCTTCATCGGGAATCCAGGGCTTGTACTTTGCTAAGAGATAGGTTGTATAGTTTAATTGATATTGATTTATTAGTGCATTAAATGTCCCCATCCACTTTAATGGGAAAATGAAAAAACTCAAATTCGAGTATTTTTTTCTCAAAAACGTAAGGGCTAGAGTTACAAGACTTGGAGGGGAGGTTCATAATTTAGTGTGAAATTATTAAAAGAAAAATTATATAATTTGGCCACATGGTGGTGCTATAAAAGCCCACTTTACGTTTAGGCCTATAACTCTTGAACCGTAGGTCGTAGAATAAAAATCTTTTTTTTTTAGCTCCTCTTCCCACATGCGTTAAAGACCCCCAAGCGGAATTTTGATAGTCCATACCGTTCGTCCGTAATTGGCTTCCAAATTTAGTGGGAGGGGCCTGTTTTACAAAAAAAACGCCAAAAATCACGAACGAAACGTCCAATCAATCCCAAATTTGAATCACATTCAATGGTGGTTCACTCAACAAATCCCCAAAAGCATTTCCACTTTGATCCATAGGGGGCGCCCTGTGGATGCACAAAACGTAACCGTTTGATGCAAAAACATTATTTTGGGGGGGATCAATCCTTTCAAAATGAAACACAAGTGATCTCAGGAGTGACGTGACTATATAATTGTGCCGTTACATTTGTGGGAGGGGCATATTTCTTTAGTGGGAGGGGTCTATTTCCTAAAATCGAAACGGCACGTGTCACGAACGCGGGATCCGATCGGCACCGAATTCGATTGAATATTGTTGAATATCTACTGGTTGTGTTGTAGTGTCAACTGTGAAGAAGGTGAATTATAACTGTTTATTTGGTTTTACTGTTGTTTTAGTATTTCTAGGTTTGTTAGCATAGGAGTGAAGACAAAAAAGTTAATTATAATTCTTATGGGCATATTATTGCATGTTACTGCATGTGCATGTACTGTATGTAACGGTCTGTAGTGTTTATATAGATCTACATGGGTATGTCAATGCATGAACAAACCCTTATTGTACTTATTGTACTCTTTGTGTACTTGTGATAAGGACCCCCTAGAAAATGAGATGATATATCTCAAGGGGTTTAGCCTTTTAATAAAGATACATTATGTGTTCAAATGCATCAATAAAGTATATATTATAACTGTAAATAGTCTAAACTTGCATTGCTATTCTCCTCCTGAAAATTAACAAAAGCTATTCTTATACACAGCCATGAAATCCAGCTTAGTAATTTATCTCAAATAATGAACATGTTAACTGTGTAATTACAGGTTGTGTTCTTAAAATAAGTAAGTATAAGTAAGTAAATATTTTACATTTTGTGACACTATGGACAAATAATCTGTAGAGATAACACCATATTCAGACAAGTAACCTTAGACACACATAGTTGTGCGTGTATGCATGAGTGCGTGTTACTTGATCTGTTGGTTCCGTCCAGGTTGGCAAACTCAATGTAATCCTTCCAGGCATCAGTCCAGTAGATGCGATCATTGATGTAGTCTAATGTCAGAGCGTAGGGGAAGGTGATCTTCTCCTTCACGATGACTCTCCTGTTGGTGCCGTCCATCCCCATCCTGTCTATGTGAGGGTTGACACTTATGTCTGTCCAGTACAAGTATCTGTCAGAGAGACACTGTGTCAGGGTCACTATTCACAACAAATCACACATACAGTGAGTGTACAGTACTAGTAGACAGGCAATATGATAAGCCTTCATCCATGGTTCAATAAGATCATGCTTTTATAAGATTTGTTTTAATCATCTTAGGTGTTATTATGTTTGGACTTTGCTTCATAGGAGCTCCAGAGAGTATAGACAGCTAGAATAGCCAGGAGCCACGGCCCAAACCTAATATATTGTACCCATGTGGTAAATGCTACCCTGTTTTTATTTTCAACTTAGAACTGCATTAAGTATGTGCAGCAATCTATTCAGTTTTACTTATAGATCTAATTCAGTCTTCTTGTTTCACAGAATGGTTGATAAATGAGGTTCATGATCACACCACAGTGCTCTTACCCGTAGCGTACATCTACAGCCATGCCACGTGGCAGGTCCAGGCCGGTGTTGACCAGGACTGTTCGGTACGACCCGTTTAGTTTGGACACCTCTATGGTGTCCCTGTCACTGTCACACCAGTACAGGTTTCCTCCTATCCAATCAACAGCTAGACCATATGGACTACTGGTCGACGTGTTGTGAAGGACCTGTCAACGAGCAATACTTTCTTTCACTTTAAAGCAATTATTTTGCTATGTGTGTACGTTATGTGTTAGATAGGATAGTGTAGAGTGACACTAAATCAGAGAGAGGAGAAACATAGAACACAAGACAAGGAGTCAAATTCAAACACTGGTCCTCACGGCTCACAGGGAGAACATGGCTGAGCCACCAGACATTTTCTTTTCTTGTTTTCCATTTAATGCATCAACAGCGATATCACAAAACGAAACATTTGAATAAAAGTATAAACATTTTGAATAAAAGTATACATATTTTGAATATGGTTTCCCTTCCCCATCATCAGTCCTCTTTGTTGTCATTGTCACACTGACCTGGACGTCACTGCCATTGATGTTCATGCGACTGATCTTGCTGTTTGGGGGAGTGAAGTCTGTCCAGTAGATCATCTGCTGCTGATAGTTAAAGTCCAGAGCCAGTGCCCCAGGTGAGTCCTGTCACACCACAGTAGTTGTGTTAGTCTCTGACAGGAATACATTCCAACATGTCAAAAGCAGTCTGTACAGAGTATTGTATAGGATGTGTTGTTATGTTCAGTGGTTTTCACCTGTTTGAGCACTGTGTCATTGGAACCGTTCAAGTTCATCTTCCTCATATACTTGCCGCTGGCATAGATGAGGAATGGCTCCACCTCTGGAGAAAGTGAGACATGACATATGTATGACGTATGATGATTTACCTTTAACAATTCCACACAGCTCTCAAAGCAGGACTATGGTTGTTTCTTACCAGACGTGGACTTGCAGATGATTGGGTCTTCAGGGCTGAGCTGGAAGCCCTCCACACAGAGACATTGGAAGCTGCCGTGTGTGTTGATGCAGCGCTGGGTGCAGGGATAGGTGTTACATTCATCTATGTCCCCACACGTCTTCTCATCGTCCTGCAGATGGAAGCCAGGCTGGCATTTACACTGTAAGGAGACAGGAACAGATCATGTACACTGTAAGGAGACAGAAACAGATCATGTACACTGTAAGGAGACAGGAACAGATCATGTACACTGTAAGGAGACAGGAACAGATCATGTACACTGTAAGGAGACAGGAACAGATCATGTAGACAGGAACAGAGATGATGACCAGATGTTTCATTAGTGTCTTTGTGGAATCTGTGTACAATGACAGTGTTGTTTTCATACCTTGAAGCCTATGATGAGGTCTTCACAGATGTGGGAGCAGCCACTCAGCTCCTTGTTCAAACACTTTTTAAAGCAGTTGAGCTCATCAGAGCCGTCACCACAGTCGTCCTTACTGTCACACAGCAATGTGTCACCAACACAGTTCCCGTTGTGACAAGTATAGACTGGAACATCACATGTCTGCTCTGTTCCACCTGGAAATGACACAAAGAAGGAGAAGAACAGATGAATAGAATGGTAGTTGTTGGATTAACCCAACAACTACCATTCTATTCCTTCTGTATGTTTATATCGTTTATATTGTTTCAATTCATTCTGTATTGATTGATTCATTGAATAATTTATTAACAGTTTGCAAAAAGTATAGTAATATAGTTATACAATAATGCTAAAAGGATAACACAAGAGGCCCTAAGGGCTTTTTTTCCATTGTGGTCCTGTGTATTCAATTCATCAATACATTTATAGACATACAATAATATACAAGATATAATCAATACTAGGAGCAGTAAAAGTATGTTTACATGTGGGGAATGACCTGTGGGGGGTCATTTCTTTTGGCAGCTAGAAGACTAGTCTAGGTCCAGTTGAAAATGCGGTTTTGAAGTGGTAGGGAGTGGTATAGTAGGACATTCCACATTTTGGTGGCATAATAGTAGAATTAATTCATCCCCATGTTTTTGCTGAATCTGGGAGGGATGAGATCAGTGGAGCTCCCTCTGGTGTTGTGACCATGGGAGTTTATCACTCTTTTGAAGTAGTCTGACAGGTACATGGCCTCTAGTCACCCTAGCATCATGAGCAGTAGTCCAGGCAATCTAGCCCATTTTAGACCCAAAAGTGATAGGGTTCTCTATCATTTATCATTCACCTTAGGCTTTTGATCACACCTCGTATAAACTTCACCATAAGTAATTTCACGCGTGACATCAAAAGATCAATTTTACTTGCCCAAGGAGATATGAACACCAGCTTCCCGGAGTCAGTCTGGTGTCCAAACAGCCTTGACACATTTATTGAAGCAGAGAAGCAGAAGCAAGGCGGTACTTATAAAGTACTTAAAGTAATAAGTACAAAAAGTAATCCATACAAAAGTATTTTACCAGTACTGGAATGAGCACCTCTGATTGGTGCATGTGGCTTGTGCAGAGAGAGTTCTCACATAGAAATATACAGAGGACCCAGTGCTGCTTAGACTTACAGAGATAAGGGAGGAATGTGGCTTCCACTCTAACTATCAACAGACCACCTAATATCAGCGCTTACTCTCTGCACCACTCACACAGTAGAAATGAGTATTTATGCATTAATTAGATGAACACATTAAAATAAGAACAGAACTTATAAACACACATTACATAAAACTGAGAATCGGATCCTTCAAAAAGTCAGACTAATTAAAATAGATTTTTTTTCAACAGATATCATTTCTATGAGGTGTCTAGAACAACATACTAAAAGTCCTAAGAAATCCTATATGCGGAAATATGTTTAATTCTCATCAATTCAAGATGTGTGCTAATACCTCGAGAAAACTAAACACCCTAATGGGCTTTTTTTTCTCTTTTGTCCTATCACAATGAAACTTTCCACAATGAATCTTAACATGAAAACTAAACTTTTTTGTATTACAAGTTTCTTTGGAACTTAATTTGAATATGCAAATTAGCTTAATATATATTGAATATGCCCAAATTTGCATATCACGAAAATGACTTTTCCCCAAAATGTATTATATTTACATTGTTGTTTGTTAATGATATCAAACACACTGATCAGACTTTCATGAACCATTTCATTGAAATATTGTGACTTCATAGAATAACATCAAAAACACCATTCATACTGTATGTATGACAAATGCATAAATCCTCTAACCTGAAACCTGCCCGGCTTGGTTGTACCTGCCTGGGGTATAACCCCCACCGGTATGAATCTACCACCTATAACATGCCATCCCCAGTCTTCTGGACTCATGCTTTCACTTGTTCCTTTCCATTCATTGATCCGGTAGAACACAGAGATTGTGGAACTTCACAGCTGCTGATGATGTTGGTGGAAGAGTTTGAGGTTCCACTGGAGATGTGGTCTTTGATACTTTCTCACAGAATCGCCTGTGTCTCAGCATATCCAGCGATTCATCTTTGTCATCCCCATACAGTGAGACTAGAGCCTTTTCACCTGCTGCAACGATGATTCCTTTTACGACCTTTTCCTCTGACAGGCTGAACACCTTAGCTTGTTTGAGAAAGCTAGAGTCAGTTTTTACTTTTTTCAGTGCCAATCCCTTTCCCAAGCCAAATAGACGAGAAGTTGTTGGTTTATCTAAGTAATAAACTAGAGAGGGCTGGGTGCATCACAGACCATGCAAAGAATGATGCTGATGTGCTCATTGTCCAAACCGCCATTGCCTCAGCCAGAACCAAAGACACGGTCGTAGTAGGAGATGATACAGATTTATTAGTACTCTTGTTACATCAGGCTGATCCAAATGCACAGGAACTGTTTCTGGCACCAGAACCAAAGAAAGGAACAAAAGCAAGAAGGATATGGTGCATAAAGCAGACAAAATAACTACTTGGTCCAAAGGTGTGTGATAATCTCCTCTTCATCCACGCTATTTTAGGCTGTGATTCATCTTCTCGTCTATTTGGCTTGGGAAAGGGATTGGCACTGAAAAAAGTAAAAACTGACTCTAGCTTTCTCAAACAAGCTAAGGTGTTCAGCCTGTCAGTGGAAACGGTTGTAAAAGGAATCATCGTTGCAGCAGGTGAAAAGGCTCTAGTCTCACTGTATGGGGATGACAAAGATGAATCACTGGATATGCTGAGACACAGGCGATTCTGTGAGAAAGTATCGAAGACCACATCTCCAGTGGAACCTCAAACTCTTCCACCAACATCATCAGCTGTGAAGTTCCACCATCTCTGTGTGTTCTACCCATAGACTGTATAAATGAGATGGACAAACCCCCTCCGCTGCTTTCTACAGAGCGAAAATGAAGCCTTTGCTGCAAGACTGTAGGTCCGCCATCTTTCAATACGCGTCAGAATGAGTTCAGACCATTATTGGTTGGGTAACTTGTCAATCAAGAGCGGGGGGGCGGGGAATGAATGCTATTGGTTGTGTAGCGTGTCAATCAAATCATCCCGCCCCTCCTAGAGAATAGCCTACTTTATCGTCAATTTTATAATAAATAGAACCATAATTTAGCAAAACGCATATCCTGATGATTGAAAGGAGACTTTAAACTAGCGACTGGAAGCATATAGAATTTATGACAATTTTTATTACAGTAAGAAAATCTAGTCTAAAGTTTGTCAAAAAACCCATTCACTTGCGCTAAAATAAATTATTTCTGAACCCACAGGTCGGCGCAGGGTAAAACAGCGCCACTCTGGCCATTTTGTCGGCCTCATCGTAAATATCTCAGCCTTGCCCCTTGGTTCTACCAGATCAATGAATGGAAAGGAACAAGTGAAAGCATGAGTCCAGAAGACTGGGGATGGCATGTTATAGGTGGTAGATTCATGCCAATAATGACTGATAAGCCTGCAGGACCACCAGAATTACTTGATGTGGTCTGCTATAGCTGCAAGAAAGACTGCAGCACGAAGAGATGCACATGCAAAAAACATGGACTACCTTGAACTGCCATATGCGGAGAATGTCGTGGTACTAGCTGTACAAATTCCCAGTTGACTGATTTATCTGATGACTATGATCCAGAGTGGAAGAACTAAGCACGCCAAGAACTGAAATAGGGGGTGCAAGAACAAAGAATCATACAAAAAGAGTTGAGGATCACGTTTGAACGATAAAAAAAACAAAAACACAAAAATAACTTTTCTGCTACCTTGTCATGGCGGGGAGGCTTGTGTGCCTCTGTGACCCTGAGGACTATACCGGTGGGGGTTATACCCCCGGCAGGTACAACCAAGCCGGGCAGGTTTCAGGTTAGAGGCCAGTCCAAAAGCAGCATTGCCATCAACCGTTAGCAGTAGGATGGTTGGAGGAAGATTTGACGGATTTATGCATTTGTCATACATATGAATGGTGTTTTTGATGTTATTCTATGAATTCACAATATTTCGATGAAATAGTTCATGAAAGTCTGATCAGTGTGTTTGATATCATTAACAAACAACAATGTAAATATAATACATTTTGGGGAAAAGTAATTTTCGTGATATGCAAATGTGGGCATATTCAATATATAGTAAGCTAATTTGCATATTCAAATTAAGTTTCAAAGAAACTTGTTATACAAAAAAGTTTAGCTTTCATGTTAAGATTCATTGTGGAAAGTTTCATTGTGATCGGACAAAAGAAAAAAAAGCCCATTAGGGTGTTTAGTTTTCTCAAGGTATTAGCACACATCTTGAATTGATGAGAATTAAACATATTTCCGCATCTAGGATTTCTTAGGACTTTTAGTATCTTGTTCTAGACACCTCATATAAATGATATCTGTTGAAAAAAAATCTATTTTAATTAGTCTGTCTTGAAATGCTACTTTGCCTGGACTACAGGGGTTAGGTGAGTCCTAGGTGTGAGGTCTAGTAGTAGTCTTATCAGTTTGTTTTGAGAGGTCTGTATTTTATATTTTAGTGCCTTTGAGGTGTTAAGAGTATCTGAGGTGCATGTATAGTCAAAATGACATATGATGAGCTCAAGATAGTGTCCTTACTTTTGTTGCTATTTTATCACCGTTATCTAAAATACAACCCAGGTAAATAATCTCTTCATTCCTTGTGATAACATTGTCACCCACTCTGATCATAAAGTATATGGCCTTACTGAGGTTCATTTTGGACCCAAAAAGAATGGATTCAGTTTTACCAGGTGTAATGATAGTTTGTTATCAGCGAACCATATGCAGATTTCACCGAGCTCTGAGCTAAGGGCTTTTTCAACCTGCAATTTGTTCTTGTCAGAGACCAGGAAAGCAGAGTCATCCTCCAACAAGAACAAATTGCAGTCACATAATGATGCTATTATACAGAATAAGACCATAAAGCTAGGACAGTAAAGGTGACAGTTATACATGATGAGTAAAGTTCAAAAATGCAATGTTTATGTGTTTATCTTTATGCAGCCCACCCTACCCCAGGCAAGCATGCATACATGTATAGCGTGTATACATACATGCACGCACGCACGCACGCACGCACACGCACGCACACACTCACACACACACACACACACACACACACACACACACACACACACACACACACACACACACACATATATATATATATATATATATATATATATATATATACACACACACACACACACACACACACACACACACACACACACACACACACATATATATATACATACACACACACACACACACACACACACACACACACACACACACACACACACACACACACACACACACACACACACACACACACACACACACACACACTGTTGCACCATTCTAAACTACACACTATTACACAGACTACTAGAGAACCCACACCTAATTATACAGGGTTATGAGCATATTATGATGCCTTATAAGTATGTTCATGATGCGTTATACACATAGGTATACACATAGGTATACACATAGGTTATTAAAAACTCAAACAAAATGTCTGAGCTGAGATCCATGTTTGGAAATGGCAAGGTGGACATTATTTCATTCTCAGATACTAAGTTGGATAATTCCATCAAAGACTTTGAGATTGAAATAAAGGGCTACAATATCATCAGAAAAGACAGAAATCTCTCTGGGGGTGGGGTTTGCATCTATGTAAGATCAGACATTATTTACGAGGTGATCCCAGATATGGATAAAAAACCCACAGAATCGGTCTGGGTCAAAATCTTATACCCACATGCAAAACCACTGATAACTGGCGCCATATACAGACCCCCAGATCAAAATGCATTTTATGACTTGATTGAGGAACATGTTGTGGGTTTAGGAAACTCTGAGACGGTACTAATTGGTGACTTTAACACCTGTGTTCTGAAGGAAGACTCAGCTACCTTTAAGTCCCTCAGAAAGTTCTGTGACCTGCACAGCTTTACCCAGCTGATAAAGCATTTTACAAGGGTGGGCATTGCTTCTCAATCAATCATAGACCTAGTGTTGACGACGGACCAGTCCAGAATTTCCAGGAGTGGTGTGATTGAGTGCAGCTTAAGTGACCACAATATCATTTTCTGCACTCGGAAGATTCACGGACCTAGAGCTCATTGTCACAGGACAATCAGCTGCAGGTCTATGAAACACTACTCAAGTGATCTTCTAACAACAGCTCTTGAAAAAATGGACTGGTCCCATGTCCTAAATTGCACCTCTGTGGAGGAGTCCTGGTCATGTTTCAAAAAAGCTTTTTTGTGTGAACTTGATAACATCGCACCCACAAAGGTGGTGAGGGTCAAAGCAAGCACAGAACCTTGGATGAAGGGTGATATTTTGAATGCCATCAAACTCAGGAACAAAAGCTTCTCCGAGTTCAGAAAAAACAAAAGTGAGCAGCTACTTGAAAAGCGCAGAAAACTACGAAACATAGTTACTAATTTGATCAGAAATGCCAAAAAGAATTTCTTAAATGAGAACATAGAGGCAAACAAAAGCCACCCACAAAAACTGTGGGAGACACTAAAACAATTAGGCTGCAACGGAAAAATTCAGACAAAATCTACAAACATTTGCATTATTTCAAGTGGCTCGCTCACTACCGACAAGCAATTAGTAGCGGACTGTTTTAACAGTTTCTTCACCACAGTTGCAACCCAGTTGGTAAGCAAACTCCCTCAGCATTCAGGTCTGTATGGCCCCGACCACATTCAAGCTCACTATGAGAAACTAGGGGCTAAAAAAGATTCTTTCTCTTTCAAACCTGTATTGACTGTTGATGTGCAAAAAAAACTCCTCGCCCTACAGCCAAACAAGGCCACCGGCCTTGACAACATCCCCACCAGATTCCTCAGAGACGCAGCGGTCTCCATTGCTCCCATAGTAGCCCATATTACAAACTTATCCATAAGTCAGTGTCACGTCCCACAAGAATTCAAGTTGGCAAGAGTAATCCCTCTATATAAAAAAGGAAGCAAACTAGATCCTGGCTGGACCCTCATGCTGGACCTCCAAAAGGCATTTGACACTGTAAACCACGAAATTCTACTTGATAAGCTGAAGGCGATTGGTTTTGATTGCACATCACTAAATTGGATGAGATCTTACTTGGAGGGTAGAGAACAAGTGGTTGACATCAACGGAACCATGTCCTCATCCCTCCCGGTGAGCTGCGGGGTTCCTCAAGGCAGCATTCTAGGGCATTCTTCTATACATTAACGACATGAAGGCTGCCTGTAACTGCAAACTGTTCCTGTTCGCTGATGACTCGGCACTCCTGATCTCGGGTGAGGACAAGTTGCAAGTCGAGGAAGCTCTCAGCTCTGAACTCTCAAAAATCCGTACCTGGCTTACCGATAACAAACTGTCACTACACCTTAGGAAAACTGAATCCATCCTATTTGGGACCAAACATTCCCTCAGTAAAATGAAGGTAAATGACTTCAAGGTCAAAGTCGATGACACAATCATCACTAGCAAAGAAGAGATTACCTATTTGGGATGTATTCTTGACAAACACCTGACAGGTGAAAGCATGGCAACAAAGGTGTTCAAAGGAGTAAACCAGAGAACCAGATTTATGGGCAGAGTTTCCTCTTTTGTCAACCCTCAGGCACTCAGGACCCTCTCAGGGGCCCTGACTCAGCCCCTTTTTGACTATGCTAGCTCCTCTTGGTACTCCAACACCTCAGTGTCACTGAAGACTAAGCTTCAAACCTCCCAAAACAAACTGATTCGACTACTTCTCGGACTGGGGCCCATGACCCACCTCTCTCCCACTCACCTTGCCAGCCTAGGCTGGCTCAGGGTGGAAGACAGGGTTATACAACAAAAAATGGGACTGGTCTTCAAAATTGTAAATGCAGATTTGCCCGAAATGCCCCCTATACCCGCATATCTGTATAAGTACCTCGAAAAAGTTAGTGACACCCACAGTCACAAAACTAGAGGGAGCGTAAACAGCAATCTGGTAACACCCACCCATAAAACAAACATGGGCAAATTCTCCTTCTATAGCACAGCCACCAAGGAATGGAATAGTCTAACCCCATCTGGGCTCTTTCAAAACAGCCCTAAAAACTCATCTTTCTGGAAGCCTAAAGAGGAGCTAGTACCAGTTTCCCTGTAGACAGATGACCCCCCCCATCCCCCCTTTTTTTTGTACATACTTTTTATTTTATTTTCTAATGCTTTTTTTGTATATCATTTTTGGGGCGGTGTAGCCGCCCCCTATAAGTGAGTTTTGGACACCGACCAAAAAATTTGTGTACCCCCTAACCCTTCCATTGTTAACGCAAATCGATACTTTTTTTCATATCAGCCAATCACATTACAGCTAGTGTCATCACCACTAACTGTAATGTGATTGGCTGACTTTGCAAATTCAGGACGGCTAGCGAAACACATGACACATGTGCAGCCCTATGAATAGCAGTATGGACTTTAAAAAAAGTAATTTATCCTTTTTTTAAAGTGAGTCATGTTGTGATGACCACACACCGCCCCCTTCACACTGGGTGTGATTTTTTATTTTCTCATGCCTTTTTTGTACATAATGGTATATATTTTTTCCTCTGTATTCTTATGTTGATTTTTGAACTGTTTTGGTTGCTACTATATATGTCTATGAAATTAATTCAAGGACCCCAACGGAAACAAGTCCGCAAGGACTTTTTTGGCCGGACCTTTTAGACAAAAGTATTATAAATGTAACTGTGTTGTTTTACATTCTTTTGCCTAATAAAAAATTCAATCAATCAATCAATAGGTTGCATAGCAAGTGCTACCGAATAGGGTAACACTTGCTATGCAACCCAAAATTTATTTAAAAATTACCTTTAAAAATCCACACAGCTCTCAAAGCAGGACTATAGTTATTTCCTACCAGACGTGGACTTGCAGATGGTGCGGTCTTCAGGGCTGACCTGGAAGCCCTCCACACAGAGACAGTGGAAGCTGCCAGGTGTGTTGATGCAGCGCTGGGTGCAGGGATAGGTGGTGTTACATTCATCTATGTCCCCACACGTCTTCTCATCTTCCTGCAGATGGAAACCAGGCTGGCATTTACACTGTAAGGAGACAGGAACAGATCATGTACACTGTAAGGAGACAGGAACAGATCATATACACTGTAAGGAGACAGGAACACATCATGTACACTGTAAGGAGACATGAACAGATCATGTACACTGTAAGGAGACAGGAACAGATCATATACACTATAAGGAGACAGGAACAGATCATGAACACTGTAGGGAGACAGGAACAGAAATGATGATGTTGTATATTTTCGATCCCAAGAGCGGGCTATTAATACCGGTTTCCTGGAAAAAGCTTAAAGTAGAGAAGTGGTCCAGAGTCCAAGGTTTTAGGTCAGAGCATCTTTTTATTTCAGCCTGACTGGCCGTCTGCCATTGTTCTGATAAGCAGCGCGCCAGTCACATACAAAGCACATTATTTTATACACTGTTTACCTCCTGTCAACAAGGGGAGGGGTCAGGTAGTTTTAGCCCAGCCCCTGATCCCTGTTCACCAATCACACACATACATGTATTCTAACACAGTTGTTGTCGGGCCGAGTCCCCGCCTACCATGTTGAAACACCTTTAGCAGTTATTACAGTGTAACAATCTGTCTTATTTCTAATTATCAAACTTTACTCTTACAAAGTCTGGTATAGTAATTCTTGTTCAACATCTCTCAAGCTTTAAAATGAATCCACACACTTTAAACTTCATGGTTTCAAACAGCAGTTAGACATACATCAATAAAGACAGCATTTACTCCAGAATGAATCTTCCCTTAATGACATTTCTCTTTGTTAACAGCAGGTCATAGTTATTCAACTTTATTCATTTCAACTATAGCATATGTTTTCACACTGTGTTACTACAAAATAAGCTTTTACCAAGAAATAACAATCTGACTCTAACTTCATCTCTGTCCCATGTCCTAGAGACAGAGGGAATTAACAGATGTTCCACTTTGACCATCACCCTTGCATAAGGACAATAGCCCTGAAATCAACCTCCTGATTAACAAAAGAACTTGGCTCTATGACTTGTTTTGAGTTCACACTCAAAGCTGGGAACCTCTGTTTCAGGACAAAAGGCAGGAAAGATCTGAACACAATAGAATAAAAGCTTCTTCTGTCTTCTTTGGTTAATCAAATCAAGAGGTGTTTTCTCTGTACCTTCTCAAACCCCCACGCACCTGGGCTTCTAAACTTAAACAATGGCCAGAACTTTTGGAGTGCTTGGGAATGCAAATTGATGATCGCCTCCCCCCAGATGGGACAAACACTGTTTCCGACTCCAAACACTGTTAACTACAGAACTCAAAAAATCACCCAGTACTTGTGACACAATATTAAATCAATTGTCTTATGAAATAGCATGTTCATGTTTGAAACTTTACTTCAATGACCAGATGTTTAATTAGTGTCTTTGTGGAATCTGTGTACAATGACAGTGTTGTTTTCATACCTTGAATCCTATGTTGAGGTCTTCACAGATCTGGGAGCAGCCACTCAGCTCCTTGTTCAAACACTCGTTAAAGCAGTTGAGCTCATCAGAGCCGTCACCACAGTCGTCCTTACTGTCACACCGCAATGTGTCACCAACACAGTTCCCGTTGTGACAAGTATAGACTGGAACATCACATGTCTGCTCTGTTCCAGCTGGAAATGACACAAAGAAGGAGAAGAACAGATGAATAGAATGGTAGTTGTTGGATTAACACAACAAATACCACGATATTCCTTCTTTATGTTTATATCATTTATATTCATATTGTTCTCAATGCATTATGTATTGATTGATTGATTATTAACAATTTGCTAAAGATATAGTAATATATTTATACAATAATGCTAAAAGGATAACACAAGAGGCCCGAGGGCTTTGCTTCCATTGTGGTCCTGTGTATTCAATTCATCAAGACCTTTAAAGACATATAATACTATATACAAAATATAATCAATACTAGGAGGAGTACAAGTATATTTACATGGAAACTGTGGGGGTGTAATTTATTTTGGCAGCTAGAAGACTAGTCTAGGTCCAGTTGTAAATTGCGGTTTTAAAGTAAAGTAGGGAGTCACACTTTGTGATGTCTGGTGGTATAGTAGACATTCCACATTTTGGTGGCATAATAGATAAAAAAAAATAGAATGAATTCATCATCATGTTTGTGCCCAATCTGGGGGAATGAGATCAGAGCTCCCTCGGGCGGTGTGCCCATGGTGTTTATCATTCTTTTGAAGTAGTTGGACAAGTACATGAGGCCACTTGCAAGTTGCTTTACTCTGTCCTCTACCCTGATCCATATGATCCATTTGTGTATGTGTGTGCGTGCATGTGCATGTGTATGTGTGTGTGTGT
Source organism: Gymnoscopelus microlampas (assembly GCF_963454915.1). Taxonomy (NCBI): domain Eukaryota; kingdom Metazoa; phylum Chordata; class Actinopteri; order Myctophiformes; family Myctophidae; genus Gymnoscopelus; species Gymnoscopelus microlampas. Next base: position 3,162,568 of record NC_139944.1, read on the forward strand.
GTGTGTGTGTGTGTGTGTGTGTGTGTGTGTGTGTGTGTGTGTGTGTGTGTGTGTGTGTGTGTGTGACACACACACACACACATATATATATACATATACATATATATATATATATATACACACACACACACACACACACACACACACACACACACACACACACACACACACACACACACACACACACACACACACACCATTTTATAACACTGCCTGTGTGTGTGTGTGTGTGTGTGTGTGTGTGTGTGTGTGTGTGTGTGTGTGTGTGTGTGTGTGTGTGTGTGTGTGTGTGTGTGTGTGTGTGTGTGTGTGTGTGTGTGTGTGCGTACAACAGAAGTAGGGGGGACAGAAACACTTGTAGCCTTCTCCAGGTGAGAGCAGACACAGGTGACTGCAGCCTCCATTGTTGGTCTGACATGGATGACCTGATACTGTAGGGTGGAGAAAAGCAGAATATGTAAAGAGTACTTTTTACCTATTTAAACTTGAAAAGAAGAAGAAGAATGCAGTCATATTTCTACAGCACGTTTCAAAACAGATACAAGTCATAAACCAGCATGAAGAGTAATAATGAGAGTGTTGTATACAGTAGGTGGTACAGACCCTCAGGTTGTCTATAGGGGTGGTAGATGTGGATGCCCTTTGGATAGTCTGTGGTGCTGATGAGCTTGGTCTTGTTGGTACCCTGAGTCTTGTGGGCTCTGTAGATGGATCTGGTCTCCCTGTCTGTCCAGTAGATGTTCTCCTCAAACAGAGTTATAGCTATGATGAATGGGATGTCCTGACTCACAACTACAGATACACAAAACATAGAGTCAGAATGTTATAAAATGGGCTTACTAACCATCAACATTCACTCCAAGCTCTAGCGCCCCCATCAACATTCACTCCAAGCTCAGCTCTAGCGCCCGCGCCCACTTGGCAGCGTATGTCACTGGCGTAGCCAGTGGGGCCATGGCTCGGTGAGTAAAGACCCTGTAGCGCGTCTGATATGTGGCATAGAGGGCCGGATTTTAATGGGGTCTTCCTCCAAGTAGGCTACTTTATCATGAAAGTAGGCTCGTTCACGATACATTTACCACATATATGAAGTTTAAACAACTACATACTGTATTACTTTGTGTTTGTGGGTTCATTCAATGAAGACACGTTATTGAAAGAGTAGAGGTTCTTTACTGGTTGAATCTTGGTAGTGGTTACAGGAGAGGCACACCAACAACAACGTTCACTGGCGGGCTTTCAGACAAAGAATGAATGATATCCTTGCGCATGCTCTGTGTGTGCTAGCTAGGCATTACTAGTCAACGGATGTACTGATCAACACAGGCAAAAGTAATCGAGTAGGCAAATAGGATTTGCTCATATCATTACATCTCCTTTTCTTAAAATAAAAGTTTTACTTTTATCAAATTAAATGAATTATTGCACACTGCATTTTAACAGTAGTATTCACAACTCAGTATAACAGTATTCACAACTCACACTCTTAGCTGCTTACAACAAACTTAAAGTCACAATAAACAAATTCAGAGTTTTCACAATTCACTCTTTCCTTTTTTTTTTTTTTTTTTTTTTTCAGTTTTCTTACATCACTCTGCAATAAAGAAATAATCATTAAATGGTCACAACCAGTCTCTTTGTTGGCTTCACAGTCCTTGTGGACTTTCTGACTGATTGCTGAGGTATTTCAACAGTCACTATTCTTTGACTTGCTGTGGCTGGTCCTTTGAGAAGGTCTCGGCGGGTTCTGCGCAGTACAGCGACCTCCTCTGTCTGAATGGTGTATGATCTTGGTTGGACCTGGCTCAGAACAATCCCTTTATGTGACCATGTGTTTGTTTTGTCTTTGAACCTTATTTGGTCAACAGTGTGTAGTTCAGGTAGGTTCCGTGTTCCTCTGTCATAATAGAACTTCTGCTTTTCTTTCTGTTGTTCTTTGATTATCCTCACTTTCTCCCCTTCTTTGGTTTTGAGCAGGATCTCTGGGATGGGTAGGTTTGATTTCAGCAGGCGTCCCATGAGGAGTTGGGCTGGAGACATACCACACTCGAGTGGCGTTGTGCGGTATACCAGCAGGCTCTGGTAGAAGTCAGTAACACTGTCTGTTGCCTTGTACATCAGTTTTTTCACTGTTTTGACAGAATTTTTCCACTAAGCCATTGGACTGTGGAAAGTGTGGGCTTGAGGTTGTGTGCTTAAAGTCCCACTCTTTGGCAAAGGTTCTGAACTTCTCATTTGCAAATTGTGGACCGTTTTCCGAAAAAACCTGACTAGCCACACCGTGTCTGGAGAATATGGCTTTCATGCATGTTATCACTGCTTCTGCAGTGGTGGTGTTCAGTCTACAGACCTCTGGATACAGGGAGTAATAGTCTGTGACAACAAGATAATCTTTACCTTGACATGCAAACAGGTCAGCACCCACCTTCTGGTAAGGTCTGTCTGGCGCTTGATGTGGGTGTAGTGGTTCTGCAGGGTGACTTGCTTGATATTTGAGGCATATTGTGCAGTTTGACACTTCAGTTGTGACATCTTGATTTATTCTAGGCCAGAACATCACTTCACGTGCTCTCTTTTTGCACTTTTCGATTCCCAGATGTCCTTGATGAATCCTTTTGAGCATCTCCTTTCTCAGGCTCTTTGGAATGACAATCTTACTGCCTTTGTAAATTATGTCACCGACCTAAGATAGCTCAGCCCTGTAGTTCCAGTACTCTGCTGTTTCTGGTGAGCAGTTTTGTTTCACGTTGGGCCATCCATCTCTGATGATTTGACTCAATTGTTTCAGTGTTTCATCCTTTTTAGTCTCAGTCCATATGAGCTCCATCTTTGCACCTGCTACTGGCAGTGCACTTGTGATTATGTGTACGTAGGTATCCACATCTTCATCCAGTTTAGTGTTTGCACGCTCCTTTGGGTCAACAGCTCTGGATAGTGTGTCAGCTGTATACATCAGCTTACCTGGGGTGTATGCAACGTTTAGTGAGTAGCGTTGCAGCCTGATCATCATTCGTTGTATGCGGAGTGGACAGTCATTAAGTGGCTTTTGGAACAACGTAATCAAGGGCTTCTGATCGGTTTCCACACTGATTACTTGTCCTGACACAAACTGATGGAATCTCTCGCAGGCATACGTGATGCTGAGCAGCTCTTTCTCTATCTGTGCATATCGCGTTTCCGGGTCTGTCATAGAACGTGATGCATATGCTACAAGTTGCCAGTCCTCATATTTTTGTAGTAGAACTGCACCGAGCCCACTCTGTGATGCATCAGATGATATTTTGATAGGTTTGTCTGGGTCATAGAACCTCAGGACCGGTTCCTCTGTGAGCAGCTTCTTCAGTTCAGTCCATGACTTTTCATGCTCATGATTCCACTGCCATTCTATGTTCTTTTCAGTTAGTTGTCTCAGTGGGGCCATTTTTTCTGACAGGTTGGGTATGAATTTTCCCATGTATGTGATCATCCCATTAAATCTTTGCACATCTTTTTTGCATTGTGGCCTTGGCATGTTTTCGATAGCAGACACCTTTCGTGGGTCTGGTCTGACACCTTCACTGCCCAGAATGTCTCCCACGAATGTCAACTCTGTCACACCCAGCTGACATTTCTCTTCATTCAGCCTCAGGTTTGCTTTCTTTGTTGCTGCTAGCACAGCTTTCAGTCTCTCATCATGCTCAGCTCTGGTGGCACCCCATATAATGATGTCATCCATTGAGGTATCAACTCCTTCTACATGCTCATAGATCATGTTGATTGTTTTGTGATTCAGGAGCTGAAGCAATACCAAATGGTAGTCTTAGAAATCTATATCTGCCAAATGGGCTGTTGAACGTGCACAGTTTTGAACTTGGCTCGTCCAGCTTCATCTGCCAAAATCCTGAAGACGCATCTAGCTTGCTAAAATATTTTGCATTTGCAAACTGTGCCATGATGTCTTCACGAGTAGGAAGCTTGAAGTGTTCTCTCTTAATAGCTCTGTTCAGATCTCTGGGATCCAGGCATATTCTGAGTTTTCCATTCTTTTTGTCCACTACAACGAGGGAACTCACCCACTCAGTCGGCTCATCTATCTTCTGAATCACGTTCAGGCTCTCCATCTTGTCCAATTCTTCTTTCAGCTGCTTTTGCAGAGCAAATGGGACTTTTCTGCATGGATGTATGACTGGTGGCACACTTTTGTCTACTCTGACAGTGTGTTCTCCTGGCAGGCAGCCTAGACCCTGAAACAGGTCTTTGTACTCCTCCACGAGTTCATCATATATAGTCTATTTTTTCCTGTCCACGACAAAGACTCTCTTCACCAGGTGTAGTCTCTCACAGGCTGACAATCCTAGTATGGCCTGCACATCCCTGGGTACAATGATAAACGATAGCTTATGCACTTTGTCTTTGTGTGTCACATTGACAATGCATTTTCCTTTCTTTGGTATATCTGCACCTGCATAGGCTGTCACTTTCATGTTTGCTCTATGTATTTTTGGTCTGGGTCTTATTTTCATGAAATCAGTCTCTGACATGACATTCACATTTGCTCCAGTATCCATTTTGAATGGAAGATGTATGTCATTCACTTTCAGTGTAGTTATCCAATCATTTTCTCCTTTTTCATCATCATTTACAGCATCCACTTAGAATTCCTCTACTTCATCCTCGTCATCAACTGCATCTACCTTGCCTCTCTGTGCTTGGTTATTGCAGCAACGGGCATAATGGTGGTCTTTATTGCAATTATTGCACTTTTTCCCATATGCAGGACACTGCTTAGGTGGATGTTGTGTACCACATATAGATTTCTGATTGGCCATTTTATTTTTGTATGGTTGTCCTGCCCCTTTTTTCACATCAAAGGTCTTATTTTTGTCGAATCTGTGTGTGTATTTTTTCACTGCATCCACATTGCAACTAGCGTCACTTAACAGCTCTTTAGCCTGAGATCTCACTGTCTCTGCAGCTCTACACAGTGCTAAGGCTTTCTCCGGGTCCAGATCTGACTCTCTGAGCAGTCTCTCTCTCAGACCATTATCTGTGATCCCACACGCAATCCTGTCTTTTATCAGTGATTCTGTCAATCCACCGAACTCACATGTCTTGCCTCTGTTTCTCAGCTCATTCACATACTGATCAATGTTTTCTCCCATTTTCTGCACACATGTGAAAAATCTGTGCCTTTCAAACGTCACGTTGCTTTTTGGAATGCAATAAGCTTCAAACTTTTCCATTATTTGGGTTAGCTTCATTTTATCTGCCTCAGTAGCAAAGGTGAAGTTATTGTACACTTCTAGTGCTTCATCTCCCACGACATGCAAGAAAACTGATGCTTTCATCTTAGCACTCTTTTCATCAGCTCCAATTGCAGCTAGATACAGTTCAAAACGCTGTTTGAATCTCTTCCAGTTTTCAGCCACGTTACCTGTTAGCTGAAGAGCTGCTGGTGGACGTAAAGCTTCCATTCTTGCTCCGTTTACAGTTCTCAAAGGTTAGTAACGTCGTCGTCTTTTTCAGCCGGTTTATTGCATCAGCTTACATTCCTCGAATTCCTCGGATTCCTTTTTCTCCGTGGATTCCGTGTATCGTTCCAATTTTCAAACTCTTCTCTTCCAAGCCAGTTCTGACACCATGTATTACTTTGTGTTTGTGGGTTCATTCAATGAAGACACGTTATTGAAAGAGTAGAGGTTCTTTACTGGTTGAATCTTGGTAGTGGTTACAGGAGAGGCACAACAACAACAACAACGTTCACTGGCGGGCTTTCAGACAAAGAATGAATGATATCCTTGCGCATGCTCTGTGTGTGTGCTAGCTAAGCATTACTAGTCAACGGATGTACTGATCAACACAGGCAAAAGTAATCGAGTAGGCAAATAGGATTTGCTCATATCATTACACATACTATCCTAATAAAATATTAAAAGTACATTCCGTGACACAACAACACTTTTAAAAGGTTTTAAAACTTACAGCTTTGGTCCGCCATTACGGCTGGTTCAGGCTGGCTCCAAGTTCATTCCACAGACAACCGTAGGAGCAACGGGATGTTTGGAAGAGTCAGGCCGAAAACAGACTGCATTAAACGGTTACGTGAGTTTCACTGGCCGCCCCCAGGACCCGACGGGACGGTTCTCTGAATTCTTATTTTTAAATACTGTAGTATCACCACATATATGAAGTTTAAACAACTTAATGCTATCCTAAAATATCTTAAAAGTAAATTCCGTGCCACAAAAAAGAAGTTTGAGAGAGTTTTAGAAGTTTAGATGGACGAGAAGTTTAGACGGACGAGAAGTTTATCGCGGACGAAAAAAATGGCGGACGCTCAGATTTTTTCGTGCTGTCAGCTCAGTTCGGGTTGCATTGTGGGACTCGGCTGTCCACCGAAGTGCTTGAAGCGTACATCGGGTGTACGCTTAGAAATGGGGGATAGTAGTGCACATTCAAAGGGTGGATTTGAAGGGGTCTTCGAAATGGGACAGCACTTGGCGCGCCACTGTGACGTCATCGCCCTTAAAATCCGCACATTGCAGGGTGCAACCCCTGAATTGAGACATACCTATTATGTGTTAAAATGCATCAATTAAGTATTATAACGCAAATAATTTCACTTATTTCGTTGTTATTCATCAACTACTCGAGAAAATTAGCAAAATCTATTCTTATAAACAGCCATGAAATCCAGCTTAGTAATTTAACTAACTAGTAGCCTTAGACACACGTGTGTGTGTTACCTGTGTGTCTGCTGGTTCCGTCCAGGTTGGCAAACTCAATGTAATCGTCCTTGGCATCAGTCCAGTAGATGCGATCATTGATGTAGTCTAATGTCAGACCAAACGGCAAGGAGATCTTCTCCTTCACGATGACTCTCCTGTTGGTGCCGTCCATCCCCATCCTCTCTATGTGAGGGTTGACACCTGTCGCTGTCCAGTACAAGTATCTGTCAGAGAGACACTGTGTCAGGGTCAGACGCGTCGCTAGTTCTCTACTAGGTCGGGGGCTTAGCCCCGCAGGCAACGGGCACATGCACGCGCGCGCAGCGCGCGTGCATGTGCCCCTCCTCCCGCGCGCGCGCGAAGCGCGCGCGCGCGATTTTTTCCGCGGATTTCGCGGATTAGGGTGCTTTTTTCCCCGTTTTTTGTTACTTTATTTCGGTTTTAGGGTTAGGGTTAGGGTTAGGTTAGGGTGATAGATATATAATTCCAAAAAAAAAAAAAAACTTTTAATTTTTTAATTTTTCATTTTTTTTTATTGGTGGCTTTGGACAAAACATTGGTGGCTATAGCCACCGAAGCCCACCCCTAACGACGCCACTGGTCAGGGTCACTATTCACAACAAATCACACATACAGTGAGTGTACAGTACTAGTAGACAGGCAATATGATAAGACTTCATCCATGGTTCAAAAATATTTTTCATGCTTTTTTATGATAGGTTTTCATCATCTTAGGTGTCATTATGTTTGGACTTTGCTTCATAGGAGCTCCAGAGAGTATACAGTTAAAAAGGGATGCCAGGAGCCACGCGCCGAACTTAATATGTTGTACCCTCATGTGGTAAATGCTACCCGTCTTAATTTTCTTTTTCTCTTTTTAACTTAGAACTGCATTAAGTATGTGCTGCAATCTAATCGGTTTTACTGTTGTGTGTCTAATCTATTTCAGTCTAATTCAGTCTTCTTGTTTTGGAGGATGGTTGATACATTCAACATGAGGTTCATGATCACACCACAGTGCTCTTACCCGTAGCGTACATCTACAGCCATGCCAAGTGGAGAGTCCAGGCCGGTGTTGACCAGGACTGTTCGGTACGACCCGTTTAGTTTGGACACCTCTATGGTGTCCCTGTCTCTGTCACACCAGTACAGGTTTCCTCCTATCCAATCAACAACCAGACCACCTGGTTTACTGATCGACGTGTTGTGAAGGACCTGTCAACGAGCAATACAAGCTTTCTTTCTTTCTTTCACTTTAAAGCATTTATTTTGCCATTTGTTTGTTTTATTTGTTAGATTGGATAGTGTAGAGTGACACAGAGAGGAGAAACATAGAAAACAAGACAAGGAGTTGGATTCAAACTCTGGTCCTCGCGGCTCACAGGGAGAACATGGCTGAGCCACCAGAAATTAAATTTCCTTGTTTTTCATTTAAAGGACAACTTTTTTTTTTTTTTACAACCTATGTTTATATTTTAGCTTGTAATTAAAGTAAATAAAAGATGAGTGTTATTTTTTTTTTCATTTACTGCTTTCTATAGTTTTAGCAATCTTCGCGATATTTTTTACAGTGTGCGGGGGCATTCTGTCCGGTGGCTAAATATGCCTTTTTTACACAATAAAAAAGGTCCCGTGGTCTTTGATGGCCAGATGTGAGTTATTGGGGGCTAGAAGAGCTACTGTAAATAATAATAAAGAAAACACCGGGTTATTGTGTAAAAAAAAGACATATTTAGCCACCGGACAGAATGCCCCCGCCCACTGTAAGAAAGGTCGCGAAAATTGCTAAAACTATAAAAAGCAGTAAAAACATTTTTTTTAACACTCATCTTTTATTTACTTTAATTACAATCTAAAACATAAACCTTGGTTGTAAAAACACAAAGTTGTCCCTTAACAGATTAACGGTGATATCACAAAACATTTAGAAACATTTGAATAAAAGTATAAACATTTTGAATAAGAATATAAACATTTAGAATATTATTTCCCTTCCCCATCATCTGTCCTCATTGTTGTCATTGTCACACTGACCTGGACGTCACTGCCATCGCTGTTCATGCGACTGATCTTGCTGTTTGGGGGAGTGAAGTCTGTCCAGTAGATCATCTGCTGCTGATAGTTAAAGTCCAGAGCCCCTGCATAGGGTGAGTCCTGTCACACCACAGTAGTTGTGTTAGTCTCTGACAGGAATACATTCCAACATGTCTAAAGCAGTCTGTACAGAGTATTGTATAGGATGTGTTGCAGAGGCGTATTCTCATTGGGGCCAACAAGGCCATGGCCCGGTCTGTAAAACCCTGCTCCCCCAGGGAAAAAAAAATCCAAAAAAAATCAACATAACAACATTAGCAGCCCCTCACCCTTTAAGTCGCCTTTATTTTCAAATGGGGCTCATTTACATTCAGCCGAATTGTTACTGAGTGGCCATTAGAAAACCAGTTTCGCCGTCAAACCGGTTCTCCATTGCGCAGAGACGAGCACCTCTCAATTCAGAAATGTAATAGAAGAAGAACCGTCGTCCTGAAACACCCTGCCCCGCGTCTAAACTGGCGGCCTCTGTGGGGAAGTTGTGTTTTGGGACGAGCGTTCCGTTTTCCACCCGGAATGGCTCGGTAATTCTCAATAGACTTATCAGCCGTTGTTGTGCGGCCCACCCCCCCCTCGGGAGGCATGCGTTAATCCGACAGACCTTTTCTCCGACTATGTGGCATCCGCGTGCGGTTAGGGTTAGGGTGCGGGTTTGGTTCGGGTTTACTGTTTAATGTCGGAGCACTGCGCTGTCGGAGGAATGCGCTGTCGGACTAACGTATTGCACCCCCCCCTCGGGGGGAGGGGGGTTTAAGAATCTGGCCCGGTCAACGTTAGAACCCACCATACGCCATTGATGTGTTGTTATGTTCAGTGGTTTTCACCTGTTTGAGCACTGTGTCATTGGAGCCGTTCAAGTTCATCTTCCTCAGATAGTTGCCACTGGCAAAGATGAGGAATGGCTCCACTGCTGGAGAAAGTGAGACATGGTTTACCTTTAAACATCCACACAGCTCTCAAAGCAGGACTATGGTTGTTTCTTACCAGACGTGGACTTGCAGATGGTGGGGTCTTCAGGGCTGAGCTGGAAGCCCTCCACACAGAGACAGTGGAAGCTGCCAGGTGTGTTGATGCAGCGCTGGGTGCAGGGATAGCTGCTACACTCATCTACACGCACACGCACACGCACACACACACACACACACACACACACACACACACACACACACACACACACACACACGGTTTCCACTGAATTGATTCTTTGTATTAGTAGGGGTGCCAGACGGTAGACTCTGTCTACTGGAAAAGAAAAAAATAATCCACCTTTTTGTATTATGAACTCTTCCTGCTCTGGGTTTTTAACCATTAGGGAAAACTGCAGAAAGGACTTACATATAAAATATAAACCCTTGTTAGCGCACGCTCCCACCGTACTTTTATTTTACCTCTGGGGCGGAATTTGCCAATGCTTTGTCAATGTAAATGCGTGGATTCACGCAAGAGCCGATCTTTCCGCTTGTTGCGCAGACCTTGGGTTTATCCGCTCTACACGACTTGTCCATTTGAAGCATATAACTGCTGGAGGCAGGAGCTGATTTTCCTCCTCTGTCCAATCTGTCTTAAACGTGCACCGCTTAAGACTCAGTGGCGGTGCAGGTTGACCCAGGTGGCCTCCTGCCGCCTCCGGCACAACAAGTGTTTTCGGTTACCGTTACGGTCCCCGATCGCCGGACCCGGACATGGACAAGGCAGTGGAGTGTGTTTCAAAGGGATGCTATCCACAGAGATCACAGAGTAGCAGAGAGGAACAGGCTACAGGCTGAGGCCCCACCACCTGGTGCCGTCGCCATCAGCGATGCGCTAACCATCCCCACAGCGAGCGCTCCATGGCCCGCGGGGCCATGGAGCGACACCTGGACACCTGGTCCTTCATACAGACAGGAACAAGACAAGGTACCTTCTTGTTTACGTGGAACGCCCCTTCTGCGATGTTCTGTACTTTGTGCGGTCCCAGCTGAGCGGGGCATCGTACCGGGTGAGGCTGTCTGACTGTTGTACGGTCCCAGTCGAGGTCCAACCTCCCCAGCAGGGTGTTCCTCTGACTCATGTACACCGCCACTCCCACGGTGCCACCTACACCACCTGCACCACCACACGTCCCCGTGGACAGTGGTGGCCTGTGTCGGTTTTTATACAGTAAATTACTTTCAAAGTTATATTTTTTTCCTCACAGTGATATACAGAAACGGTCAATACTGAGGTGTGTATAGTTGACTGGCAAGCACCAGACTTTGGTAGCAGAGTACATCATTATCTCTGTAAGATTGTAATTGTACAGGTCGGGGAAAATAAAATAGAAGGTGTTACGCCACCACTGACAGTGGTAGTAGTAATGGCATGGGATCACATGGTGTCTATGTGATGTTTCGGCCAGTCAGTAAAAGATGCCACGGTTGGCTTCAGCTGAACTCAGGTCTCAGTGTGTGTTTGTTCTCTATTTATGGTGAAGAATGTTCTTTTTGTTTGAGTTCTTCACACTGTACACAGACGTGTCCCACCTTGCAAAGGGGGCCATGTTGGCACAAGAAGTGGAAGACCTGGAGAGGGGGGTGGCCTCTGCTAGTCACGCCCACTCATCACCCAAACGACGGTGGTTCACATTCGACAGGGAGTTGTGGGCGATATTGTGGGCTGTTCGTAACTTCAGACACGACTTGAAACTCGTCCCGTTCACGACTGTCACTGATCACCGGCCCGTTGGTGAGCCTACGGCGGCTCAATATTGACAACCACTAGACAACTGGACCCGTATGAGCGGGTAAACGTGTTTTAGTGGGTAAAAGTAATCATTTGAGCCTAACATCGGTACACTCTCCTCTCTTCAGCATCTAGATACTGTAGATAGACCATAGACCCCGCCCACTCTCTGAGTGAACTGCTTCTCTTGGTCTGGTGTTGTAATGTGAACCGAGGTGGGGGTGGGTCTAACGACAAGCCAATCAGCGAATATCTGCTAAAACAAGTAAGACGCGCGAACGCTGGAAGCGAACGCAGCTCCAAAATATTGTGTATTTAAGGACGTGTGTGTGTGTTTTGACTGTAGCTGCACTCTGGCGCACTCTGTGGCTGCACACAGGCAGTGCACGCACAGTATTGCACACAGAGACACACACACACAAGCAGAGCAGAGTTTCATAGTATGCTCCACTTGCAGCTGTGCGATGACGTCAGATGTAGGCGGATCCGTGGATCTCTTGTGATTGGTTTAGGTAAATTCGAAGCTTCAGTCTGATAATCAGGCTAATTGAGAACTGTTGTTCTCTGTGGAGACATTGAGGTGTCATGACAGTCTGTAGTAAGCACGAAAACACAAGTAAGTATGATCAAATGTAACTTAGATTAATTAAAATAAAATTAACTGAATTAGCATAATCAATAAATGATTAATTCATATGAATAGAATGTAGGTGTCCTTGGATTAAATATTAGGATTCACTTTGATTTATCAGTAGAGAATGACAGTGTGAGTTTAGGGCTTCTCCTTAAAACATTAGTTTACAATAAAAGTTAATATAAATAAAACATATTCTCTCACCAGTATCTGGATCAGGCTCAGATGGAGTAGAAGGACCTAAACACACAAAGTGCAATACATAATATTACATTATAATACTGTCACAATGCATATCAACATTGTCACACATGATACAACATAATAAAATAGTATTTATCTTCATATAATTGGTCCTCAATAATGCTCATTATAATATTATATCATATCTTATCTTATCTTCATATAATTGGTCCTCAGTAATGAAACTAATCAAACTGTAATAACAGTTAAACTAATCAAACTGTAATAACAGTTAAACTAATCAAACTGTAATAACAGTTAAACTGATCAAACCGTAATAACAGTTAAACTGATCAAACTGTAATAACAGTTAAACTAATCAAACTGTAATAACAGTTAAACTGATCAAACTGTAATAACAGTTAAACTGATCAAACTGTAATAACATATAAACTGATCAAACTGTAATAACAGTTAAACTAATCAAACTGTAATAACAGTTAAACTGATCAAACTGTAATAACAGTTAAACTGATCAAACTGTAATAACAGTTAAACTGATCAAACTGTAATAACAGTTAAACTGATCAAACTGTAATAACAGTTAAACTAATCAAACTGTAATAACAGTTAAAATAATCAAACTGTAATAACAGTTAAACTAGTCATACTGTAATAACAGTTAAACTAATCATACTGTAATAACAGTTAAACTAATCAAACTGTAATAACAGTTAAACTAATCAAACTGTTATAACAGTTAAACTAATCAAACTGTAATAACAGTTAAACTAATCAAACTGTAATAACAGTTAAACTAATCATACTGTAATAACAGTTAAACTAATCAAACTGTAATAACAGTTAAACTAATCAAACTGTAATAGCAGTTAAACTGATCAAACTGTAATAACAGTTAAACTAATCAAACTAATAACAGTTAAACTAATCAAACTGTAATAACAGTTAAACTAATCAAACTAATAACAGTTAAACTAATCAAACTGTAATAACAGTTAAACTAATCAAACTAATAACAGTTAAACTAATCATACTGTAATAACAGTTAAACTAATCAAACTAATAACAGTTAAACTAATCAAACTGTAATAACAGTTAAACTAATCAAACTAATAACAGTTAAACTAATCAAACTGTAATAACAGTTAAACTAATCAAACTAATAACAGTTAAACTAATCAAACTGTAATAACAATTCAGTGTATTTCCATATTAAACTGATATTACCTCATAATTGTTTGAACTAAGCTACATTTGCTAATATTATCTCCAGTGTTATCTAATAAACTAGTGCAATAAGAAAGTAGATTATTTGTGTGTATCTTCATTAGTTTCAACGTCAAACTGGTTCCTGTAGAGGGCAGCATTGCGCTGTTCAGTGAACAGTCTGATGGAAGTTAAAAGGAAAGTAACTAGAGAAACAATGTTAAATCCCTGTAAATTTATTCCAAAAATGTGTTTTACTAAACTCTGCCTCCTGGTGGCTGCACACTGCGTTTGCCGTGCTCAAACGGACGGACATGCTCAAATGGACGGACATAACATACGGACACACAGACAAAGTCAAATGTAGAGCGGTTGGCACCGCTAAAAACAAAGAAAGAAAGATATTTCACACACACACACACACACACACACACACACACACACACACACACACACACACACACACACACACACACACACACACACACACACACCCCATCAGTTAACAAATGGATTTAAAAGTAGAACACATTTCATACAGACATCATTCAGTGCTTCACATTAAAAAAATACATTCTGTAAAATATATTTAAATCACAATAGAAGAAACACAGAGAAATAATACAAATAGAGGCTTAGAAGGTTGAAGTGTAATTGTTTAATTATGGTTTTACTTTTGACAATCATTTTGTCAAAATGTTTGACAAACATGCTTCAATATTCATGAATATGTCAATAACCAACGTTATTAAAGTTTTTAAACGTATTTAAATAAATAAAGTGTCTGAGCCAACGTTATAATAAATAAATAAGTGTCTGAACCAACGTTATTTTAATTAATACGTTTCTGAACCAACATTATTTTCCCAGCATTAAAATAGCTTCAAAATCAGGGCAACCACTTTAAACCTAACAGTACATCTTATATAAATAAATATATACATTTTATAAATAAATGCCTACTTATATACATCGGTTATTTGAAAATTGAGGATCTACAAGCATGCAGTGTGAGCTTAATTGTAGATCTGCTATTTTCATAGAAATGTTTCATTAAATCTATTATGATGATGATTATTTAATAGGCCTATTTTTTACAACACAGATCTTGTATGGGGGTCCCTGGTACTAAATATTTTCACATGAGGGTTTGCAGCCAAATAGATTAATTTGCGGTTCTTGAGTATAGGGGTTTGAGAACCTCTATACTCTAATCAGGGGTCGGCGACCTTTTTGACACAAATTGCCACGTTTTTATTTTCTTGATAGTAGTCAGTGTGTCTTATCAACATTACATTTAATTATGACATCACATAAACAAAAAACAGAGTTTGGTTTCCTATACACATTTATTTTCTTTCACGTCAGGAGGACGTTGTAATCATTAACAATAACCCACCTATCTGCAGACTCTCTCCCCAGTCAGAATTCACAATTTGAATGAATGTAGAATTATGTTCAGAATATAATTTACATACAGATGTGAGGGGACTTCATTTAATTGACTACATTTTTTAAAATATTTTATTTTAAAAGAAACATCCTTAATGTTTACAATCCTCCACATGGATACATGTGTGAATTATATTTTGACACTTGCTTTGGCAATGTGATGTAAACATAGGTTTTCTCATGTCAATAAAGCTCCTTTGAATTTAATTGAAATTGAATTGAATGTGGTGAATGATGTGACGTGATCATGATGGATTAGGGGCGGATCGCCACCACACACACACACACACACACACTTCTGACTGTTCTAGCCCGAAAATAGCCGATCTACAAGCTCACAACACAACGTGTTGTGAGCTTGTAGATCGGTCATCATTGTGCACAACACCACGCTCAACTAGTATAATCAACTAAACCTTTGCTGGAGTTGCATCGTACGCCATGAATTTCTACAAAGAGGACGACACGACACGACACGACACGACACGACACGACACGACACGACACGCTGCAGAGTTTGGAAAGGGCAGTAGGCTCTATGCACACTAAACTGGGCCTCTTCCTTACTGCCTTCAGGTGCAGCATGGAAAAGGAGACAAAGTTTGCATTTCTTTCACCATAGTAAATCCTGAGAGGCACTTTTTACAGACAAGTAAAAGGGCTTTTGATACCCATGTGTGCATGTGCCCGTGTGTGCATGTGCCTGTGTGTGCCTGTGTGTGTGTGTGTGTGTGTGTGTGTGTGTGTGTGTGTGTGTGTGTGTGTGTGTGTGTGTGTGTGTGTGTGTTTTCAGCGTGGTAGAATGAAGGCAGTTCAACCACAGAGGAAGAGTTACAGGGGTTGATAGGGTGACGATCTGACACCACACACACACACACAAAATCACATATCTTCATGATTTTCCCCAAAGAATAGCAGATCTACAAGCTCGTAGCGCGCACTCGGTGCCACACACTCGGTGCATGAAATGTCCACATTCAAGTTGCATCATCACACACATATACACAAACTACAATGACAATAACAAGTGACATACCGTGTGCGCTCTCTGCCCACAATATTCAGGAGTTACGTTTACTTTTTCTTATTTAGTATTTTGTAGAGACTCTTGTTGACATGAAAAGAGCTCCTTTCACCTCTGAAAACTCAATTTGTTCTGATTACCTGAACCTTCACTCAAACAGCTGAATCAATGTTGCTGTGATTAGTGTCACATGATATCTGACCCTTCAACTGACTATATAATGAACTGAACAGTAGATGTCACTATATTACACCATACAAATACAATATCTAACCCAAAATACTGATATATTCACAATTTACAAAATTTCAGACAAATAAGCAATAAAATAAATGACATCCCATCTCTGGGACAGCTATGCTTGTATGTATTTATATTTTTAAATATAAGTAAATGTATAATATTGTTCCATGTCTCAGTTCCTCTGGATGTTTGTTCTAACTACAGTATGTTGGTAAAAGTAAATGCTGACTCATCATGTTTTAACATGAGCAGGTTTTAATATGCGCTGATAGCTCAGAGGTTAAGGTGTCAGATGTCTGACAAAGAGTCCCTGGTTCAATTCCCGGGCCCAGCGGACCTTTGCTGCACGTCACTGTTTCCTGTCTCTCTACACTGTGACTGTCTCTCTACACTGTGTCTGTCTCTCTACACTGTGACTGTCTCTCTACACTGTGACTGTCTCTCTACACTGTGACTGTCAATAAACACAAGAACAACCTGGAAAATACAACATTATAATAAAAATCACACCCAGTGTGAAGTGAGTGGTGTGGTCATCACAGTGATGGAAGCTCACTTTAAAAAAAAAGTGTTTTTTTTTTAAGTGCATAGTCCTATTTTTAGAGGTTATTAATTTCATCATGTGTCTCACTAGCTAATCACAGTGCTGAATAGAGTCAGCCAATAGAGTCAGCCAATCACAGTACAGCGAAGGGTGTACTAATGAGGTGTCCCAACCCCACTTATAGGAGCGGCTACACCGCTCAAAAACATCTATATGACCAGTTAGTAGATCAGTCCTGGACAACCTGACATTTCTCTCAGGTCAGAATGTAACAGCAAGTCAAAGAAACCTTTTGACCCTAAAATACAGAGTGATTAAATACCATCATCAACCATTTAAAACCAATAATCATTAAACCAGGATCCTACCTGAACTCCATAACAGGAGAAACAGGATCAGGATTTGACCCATTTCTGTCTGCCCACGATTCTGTCCCACTGGAGCCTGAACTGAACTGGATTCACTGGAGTCTGGACTGGACTGACTGGAGTCTGGACTGGACTAACTGGAGTCTGGACTGGATTCACTGGAGTCTGGACTGGACTTCACTGGAGTCTGGACTGGACTTCACTGGAGTCTGGACTGGACTTCACTGGAGTCTGGACTGGACTAACTGGAGTCTGGACTGGACGTCACTGGAGGCTGGACTGGACTTCACTGTATCTGAACTGGACTCACTGGAATCTGGACTGGACTGACTGGAGACTGAACTGGACTGACTGGAGACTGAACTGGACTGACTGGAGTCTGACCTGGACTGACTGGAGTCTGAACTGGACTGACTGGAGTCAGAACTGGACTGACTGGAGTCGGAACTGGACTGACTGAAGACTGACCTGGACTGACTGGAGTCGGAACTGGATTGACTGGAGTCTGAACTGGACTGACTGGAGTCTGAACTGGACTGACTGGAGTCTGAACTGGACTGACTGGAGTCTGAACTGGACTGACTGGAGTCTGAACTGGACTGACTGAAGACTGACCTGGACTGACTGGAGACTGAACTGGACTGACTGGAGACTGAACTGGACTGACTGGAGTCTGACCTGGACTGACTGGAGTCTGAACTGGACTGACTGGAGTCTGAACTGAACTGACACTCAACAAGAAGTGCTGTCTTTGACGTCTGTGTTTTTGACACGTCAAGTCTCCTCTACATGCTTATCTCTTCATCAGGTTTTGTGTGTGTGTGTGTGTGTGTGTGTGTGTGTGTGTGTGTGTGTGTGTGTGTGTGTGTGTGTGTGTGTGTGTGTGTGTGTGTGTGTGTGTGTGTGTGGGGGGGGGGGTCACATTTAAAGTTTTCATTCACATTCTGACAGGAATCTGTTAGTAATATCTTCAATCTGATATGGAAATTCCAACACGACTTACGGTAAACACCACGTCAAAACATAATTTCTAAAATGTCTATCTCTACATGTTTATCTGTTCATCGGTGTGTGTGTGTGTGTGTGTGTGTGTGTGTGTGTGTGTGTGTGTGTGTGTGTGTGTGTGTGTGTGTGTGTGTGTGTGTGTGTGTGTGTGTGTGTGTGTGTGTGTGTGTGTGTGTGTGTGTGTGTGTGTGTGTGTGTGTGTGTGTGTGTGTGTGTGTGTGTGTGTGTGTGTGTGTGTGTGTGTGTGTGTGTGTGTGTGTGTGTGTGTTTGGAGTCAGATCATCACCGTAGCAACCGTTCTCTCTTCCTCTGTGGTTAAACTGAACTGCCTGAATTCTAACCAGGCTGAAAACAACCTGCTACGCCATTGGTTCTCAAAGTGGGGTCCGGGGACCCCCAGGGGTTAGCATCACAATATTTTTAACCACTTTAACCTTTACTTTGGCTTTCAAAAATAGCAGATCTATAAGCTCATAGCACGGCATGCAGCGCTATGAGCTTGTAGATCTGCTATTTTTGAAAAATCTTGAATATAACACTTTTTGTGCCAAACATTTTTGCAAATATTTGAATATAATACTTTTTTAAAGCGAACACTGCGCTACGCGTCTGGCTCTAATCACCCTGTCAGCCAGCCAATCAGTAACCTGAATTATAGCTCAGTGAATCTGCCTAGCAACACTCTGTCTGTCTGTGGTTTTCATGCAGCCTGTGATGGGAGCAGTGGTTTTAACATTTGGATCTCCCTCTGACCCTCTGTGGGAAATGATCTGTCTACAGAGGTACGGAGGTTTAGACATGTCTTAGGACTGGTTGTGGTTAGGTTTGTACATGTGTTAACGCCCCGGGAGTCCAACTCGGGTCTCCCGCGTGGAAAGCCAACATCTTAACCATTAAGCCAAAGGGAATTCCCTATGGCTCGGGGGAGATATTAGACTTTTAGGCCATCAGGCTGAGGTTGTTCACTCAAAGTGAACAAGTGGCCACTTAAAGTGGTTGTTCCACTCTGCTACATACGTTCACTAAAGAGAGATTCTATTGGTGTTTTTACCACATTTACTTTGGCAACGTAAATGTAGCCTGGCATGGCCAGACTAATATCACTGTGTAGATATCAGTCTGGAATCTCTGTGTGGAACCTACATTTCAGAGCGGCAAATAAAAACAAATGCCTCTGGTGATAAACCCGCCCCCATATTTGCATACTGGGCCCTGATTGGTCCCTCACAACTTCGGAGGGAGATAAATGCAATCTCTATCGAGAGGGGCCAGACCTAATCTGCCGAGGGCAATTTTCTTTTTTGTAATGGCAGATTTGTCTGGAACCAGACTAACGTAAATGTGTGTTTTCTCATGTCAATAAAGCCCTGTCGAATTGAATTGAATTGACTAGTACCTCCTAACCTCCTCACATTGAGACTAGTTTATCTACATGGTCTTTATCTCCTAACCTCCTCACAGTGACACTAGTTTATCTACATGGTCTTCATAGTCATTCATGCATCAAGTGGTTGCGCGTCTCGTCGCAGGGTGGCGGGCACGGAAATAACAAATCTACAAGCTCACAACATGTCATGGCATTACAGTACATGTTGTTTTCAGATCTGCTACGTTCAATGACACGACACATGACACAAATCAGGCTTTAACAGCCAAAGACGTTTGACCAAAACAACTGGTAAGGCTACTTCTTGGCCTCAAACACACAGCTCATCTAATCCCTGCTCATTTTACTATAGGGTCGGATGGCTCAGGGTTGAGTACAGCAACTTGCAATGGGCCTGGTCTAACAGATACACCACAACGTTAAGATACCCATGTGTACCTGTCAAAGTACTTCAAAAAAGTTAATGAATTCCACAATCACAACACCAGAGGCAGCTCCACTGATCATGTTCAACCCAGATTTGGCACAAACAAGGGAATTAACTCGTTCTCATGCTATACAACAAAAATGTGGAATGCCCTACCAAAAGGAGTAAAGGAGTGTAAAGCCCTAACCACTTTCAAAACTGCCCTAAAAAAAAAACACCCCTCAGGCTGCATTTCCAAACTAGCCCCTGTCAACATCTTAACCCCCCCCCCCAAATGTCTATTGTACATATTTATTGTTTTTCATACCAGTAACCTGTAAGCTGATTGTATGACGTTCTGTATAGTAGTGCATATCTGTCTGTGTCTTATATGTTATCATGATTTGAATGCGTGGGGATATCATTTTAAATAAGACTTTGTGCTTTTATGAGTGATCCAGTTTAGAGGACCTGGTATTGTGAATTGTACTTCCATGTACTGTTTCCATGTCTTTTCTAAATAAAGTATTCAATCAATCAATCAATCAACTCAGAGCGCATTGAAATTCACTGCCGAAATACAAATGGCTCATTTATACAAATTCATACAAAATGCAAATCAATACAAAGTCAATGAACTATCTGTTCATGACTCCATTTAGAGAACCAGTGGCTCAAAAATGGGTTGGAGAATTCTGAACTAAATATAAACTCCAACAAAACATCTTCACTAATGGGGGTCTGCCTGTGGCCTAGTAAGTATGGATTTGGGGGTCTTGACACAGTATCTGAGACCCACTGCTCTAAAACCAACTTCTTTCCTGATCATGTTGTCCTTCAACAGTTTAACCACTAAGGGGGCAGTATTGTTCTGTCTGCCAGGGCTAGTTCCTTAAGACCATTTCATTATCCTAGTTACGGGGCCAGAGCTCAGCTCTGGACCTGTTTTATTCTTCGCTTTATTCTGTCTCTTCTTCTTCTTCTTCTTCTTCTTCTTCTTCTTCTTCTTCTTCTTCTTCTTCTTCTTCTTCTTCTTCTGCCACTTTTCGCAGTTCTGGCTAACTATCAAGAAATAATTCTCAAAATCTTGCGTCAAAAGGTGGCGCTATAGCACTCAATTGAAAATGCCAACTTTGAACAGGTACAACTCATGCCCTGTTTGACCTACAGCCATGAAACTTGGATACACATATGCGTCTCCTCATGCTGAACAACTTTTGACCTCTGACCTTTAGATCTCCCACCATTTTGAATTATATGAAAAACAGTCATTGGCTCCTAACCTCTGCATTTTTTCACTTAGAAAAAATCCGCTCGCATCCTTATATCGGCAGAGGTCCAAGGTTCATGTCTAAAGAGTTTCGTGCAGATTACTCAAAAATCCCAGGTGGAGATAGATTTTAACTATTGCAGTTTTATGAAAATTATTCATCTGCCCCTAACACATACATGCAGACTCACATTTCTTTGAAACGTTGCAGAAAGGTGGAGGGTCATTCCAAATATCACTGAAACCAATCTTACTCCAATTGGCCAAAGGGGGGCGCTATAGCAATTTTTTGAAAGTGCAAACTTTAAACAGGCATAAGTCATGCCTCGTTTCGCCGAAAGTCGTGAAACTTGCTTACACTTGTGCCTTGACTCATGAGGAACACATGTATCAAGTTTACCAGTAAGCTCCGGCCTTAGATTGTCCGCAATTTTGAGCAGTTTGAAAAACACTTGTCTTTGGCAGTTCTGGCTGAACCGTGCATACGCTTTTTACGAAACTCGGCCATATGGTAGATGGTCATGAAAAACTAACAAGAAATAATTTTCAAAATCTTTCGTCAAAAGGTGGCGCTATAGCACTCAATTGAAAGTGGCAACTTTGAACAGGTACAACTCATGCCCTGTTTGACCTACAGCCATGAAACTTCGATACACACACGCGTCTCTTCATGCCCGACAACTTTCGTGGTCTGACTTTTGACCTCTGACCTTTAGATCGCCCACCATTTTGAATTATATGAAAAACAGCCATTGGCTCATAACTTCTGCATTTTTTCACTTATGGAAAATCTGCCGCTTTTGTTTTGTCGGCAAAGGTCCTAAGTTCATGTGTAAAATGTTTTGTGCAGATTACTCAAAAATCCCAAAGGAAATAGATTTTAACTATTGCAGTTTTATGAAAATTATTCATCTGCCCCCAACACATACATGCAAGACTCACATTTCTTTGAAACATTGCAGTAATGTAGAGAGTCATTCCAAATATCACTGAAACCAATCTCACTCCAATTGGCCAAAGGGGGGCGCTATAGCAATTTTTTTTAAATGCAAACTTTAAACAGGCAAAAGTCATGCCTCGTTTGGCCGAAAGTCGTGAAACTTGCTTGCACTTGTGCCTCATGAGGAACACATCTATCGCTTTGACCAGTAAGCTCCGCCCTTAGATTGTCCGCAATTTTGAGCAGTTTGAAAAACACTTAAACCCAGGATTTTTCAGCTATTTGCGTGAAACTGTATCATCTGTATGATCTCCTTTTTCACAGTTCCTTGTCTGTTGGTCCAATGGCGTCTCCCTTAAATGAGAGGCTCTCAATCTCAAGGCTGCCAGTTCAAGCCTCACTTGCTGCAGACTTCATTTAAGTTGAATTGCAAACAACATGACTGTATCAATGAATACATGTGCAAATGGTAAATATAACCTGAAATGCTTATTTGAGAGTACGTTTTTTCAATGTATGACGTACTTCATTCTAAAAATAGCCGATCTACAATCTCAAAACTTTTCAGATAGCAACGTGTTTCTGAGCTTGTCGATCGGCTGCTTTCACTGTTTTCGGTTGTGAGGAGACATACAATTTCTCTATTGGTAAATGGTTTGTGAACGAGTGATCTTAGTGTTGGCTTGGTTCATGACAGAAGGCAAGAGTTTATGATCTTCAACAGACAACATCAGCCTGGACAAAGCTATAGCACTGGTAGTGTTGCAGCCTATTAGTCCGAAGGTTGAGCGTTCAATTCCAATAGGCAATAGGTTGAGATGTCCAATCAATCCATTCTGTTTCCATCTCTCTCTCTCATCAATCTATTCCGTTTCCATGTCTATCTTCAATCTATTCCGTTTCCTTGGCTCTCTCTCTCTCTCTTCAATCTATTCCGTTTCCATGTCTCTCTTCAATCTATTCCGTTTCCATGGCGCGCTCCCCGCTCTCTCTCTCTCTCTCTCTCTCTCTCTCTCTCTCTCTCTCTCTCTCTCTCTCTCTCTCTCTCTCTCTCTCTCTCTCTCTCTCCAATCTATTCCGTCTCTCTCTCTCTCTCTCTTCAATCTATTCCGTCTCTCTCTCTCTCTCTCTCTCTCTCTTCAATCTATTCTCTCTCTCTCTCTCTCTGATTATTTATCTTGAAATCCCTGCTGACAAAGTCATCAATGAGATGATGAAACAGTCCAATAGTGAGATTCAATAATCACCACACACAGACATACACACACACACACACACACACACACACACACACACACACACACACACACACACACACACACACACACACACACACACACACACACACACACACACACACACACACACACACACACACACTCCTGTCTCTCTAATGTGCTATCATCCAATAAAGATGATCTATGACAACACAGTCATTTGACACATTACAGTTTGAACATTGTCGTTTTTACAACCTGTCTCTAAACCCATTTAGAGCGGACCGGTAAAGCATCTGTGAGTCATTTTAACATTACTATGGCTATTCAAAAATAATGGATATACAAGCTCGTAAAAATTATGAGAATCTTTGAATAATAGAGTGTTCAAATGGAACCAAATGGACCCTTACAGGCATAGGTGGCGGGTGAGCCCGACATTTGGGAAGGCTACAGCAAGCGCGCGGGTGCCCAACTCGTGCACGTGCGCGAACATTTTGCGGTTAATGGGGCGGATTGTGTTAGTTTCTTATAGGTTTTTGGTTACTTTATTTCGGTCTTAGGGTTAGGGTTAGGGTTAGATATTGACCAATTTATAGAGCCCCAGGATGAAAATTGAAACTGATCATGAAATATGAATTAATAATAAATATGTAATAGTATCATAAAGGATAGATAATAACAACACAACAAGGTTTCTGTTTCAAAATCAAAAGGGAGGACAAATTTATTAAGACCAATTACACCATGTTAGGCTATACTGGATTATGAAATAATAAGAATTATATTGCAATTTGCGGGCCGTGGGCGGCTTGTAAGCGGTCGTTCACTCTGTTTCCCCGTCTCTCTCTCTTTTCCCTCGTCTTTTTTGGAACAGCTGTAATGGGGTGAGAATTGGGGGAGGGGGGGTGGAATTAATTTTCAAGGCTAACAAGTGTTTTTTTTTTGTCTGTCTGTCTCCCTAGCATTTAAAAAAAGATGTCGAAATAGTAAAGTCTAGAAGGTTTAGGCATAAGTCGTAAGATAAGGGCCATAGGCTACAAAAATGTATTAGATCGTTATAGAACATCGTAAGTGTATAGGCTATGGACTCATATGACTGAACATGCAATAATGACAGCGAGGAATATGAAATAAATAATAGGCTATAGTATGCTGTAACCTGAAGCCTCACATTATCTTGTCCACACGGCAATGCAAATACGCAATTTAAAAACATCTTCACTGTGGCTGGAGTTTAAAAAAAATGTTTTCAGGGACCCCCCCCCCATCTCCTTCGCTGAGCGGTAGAAATTTGGTCTCTCTTGAGGGGCATGGTGGCAAAGTCGGTAGCGATGTCGTCTCACAGCTAGAAGTTCGTCCTGGGTTCGATTCCCACCGGGGACACTGTGGGTGTGTTCTCTCCTCAGCATCATCAGTGCCCATACCCTAGGTGGGGTTGGTGAAAGGGCCTTTCTGTGTGGAGTTTGCATGTTCTCCCCCGTGTCCCCAGGTACCCTCACAAAAAACATGCAGTAATCCTGGTCTCTATACTGCCTCCCCCTGGTCAGGCGGGGGCGCCTGATGGAAAGGAACTGGTTGGACTGGTCCTTCCACACGCTACGTCCTACCGGGGAAACTCCCCCCTGTCAGGTGATAAGAAGCGGTCTGCTCACTGCTCATGCATTGAAGGAAGCATGAGCTCAGTTTGGGGCTCTGCCCAGGCTGGCAGAGGGAGAGTAGCGCCTAGGATTTACAAGCTTAGGCATTGGCACTGGGTGAAAAATGGGTTACAAAAATCGTGGGATAAGATTTTTTCGAAAATATATATATCGGGTTGGACATAAATGTTATTACAGATTTCCTTTCTAACCATTGGCCACATTTTTGGGTTTTTGTTTTTGAAAATCCAGTTTATTTGGGTTGTGGAAAGATACAGTTACAGCAACTGATTTAACATGCACTGTACAACAGGCAAACGCCAATTTGTGTGCACTGCCAATTATTTGCAGGTGACCAATGATGGTGAGAGATGTGTGACATTAACCCTTGAAGACCTGGAACGCATCTGTGTCACTTTAGATTTCTTTGGCTAATCAAAAATAGCAGATATACAAGCTCATAGCGCGGCACCGAGTGCCGTGCTATGAGCTTGTAGATCTGCTATTTTTGAAAAATCGCAAAAAATATGTTTTTATATTTTTTTCCAAAAATTGTTAGGATTTAGAAAACATTTTTAAGAATTGCCTCAGGTCTTGATATGCTGTATACTGATGATATTTATGGGGTAAAAGCAAACAGTTAAAGCTCTAGATTGTGATAGTAATCATTGCTATAGAGCAGTGGTTCACAAAGTGCGGTCCGGGGACCTACATGATTCCCTTAGGGAGTTCCAAATGGACGCTTAGCGTCGCTTACAGATCTGTAACTCTGAGAGTGTGCGAATGGAACCAAATGGACCCGCAAGGGTCCATCTCAAGAGTTATGGGGGTCCTTGAAATTAACATTGAGACCTCAGTAGCAGGGGTCTCCCTTGTCTCTCCAGCTCTTTAGTAAACAGAAAATAAAACTGCTCATTTGATTCATCACTTTCCATTTCACTTTTTTTTATCTTGTATACTGTATGAGTTCACCCTCCTGATTGGATGAAATTGGTATCCCAACCTGAACAAATATGTTTTCTGTTTATTAACTCTTCCACTGCCAGAGTAAATAAATAAATAAAGCCCAGACTCCCAACGATTTTTCGATGTTCTTACCTTTTCAAGTAGTCACAGAATATTTATCTCCAGTAAGATCGATCCCCTGATGGTTGCTAATCACGGAGGGTTTCACTGTGCTTCCGCGAAGAAAAAAAAGATAATGTCATCGTTCGCTTGTTATACGCCGTTGAAAATAGCATGTCTCGCCAAAAATACATAGTAGCCTAAAACACAGGAGCCGATATACAGGTTATTTCCCAAATAAATGAACCAGGAAGTGAATGGAGCAGTAAATCTTCGGATCACATTATCTCCTGGTTCTGCGTGAAAAAAAAAATGGAAAAAAAATGAAAACAATACTTTTTTTCCGAAAAAGTCGTCCTTGGCAGTAAGGGCGTTTGGACGATGTCTCGTCATAAGTTGTCCTTGGCCGTGAATGAGTTAGAGAGCTGGGGAGCAGGGGACACCCGTGTTGCCGAACAAACACTCAATGATTATTCAACAAAACAATTTCACTTCATATTGTGTAACTTCTAAAAAGCACTACTGTGTAAAATCACACAGATCGGGGTCGGAGAGATTAAAATGGTATCAAATGGGGGTCCGTGGTCTAATGCATATCAAACTGGGGGTCCTCAAAATGTAAAAGGTTGACAATCACTGCTCCAAAGTCATTAAAAAAAGAACAACCTTGGAACCAAAAGGCTCAGGAAAATACAAATACATACAGATAAATCAACCTCTTAATCCAATTCTCCATGCATCCAATCAGGACTGTCCATTTGTTTTTAATGCAGTGCATCATGGGACAGATGAGGGCGGGGTCTGTTTGGATGGGCGTGGGGGCGGGATGGGGGTTGGTCTGTGGCGCGGTGATGGGACCCTCCCTCTGCCAGTGCCGAGGATCATCTCCATGGCGACCGTCTCCACGTGGGCGGGGCTGACGTTGAGCGCCTCGCTGAGCTCCATCTTGGTGGTGCAAACAAACCGCCGGTCGCCGGCCAGCTCGGCCAGACCGCCATTTATGAGTGCCTGTGACCACGCAATGACAACAATTTAGCAATAGTGGAAAGTAAACTAAGTGCATTTACTCAAGCTTACTCATACTCTATTTGAATGCAGGAGTTGAGGCATTACATTTAGTTTGACTCCACAGATAAATATTGTGAAAATAGCAGATCTACAAGCTCAAAACGCCTCACAAGCTGTGAGCTTGTAAATCGGCTATTTTCTAAATGTTTACCTCCTTCTTATATTATTTGACAATTTGGCCAACATTTGACCAGTTTTTTTAGTATTGTTTGTTGATGACTTTTGATGCAGGAACCGAGCCTATCAGCGCCGTCGGTCATCGTTCTGTGATTGACAGCGACAGTTGGCCAATTAGGTGGCGAGTTCGAGTGAGCCCGAATGAAGCCGAGTGCAGCCTGAGTGCAGCCGACAAAAGACGAACGGCAGCCATTGTTGTTTGTGCGAGTGCCTTCACTTCTTATTTTCGGCTTTAAAACGCTCTCAAACTTATTTTTCGAGGCACGGAATTTACTTTTAAGATATCGTTTGAATAGAATTGAGTTGTTTAACTTCATATATGTGGTCAATTAATCATGACAGAGCCTATTTAAAAATAAAAATTCAGAGAACCGGCAGGGGCGGGCAGTGATACGCATGTATCCGAATAAGGCAACCTATTTTGGGCATGGCCATCTCAAAAGTGCCGTTGCGTCACATTAATCTGGAGGTGGTAAAAATGCACTGCAATTGGCTGAAGGGGAACAACGATCATTGGCTGAAGGGGTTGTCAGTCAACGGTATTACTCCCGCCCAACTCCAGCCCACAGCCAATATTGCAGAATGGGCGATCATGCCAGACTCACTCCTGGAATCAAATGGAAATGAGATTTCCGGAGGGAGGGTTTACCAGGCTAGTGTGGTGGTGTTTACCTGCAGAAACACAATGTCCTCTCACCGTATTTTGGTGTTTTCACTGTCTGTGTGTGTTGGTATACAGGGACGTTTATGGGCTAGGATGGCTCAGGGTGGAACAAAGAGTTCCCCAGCTCTCAATGTGTTTGGGTTTTCAAGATTCTCAAAGGAGCAGGTTTCAAGTACTTGTGGAACTACTTCTCCACAGTAGCGGGTGCTCATAAGTACTCCACTAGAGCATTGGTTCTTAAAGTGGGGTCCGGGGACCCCCAGGGGTCCTTGGGGTACCAGGGGGTCTCCAGAAAAATGTGTTAATAAAGCGTCACAATCATTTTAACCCCTTTATCCATATGTTATACTTTGGCTATTTTTGAAAAATCGTGAACATTTGTGCAAATCTTTGAATATATATATATTTTTAAAGCGGACATTTGTAACTCAAATATTTGCTTCTGGGGGGTCCCTGGAACTAAAACATTTTGAGATGGGGGTCCGCGGCCAAATACATTTCATTTTGGGGGTCCTTGACATGAAAACGTTTGAGGACCACTGCACTAGAGGAACTTCCTCTGACCCCAGTCAGTCAGTCAATCAATCAATCAATCAATCAATCAATCAATCAATCAATCAATCAATCAAAAACATTCACTCACCTCCTGGATGAGCGTGTCAGCTGCCCCCTGGGTCTGTTCCTGTTCCTGGCTCTCTTCCTGTCCCTGGGTCTGTTCCTGTCCTTGGGTCTGTCCCTGGCTCTGTTCCTGTCCCTGGGTCTGTCCCTGGGTCTGTTCCTGTCCCTGGGTCTGTTCCTGTCCCAGGGTCTGTTCCTGTCTCTGGGTTTGGGTGTGGGTGTGTAGCCGTCCTTCTATGCTGCCAGGATGCTGGGTATCCAGTAATGCATAGGCAGAGCTGCAACAGCCAATGAGAAACATGTACTGACAATCTGGTCTCTGTATATCGTCTCTGTCGGGTGGAAACCTCATTAGGTCCAAAAACGGTTACTTAAAGGAGTAGTTCACCCAAACAATGACTTTGATTGAAAAGATGTTCTAGTTTTCGTCGCATTCCTAAGCCAATAATTTGATGCCCGGCGGAGTCTCAAAGAGTCTCCTACTGAGACTCCTATTGACGATGACCCGGTTATCAAATTATTGGCTCAGGAATGCGACTGCGAATGCAAAACAAAAGAATCTCCTTGAATTCAAGGCTTCATCAGGTGTGTACTTGATAGAAAATAAGTAGTTTTTTTGGGTGAACTACTCCTTTAATATAGTATATTCAACCGATGAAAAGTATTAACGAGAGCTTGTGACTAATTAATAACTACATTAGATCGGAACAAAGGTAATTTATTTCCATTGACTGGAAACTAATGATTTTGGACATACAAGGTATCCACTATTAATATGTAACATTAACACACACACACACACACACACACACTCCCTCATAGGGCCGTCACCCTCATGACATTTAACACGAAGATGAATTGTCGCACAAATAATTGTGATTTTCCATTGAACAGTGGAACATGTCAATACATTACAAGTTTGCCTTTAGGCTTCATAAACAAAAGGTGCATAGTGCAGATATATATATAACAAATATACAAAGAAAGGACATGACATATTTTGATTATACTTATTATATAACAAAATAATTATATATGTAGGCAATATGTATATAGACAGACAGACAGACAGACAGGCAGGCAGGCAGGCAGGCAGGCAGGCAGGCAGGCAGGCAGGCAGGCAGGCAGGCAGGCAGACAGACAGACAGACAGACAGACAGACAGACAGACAGACAGACCTGTGTGTTGTGTTCATGATGTTGTTGTTGTTGTGGCTGTCATTCATCTGCAGGGGGCGGTGGTGGGCGGCTTGAGCAGAGCTGTTCAGTTCATTCTCCATGGAGAAGGGCTCCACGTGGTTCCCAAACAATCCACCCTGCCTCTAGAGGGCAGCAGAGACACCATGTTACTGGCTGTTTACTTAGTTGAGACACAGTTTGAATTGAAGCTTCAACGTTCAACCTCAAAAGTAGTTAGCTGTTAGCGGTTAGCTCATCACCCTGTAGATGGCGTCCTCGTTGGCCTCTTCCAGGCCTCTGTCCATCTCCTCATCATTCATCAGGTCTCCAGAGATGGCTCTGTGAAGCATGTCTACTGCCTCCTCTTCTATGTTCCTTAAACCAGCCTGATGATAGAGAGACACCATGAATGAATTAAAGCAGGGGTCTTGTTGTTTTCAGCCCAAGGATCCCCTAGTTGGGAGAGAGATGAAGCAGGGACCCCCTCTATATTGTAAAATTTAGTTTCAGATTAAACTTTTTTTGTATACTTGGTATTTTTTCCCTCTACACCTATACCTCTTTGCCAAAAAATTGCAGATCTACAAGATCGCGCTGCGAGGCGTTGTTATCCCCCCCTGTCATCCTAGTAGTTGTGACAGTAGTTGTGATGTAGATCTGCTATTTTTGGCTAAAGCTCTCTTCAGAATAGGGATGCTAGGGCTCCAGTTAACCCTTCCATTGTGTTAGGGTCTTTTTTAACCGTTTTCAAGTTTAAATAGGTAAAAAGTACCCTATACATTTCTTTATTGGAACGAGGCTTCATGATATCCTCAGAAATAGCCATTTTAACGCAACAAAATTATTTATCATCATTTTAATTGATTCAGATGGTCTTTAAAAAAAAGTGACACTTGTGGTGTTAGGGTCCGAAATTACCCGGAAAAGAAGTGTGGCTCAATTCCCCCCAAATTGTCAATATTCAAT
This sequence comes from Gymnoscopelus microlampas, assembly GCF_963454915.1. Taxonomy (NCBI): domain Eukaryota; kingdom Metazoa; phylum Chordata; class Actinopteri; order Myctophiformes; family Myctophidae; genus Gymnoscopelus; species Gymnoscopelus microlampas. The sequence continues at coordinate 3,193,342 of NC_139944.1, forward strand.
GTTTACATGTTTGAGAGTGAGAGAGACTTGTCCTCAATTAGCATTTGCTATCAGGAGTAAAATAAAGTTTGAGTTTATGAAAAATAAATGACTTTTTACCTTCTATGGTATACGGGTCATTTCGGACCCTAACACCATAGTGTCACTATTTTTAATAATTTTAACATTTTTTAAAGTTAAAAAATGAAAACAAGTATTTTTTTTGGAAGTGTGTTCTAATTATTATTCTTAATTATTCTATTCTAGCTAGATAACATCATTATCCATTGCCTTCATTATAGGAAATTTAATGAGTGAATTTTAACATTTGTATAATTGAAAAGGAGATATTTTGAAAGATGAAACTCTAGCCCTAACCCAACATGATATTTTAAAAAGTGTTTACATGGATATGAATGCATTACAAGTCAGCTATGAGGTGGGAGAAAAAAAATAATGAAAATACTTATTTTTTAAGTATTTTGGGCTGATTTAAATCACGGGTTAAATTTGACCCGCTAACACCACAAGTGGATGCAGTTTTCTAACACAATGCAAGGGTTAAGGAAAACAAATAATATATCACACAAAGATTTTTTAGATAAATATTCCCAGGTGGGGGTCCGCAGCCAAATTACATATTAATTTGGGGGTTGTTGAAAAAGTTTGAGAAACACTGCTAACTGTAGCCTACTAAAGGACAGTATGGAGGTGAGGGTCCGACCTGGATCTCGTTGGTAGCACTCTTCTTTGTTGGTCTGCAGCCGTAGTATTCCTCCTGTCTCTTCTTCAGCTTCCTGAAGTAATCCTGGATCAGGAAGGTCGCGTAGAACTTCCCCACCGTGACCTCATCATCTGAAGACACACAAACACACACGCACGCACACACACACGACACAGGATTACTTTTATTTACTCTACTCACTCCTTGTTCACTCTATTCATGTACGACTGCTCAACCAGGATTGAAAGCAACCGCATAATCAAGTTTGCTGACGACACCATAGATCTCATTATTGATGGGGATGAAGCTGCCAACAGAGAGGAGGTGGAGCAGCTGGCAGATTGGTGCCAAACGCACAATCTCACCCTCAATACAGAAAGAAAAATCACACCCAGTGTGAAGTGAGCGGTGTGGTCATCACAGTGGTCATCACAGTGATGGAAGCTCACTATGCATTCCTACGCATTAGATTAAATGAACTCTATAGATTAACTTCATGCATTTCTTAAGAGCATTTGAAATGAGTTTTTATACAGTTTTTATCCGGTTATGCTTTTTTCATTCTAGTTTAAGGATTTATTTAGATTGATATTATATTTTTTTGCACTATTTTCTAAATTATTTTATGAATGTTTGCTGTCTCTAGGAAAAACATAATCTTGTTTTTTTCTGAAGCTGCTTGCAGAAGGACAAAAAAAGGACAAATATATAAGCCACCTTGAATCTTGAATTAGACTCCATGTCATTACATTTTTATCCCTCGATTTTGTAACCCCTTTTTTCACCCGGTGCCAATTTGCTAAGTGATCCTGGGCACTACACTCCCCCCACCAGCCTAGGGAGGCCAGGGCCGAGCTCATGCCTCCTTCAATGCATGAGAGCCAACTGACCTTCTTGTCACCTGACAGGGGGGAGTTTCCCTGGTTGGACGTACTGTGTGGAAGGAACACGTTATTCCAACCAGTTCCCTTCCCCTCCATCAGGCGCCCCGGCTGACCAGGGGGAGAGACTCCATGTCAACAGTTAAGTTGAAATGTCTTATTTCACGTACATGAACGTACATAGATGAATGACTTCATTCTGAATGTAGAAATATTGTCCATGTAAACACAGAATGAGGCATGAACTATATGAAGAGTTTGAAACATTCGCTGCCAAGTTTTCAGATCGTTTATTCGTCACATTCGGCTGGGAGGTGCATCTTACATGAAGTGAATTGTAAGCTCACCTCCTATTGGTGGGATGACCTGGTCCAATAGCTTCATGCTGGTTCGTTTCCAGATCTTCTTAATGATGGCCCGCAGCTCCTCATTGGCCTGTTCAAAATTGCCTGACACATCGAGAGGGTGGATTTAGTCAGACATGAGCGATATGAACAACTATTCCAACTCAAACTAAATGGAATTTAATAATGTGATGCCATGCTTTCATCCTACATTTCTATAAATCAAGACTTTCCTCATAATGCCTGAAAAAATCAAACTAAATAAAGATGAAACTATAACTAGTTTAATTCCTGAAACTAAAACAAAATAAATTAACTGTGATACACACTCTCACACACACACACACACACACACACACACACACACACACACACACACACACACACACACACGCTCACAAGACCTTCAGTTTTGATCTTCAGAGCGGTCCTGACCAGAGCGAACAGGGTGGCATTGAAGGTGACAGTTCCATCACTGTTGAGTGGCATGTTCATAGACACCAACCTCTGTGTGCACACGCACGCACGCACGCACGCACGCACGCACGCACACGCACACACACACACACACACACACACACACACACACACACACACACACACACACACACACACACATACCGTTTGGGAGGAGATAATCCACCAGTGGGAGGCAGCAATAAAGTATGTTTACTTGAGTACTTAAGTTCATTTTTTTAGTACCTACCAATGTAAGGTGCTGTAAAGTAAAAATGTCATTCAGGGGTGTCGTGGATGTAACCATTATTTACGGGGGTGCCCTGAGCCACAAGAGTTTGAGAACCACTGGTCTAGCTCACCTTGCACGCAATGCGATGTGGGCAGAATTTACCAAAACCCAAGGGAGGGGGGATTCTTCGCAGGAGTGTCACCACATCCAGATGCTTAATACGCCCCCTGTAGCATGGGAAGAGAAAAACATTTCTTCTTCCAAATTTGTTTAACCAGTTACATTTCTATTAAAGTTATTAGCTTACCAGTTAAATCACAAACAGTAGCTAGACACATTCACACCATTGTGCATGTTCTTTTACAAAAGCGGCCCTATTTTGCACCGTAGATACTTCTATCTGTACTGCCGGATAGATGTGTCTGACATCAGTGCATGTTGATCTGGCGGTTTTGTTGTGTCACTTTGCTGGTCTTGCCTGTTCTGTTCTCAGCTGCTTTTCTGGCACTTAAAGCTTGCCTTCTATCCGCTGGAGTTTTATGTTGTGTCTGATATCAGTTCATGTTGAACTGTCATGTGCATTTGTCTCCATATGTGTGCATTTCACGGGGGCATTTTACTCAACATATTTGCATTTGACGGGGGTCCACCGACCGACCGGTTCACCCACCCATTAGGCAATTGTAAAGGACGACTTCCCACATTTTTTAATTTTCAATTGGTCCTCACTAATGCTCATGATAAAATGGTAAGATTTGTTTCTACTCGGTCTGTGTCTCATAAGAGCACTGTGGACAGTCCAGAAACCCGTCTACCAGTGACATTGTTTTCTTTTCTTTTTTTTCCAACAAGATTTCACATTTTTTATTTTGATTTGTAGTAACGCGAGAACAATGGATTCTATTATTGCATTGCAACTTTCCAGGAATAGAAAGCCTGCGGTTTCTATTAGCTTGGATTCCCCATCGATGATGTCACTGGTAGACAGGATTCAGAACTGTCCACAGCCCTCCTCTGAGACACAGACTGAGTAGATAAGAATGGCACCATTTTATCAAGAGCATTAGTGAGGACCAATTATATGAAGATAGGTTGAAAATGTGTGAAGTCGTCCTTTAATATACTAGATTTTCAGGCTTTCAAACCTATAGTCCTATATTGAGCAAATGAGGCACCCACAGGGGCCTCGTTAATGTGATGGCAGACCCCTGAACAGTGTTTGTGGCAGTTTGCTGCGTATCGGAGCGACATTCGGAGCAACATTAGCCACACCAGGGCCCACACGTAGCCCCTGGTGTGGCTATTCTGATGGCAGACCCCTAACCAGAATTGGTGCCAAGTTTTTTTGCGGATCGGAGCAACGGTGTGCCCCGCAGGTCCGCATGTTACGTTTGTGACGTCCACTGTCCGCCCACCCTCCGTCGGTTGACCCTCTAGGTTGACACTCTAGGGGGTTGACACTCTAGCCAATTTTAATATATAGGATGCAACCCAACATTGCCTCACACGGTTCTCATCCAGTGCTAGCTGATGCACAGTGACTCACGTAGCTTCAGGGTCGTACTCTGCCCAGATCTTCTTGAACTCGTCCAGGTGCTGGGGGCCCAGGATGGACCAATCACGCGTCAGGTAGTCAAAGTTGTCCATGATGACAGCCACAAACAGGTTGATGATCTGATGGAGACATTTAGAAAGAAAGACTGGTGATTTGTAAGGACAGATTCATGCTGGGCTCATCATGAGTTCCCAAACTTTTTCACGGGCCCCAAATATCTGAATTGAAATACAAATGTGTATATAAAAAGATGGATTATTACTATTTTCATCTTTGTTTGTCTTATGTTATCACCCTATAGCTCTTTTATTTTGACGGGCAGCAATTTCTGTGCGTGTGTGTGTGTGTGTGTGTGTGTGTGTGTGTGTGTGTGTGTGTGTGTGTGTGTGTGTGTGTGTGTGTGTGTGTGTGTGTGTGTGTGCGTGCGTGCGTGCGTGCGCGTGCGTGCGTGTGTGTGCGCATGTGTGTGCGTGCGTGCGTGCGTGCGTGCGTACCAGGAAGGCACAGAGCATGTAGAAGGTCATGAAGTAGATGATGGCAAAGTTGGCTCCGCAGGTGAACTCCTCCCCAGGCAGGTAGTCTGACTTGGGGTCACATCTCTTCCCGTACATACAAGCCAACATCACCTCATGCCACGCCTCTCCTGTTGCACACCTGACCAGAGGAAGCAACCAGAACAATAAAACACCTTCCCAGAGGAGGTAATAATAACAATACACATGCTCAGAGGAACAGCCAGATCAATAATAAACACCTGCCCAAGAAGTTATAGTGATTCATGATTTGCGGCATTTTGTTCAAAACAAGCCACTACTGCAAACTTTAGATGTCAATCTTAGCCAATCAGGATGGAATATGAAAAATCAAACACATCCGTCTTGATCACATGACTATAGAGATCATGTGTACCGATTTGCTTGAAATTTGGATAAAATCGGAAGGAGTAATACAAAAAAAATGGTTTTACATAAGTAGGCCTCCTGGTGGCGCTATAAAAGGCAGATGTTAAAAATGCAGGGCAAAGGTTTTTCCTTGACCTCTAGGAAGTGTGCATACAAAGTTTTACACAGATCGGTGCAGTTGTAGGTAAAAACACGAATCGGCCTGTTATAGCGCCATCATGAGGCTGATTCTAAAATATTCAAGTGACATTGGTCCCTGGCATAGTGGAAATATGCATGCAAAATTTCACGGGAATTGCATGCTGTGTTCATGATTTCAGTTATTTTGTTCAAAACGGAGCACTCCTGCAAACTTTGGAAGCCATTTTTAGCCAATCAGGATGGAAAATGGAAAATCGGACAGATCTGTGTTGATCACATGACTATAGAGATACTGTGTACCGATTTGCGTAATGTTTGGATAAAATCTGTATGAGTAATATCCAAAAATGTGTTTTGCACAAATCGGCCTCCCGGTGGCGCTATAACAGGCCCATGTGTAAAATGCAGAGGTTCTGAATTGGCATCCAGGGAGTGTGTGTGCACAGTTTCGCAGAGAGCGGGCCAACGGTGCCGGAGATTAGCTGCTCGCAGACAGATGGACACACGGACACACGGACGGACGGACAGGGGGTAAAACATACTCTCTCGCCATGCCTTTCGGCCTGGCGGAGACAATAACCAGACCAGACCAGGAAGCAACAAGGACAACAATAAACACCTACCCAAGAAAAAAGAAAATTAAAAAAGACCCCCAAAAAAGAAAAGAAAACTGGTGTGCTAGAACACTTAAAACTTCTTGAACCATAATATCCCTAACCCGGGGGTGAACATTTGCAGAAAGGTGGATATTTCTTCTAATGAAAGGTGAGAGGGTTGTAACAGAATACAGGAGACATCCTGTAACAACCCTTCAAATAATAAAATAATGTGAGTAGTTCAGTCATGTTGTCCAGTCACCTGAACAGCAGCAGCACAGCTTGTGGGAACGTCTGGAAGTTGTTGTTCCTGTTGATGTAGGTCCCATCTTCCAGAGCAATTTTACCAAAGATCTGCAGGAGAACATGTATGTTAATGCAGGTTATACCAGGGCTATTTTATCAAACATCTGTAGAGAACATTACACAGTATATGTTCATGTAGAGCTATTTCACAAAACATCTGTAGAGATGTTTCGTGAAGTTTCGTGATGTTTCTGTAAAGATCTGCAGGAGAACATACAGTATTACTGTATGTTGATGTAGCTGTAGTATACAACCCTCGTAGACGTATTTACGATTCTGACGTTTTCAATCTACGAGAGTTGTAGGGTGCTCGTCCCATGGAGAGCTGGACTTTCTGCACTTTGCCCCGTAGACACTCCAAACATGTACAAATTGAAAATAAAAGGTGATTTGGCGGTCGGGAGGTGTATTGATACATTGTGTTCAATGCGCAATACACCTCCCGACCGCCAAATCGCTGTTGCGCAGTTCAAACTCATTTTAAACAAAAGAAGAAGCAGTGCGCAATACACCTCCCGACCGCCAAATCGCTGTTGCTCAGTTCAAACTCATTTTAAACAAAAGAAGAAGCAGGGAAGATTCCGATGCAAGCTGGATTAAAAGACTTCTTTATTGAAAGATATGGATTACTACATTAAACTACTACCCCGCAGAGGTAGTTAACATTTGGGGCTTTGAGGTAAGCACCTTTTATTTTCAATTTGTACATGTTTGGAGTGTCTACGGGGCAAAGTGCAGAAATTCCAGCTCTCCATGGGACGAGCACCCTACAACTCTCGTAGATTGAAAACGTCAGAATCGTAAATACGTCTACGAGGGTTGTATACTACAGCTAATGTTGATGTATAGGTTCTAGCAGGGTTATTTACCAAATAGCTGTAGAGGAGAACAAGATGTTAATGTAGGTTCCGTCTGTGTGTGTGGCCTCTTATTTGTACTTGTGTCTATGATGTGTGTGTACATGTGGACATAATGTGTGTGTTCAGTGTTGTGTCATGTGGCGTTATGTCTAGTCGCGTGCGTGCGTTATGGTGGAGAAATGTATAGACTGCCAAATGTGTGTATCTGTGGATCTAGTTCCCTTGTATTCAACCTAGTTGAATATTGCTGGCTCCCATTGTCATGTCCATGAAGAGTAAGATCTCTTCATGGACATCAGTAAGCTGATTTCAAACATGGACGTTCTTAACTTAACCAGTCCCCTTTGCCACTATGAGTGCCATTACGTTTATAAATGTTTTTGATCTAAGAGGATATTGCATCAGAGGAGGCAACTAGTGGTCTATCTAACTTAACCAGTCAGCATAATCTTTCCTCACCTATGGTGTCTCTTATCTTTAGCGTTATAATGACCATTTAGAATAGCATCTCTGTGTATAAGAGGTGTTCAAGATGACACCTCAGAAAGCTTCTGCCCAGGAGGGCTGTGGCCCTGTGTGGGGTGTCAGTCTGGCTTAGCAACCCATGCATGTTGACTAGCTCTGATGCTGTGATGATCATCAATTCAAAAATGGGGTTACAAAATAAAAAAATAGAGATAATTCCCAATAAGTTTTGTCAATCCTTCATCCTTGAGGAATATATTTCTTTCCCATTATAGTGTGTGTGTGTGTGTGTGTGTGTGTGTGTGTGTGTGTGTGTGTGTGTGTGTGTGTGTGTGTGTGTGTGTGTGTGTGTGTGTGTGTGTGTGTGTGTGTGTGTGTGTGTGTGTGCATAGGCCACTGGGCATGCACCGGTTGGACGGTTAAAATGATTTGTAACGTGCACACTGCGCAGGATGCATGATGGTCTAACCGGGCCGGTCTTATAGCACATGTAATGCTGAACGGATGTCTGTCATTTATACTCTCTCTCTGTAATCTTCAAAGTCTGATTATTAATTCCTTGTGCCAGTTGTTATCTTTCGCCAATAATCAAATTGCACAACTTGAAATGTAGCCTACATGTACTTCTCTCGCTTTCTCTCTGCTTCTCTTTCTATCTCTCTCTGGGCCCTATTTTGCATCACTCAAAATAGCAAAACAGCATTGGCCCCGCCTCCAGGTCTTAAGTTAAGACATAAGACCTGGTACTTAAAGGGATAGTTCACCCAGAGAGAGTTTTTAGTTTTTGTTGCATTCCTAAGCCAATAATTTGATGATGAAAGATGCTAATGCCTCCGGTAGGAGACTCAAAGCTGACACTTTGAGTCTCCTACCGTCATCAAATTATTGGCTTAGGAAAACGACAAAATGAACAAAAATCTCCATGAATTCAAGACTCCATGGAGTGTGTAATCGATATCGAAATAGTGCGTGCGTCTCGCAGCTGTTTGTGCGTGCGTGCGTGTACAGTACCTGCATGCCAACCACAGCAAAGATGAAGAACAGCATCAGGATGAGCATACCTACGTATGGAAGAGCCTGAAGACACAACAACAACACATCACTACACAACATCACCGCACAACATCAACGCACAACATCACTACACAACATCACTCACTACACAACACTGTGGGTGATCAGCAGTAGATAGACAGCAGTGACCTGGAAGGACTTGATGAAGGGTTAGGTTTATGACCAAGGCAAATAGAATAGCAAGACACTCACAACTGGCTTTTAACTCGCACCTAATGGCGAAAATTGGGATGGCGGATCTTCCTAAATAATAGAGCATCTTTGGCAGTAGCTAGACAGCAGTGACCTCTGACCTGGAAGGACTTGATGAAGGTCCACAGCAGGTTCCTGATGCCCTCGGAGCGGTTGAGCAGCTTGACCAGCCTCATGACCCGGAACAGTCTGAAGAATGTGATGGACACGCTCATGTTCTCTGAAGACTGACACAACAGAACAAATGTTTTACCTTTAGCATGGAAATACTTTCCTGACTGGTAGCGTCGCAACATTATATTTGGAAAATCTGAGTGCATTGATTGGAACAGGTGTCTATGCGGTAAAATATTGAGTGATAATTATATACAAATGGGCTGTTTTAGGTGACACATTCAGAGTTCAAATATTTTACAGGATTTTACAGTATGTCATCATGCTATGGACAGTTGAGGCAAGGACATAAAAAATATTTTAAAAAGACAGAACAAAGTATGACTGAGTTCTATTTGCACACGTCTACCCAGCTTTAAAAAGCATAAAGATAATTTGTTAATTTAGCTAAAGAAAATAAAACATTAAAATATGCTTTGATGATGGAGAGGGCCACTAAATTTCCACACTCAATCCAGTCTCATACTGTAAACCCCATCACTCAAATAAACCACAATAGTCACAGATGTAATCATAAAGGGATATTAACAATTATTATTCAGTGTAACATTTTATTTAATTTCAAATGCACTAGTTATACTTGTATTAACTTTAACTTAAATACAAATGCATTGGAAAAATATAATATAATGTATTACAATGTACTGTGGTCATTAATACAGGTCATGTAAATATGCATGTTTGGAATTGGAACAGCTGAAATAACAGTATATCAGTATTTGGATATTGACCTGAGGATCGCATTAAGTGAAGGTGTCCCTGTATTATCTAGTAAAAAAGAAGGAAAAACATATCATAGAAACTTACTGCAATCATTTCCATGGGATCCACTTCCTGGAATAATAAAATATATGTTCAATGATAAATATATTATTTGTTTGCAATTAGTTTCCTGGTGTTAAAACTATAGGTTATCCTGTCACTTTTACACTGGCCAAGCAGTCAAACATAACTGTAAGTTTGTTAGAGTCAACAGAGCATTATTACGGGGCCAGGCTGCCAGCATGGCTCCGTCTGGATATTCGCAGTATTCTGTTTCTTCTTCTGCTTCGCAGTTATGGCTTAACCGTGCATACTTTAATGTATATATTAATGTCAAAGTCAACAGAGCATTAAGCAAACTAAACGTGAATATCAAGTTACATTTCCACGCTCAATTTGCCAACTGTGTATAGTCACTGTCACTGTCAACCCCCACTGGTAGTCCGTCTGGAGAGGGTGTAGACAAGTCTCCTCCCACACACATGAGCCAGATCCCAATACACCAATTCCTGCCTCTTCTGTCCTCCAGTGTGACCCAGAAATCGTTTGCATCCCATTTGTTAATTTTCTTTTGGAGGAGCCGAGAGTGAGGAGAGAGGAGAGGAGGCTCCACAAGCCACTTATTAGAGCGAGGATCAGTGAGGAGACATTAAGTCGGAATGTGGGACATATACATTCTCCTCCTCCACATGGCAACCCTCTGGGCTCTGGAGCAGGCGGCAAGCTTTCCATCTCTAAGCCAGCAAAGTATTGAAAACGCTACAGTTGTCAATAATGGCCTAGTAGACGCTATTTCCTCTCCTGCTGGTTGCAGAAGAACATTCATTTCATTACAGTCTATGGGTATTTGACCGGACTTTGGTTTTATTACCTTAGTAAATACGTTTTCAGTCACCAGTTTAAAGTCTTCTTTCAATTATCATGGTAATTTACTAAATCAAAATGTGCTCTGCAATTAACACTGCAGAGCTGAACCAGTGATGGCTGTTTTACCTACACCTCCCCGACACTCCAGCTTAACCACTTAAGCCCTGTTTTATACTTTGTCTATGACGGTTGCATGTGGCAAAAAATGTGCTGATCTACAAGCTCACAATCTACAACCGTGGTTCTGGAGGGTATTGCAATCGAGGCCCCCATATAATAAGCATAATTAAAAAAGTGATACCAAAATAACTAGAACTTAAAGTTGTTCAATTGTGCAAAAGTAGAACACAATTGTTTGCTTGGTCATTAAACTAAACTGAAAATGCACTCGGCCCACCCATCTTATCACTTAACACGGCAGCCGAATATGGCTACCGTTTTAAGTGGGCCACGAACGCTCTGACCCAGAAAAGGTGGAGAACCGCTGATGTACAATCTACACATCTTTGAACATTTTGGAATAGGGCTTAAGTGACTAAGGATGACAAACAAGTTAACATGCAAACCATCATTCAGTTGCACTACAGAAGCAGAATAATAGTTACAGCGCATCCTTGCAGACAGTAGAGGCCGCCAGAGGACTCCAACGCCGCCTGTAAGACAGGAGACAAAAGAGGTTGGTAAAAGAAGGGAGGTCAGACAGGAGGTGAGATCACAGACGTGAGGAGAGGGGAGGCCAGATAATGATGTAGCGTCACACGGGAGCGAGGATGTTTACATGACGGACATTTTTCTTTTAGATCCCACTCGGGGTGGGAAACCATAGACATATAAAGGTAAACGCCCCCTCCGGCTCTGAGGCGTCTGTATCTCGGGTGCCATATTGGAGGGGGCAAGCTTCCACGTGCATCACAGAAGGGGATGTTCGGTAGGCCAATCAGAGGCAGGTGGGGGCGGGACAACTAGATTCTGACAAGTCCTGGAAAAGACGCCCGGTGATTGGCCAGTAGTCAACGCGCTGTGATTGGCCAGTAGTCACTTTGAGTGATGGGGGCCATGATACAGGTCGCTCCAACGAGGCAAATGAGGTATCTAGGTGGGAAACCCCGCCTGACTTGTAAGAGCAAAATGGCCGCCGTGTGAACATGGTCGATGGACTGCTGAGACGTGTAAAAGGAAGGACGCTGCAAAACGCCTATATATATATTTATATCTGTTGTGGAAAGAAATTGCTAGGATGGTTCATAGACCGGTGGGATTTCAGAAAAAAAGGCCTTCTATAAGGAGGTTAGAGGCATTTGGGGGTTAAAGTTGGGAACAAGGCCATTTTACATAATTCAAGGGTGCTGAATCAGAAAAACACTGTTCCCAAGCAAAATTCTTAGTGCTTAACCTCCCAATTTGCATATCAAAATGGCTGCCGATTTTGAAGTATTTCTTAAATAACTCTATAACAAAGCAATCAAATCTGACAAATAAAGTGTATATATTTATATTCTGAGGGTCAGACAATGTGTGGAAGGTAGTTATAATGTAATAGATGTAAATAAATGTCAATAATGTAAATAAATATGCAAATTAGAGGCCACTATTACAGAAAACGGTTTCGTACTTAAAGTGATCCATCCGCATCCCCCTTATTTTATTTTATTTCTACTTATCTGTATTTTTACCATCCTTAAGACATCTAAAATACATATTTAGATCATGTAAAAATCCTGGTACATTTGGCCCCTGATGACCAAAAAATAAATTGCCCCCATGTATTACTCACCCCCAGAATGAGTTAGAGCCACAGAACTGGTACTGATAACTGAACACAAACTACTTTCAACACAACTATATAGAGTGGGATGGGGATGGCTATAGGTACACTTAGACGGCCAACAGGGACTAGCTGAAATGTATTAAGCCCCGCCCCTCTGTGTTCCTATTGGCTGGGCTTTAAACAGCCATAACTCCAATTCCCAGCATCGAAAACCTATGAAACTTCCTAGATGCACTTAGACGGCCAACAGGGAAAGGCTGACATCATTTAAGCTATGTAGCCTAACTTTTCAGTTGATTGCCATACAGGCTTGTGTCCCCCCCCACCCCCGATGGGCCCTGCCTAGTACAGCCTAGTCCAGCCTATTACTGCCTAGTCCTAGGACTAGGCTAGACCTGGGTGTACTAGGCTTTACTGTACTAGACTCTGCTGGGCTCTAATAGTCTGTTTTCAGCTCTAGCAGGCTTAGGCTGTACTTGGCTTTATTAGGCTATAGAAGACAGTACTTTACTTTGGCCTACAAATGTTCATGCAAAACTGGTGGTGCACACACAAACTATTGCCCGTGTACACAGTGGTTAATCCCAATGGTCTGAGTATCTACAGGGCTGACAAGGGACTAGCACAGCCTAGTACAACCTAATAGAGCCTAGTACAACCTAGTCTTAACTAGTCCAGTCTGTTCCATGCTAGTATAGCCTACAGTATATCACCGTCCCCTAGTCTGTTCCATCAAAAGGCTGGACTAGGCTAGACCTGGGTGTACTATGCTTTACTGTTGTAGACTCTACTGGTCTCTAATAGACTGTTTTAAATTCCAGTAGGCTGTGCTGGTCTGTACAAGGCTATATTAGGCTGTACAAGGCAGATCTGTACTATGGTCTACAAAGGTTCATGCAAAACTATTGCTTGTGCACACACAAGCTATTGCCCGTGTACACAGTGGTTAGTCTATTATAGTCTAGTACAGCCTAGTACAGCCTAATCTATCCTAGTCCAGCCTTATCAGTCCTAGCATAGCCTTGTACCCCCTCCCCTATTCTGTTCTCCCAAAAGGCTGGACTAGTCATGGGTGTACTAGGTTGTACTATACTAGACTCTACTGGTCTATAATAGGCTGTTTTAAGCTCTAGTAGGCTGTGCTAGGCTGTACTAGGCTCTATTAGGCTGTGCAAGGCAGATCTGTACTATGGTTTACAAAGGTTCATGCAAAACTATTGCTCGTGCACACACAAAAGCTATTGCCCGTGTACACAGTGGTTAGTCCCTATGGGTTGAGGATCTACAGGGCTGACAAGAGCATAGTACAGCCTAATATAGCCTATTAGTCTAGTACAGCCTAATACAGCCTCATCTATCCTAGTATCAGTCCTAGCATAGCCTGGTACCCCCTCCCCTATTATGTTCTCCCACCAGGCTGGACTAGGCTAGACCTGGGTGTACTAGGTTTTACTGTACTAGTCTCTGCTGGGCTCTAATAGTCTGCTTTCAGCTCTAGCAGCCTTTGCTAGGCTTTACTGGGCTCTATTAGGCTATAGAAGGCAGTACTTTACTTTGGCCTACAAATGTTCATGCAAAACTATTTCTCGTGCACACACAAGCTATTGCCCGTGTACACAGTGGTTAGTCCCTATGGGTTGAGGATCTACAGGGCGGACAAGAGCCTAGTACAGCCTAATAGAGCCTATTAGAGTCTAGTACAGCCTAGTACAACCTAGTCTAGCCTAGTCCAGCCTGTTCCATGCTAGTATAGCCTATACCACCCTCCCCTAGTCTGTTCTCCAAAAAGGCTGGACTAGTCTTGGATGTACTAGGCTGTACTGTACTAGACTCTACTGGTCTCTAATAGGCTTTTTAGCGGCGCTAGCCGCTCTATACCTGACTTTGTCCGTGTGCGTCAACGTTCTGATTGGTCAGGTGCGTCAACAAAGTGATTGGTCAAGCTTCACGTGACACATGGCTATAAACACATTATAAACACATATCGATGACAAAATGTATCAAAGGCGCCGCTACCTTCACACAGGGTGTGATTTTTAGCGGCGTAGCCCTCTATACCTGGCTTTTGCGTCAACGTTCTGATTGGTCAGACACGTCAACAAAGTGATTGGTCAAGCTTCACGTGACACGTGGCTATAAACACATTATAAACACTTATTGATGACAAAATGTATCAAAGGCGCCGCTACCTTCACACAGGTGTGATTTTTTAATCTCTAGTAGGCTTTGCTAGGCTGTACTAGGCTATATTCGGCTGTACAAGGCAGATCTGTACTATGGTCTACAAAGGTTCATGCAAAACTATTGCTCGTGCACACACAAGCTATGGCCTGTGTACACAGTGGTTAGTCCCTATGGTCTGAGTATCTACAGGGCTGACAAGGGACTAGTAAAGCCTAATAGAGAGTATTAGAGTCTGGTACAACCTAGTACAACCTACTCTAGCCTAGTCCAACCTGTTCCATGCTAGTATAGCCTATAGAAATGATTTCATGTGCATGCCATAAGCAATGCACAACACGTCGTTGCAAATGCCGGAAATCTGGGTTACGATGCACAGCCATGTGTGCATGTCAGCAACGGAGTGATGATCAACCTCCTTGTATGAATGTGGTCTAGTGTCTAAGCAAAGCAAAGCAAAGCAAAGCAAAGCAAAGCAAAAAAGCAAAGTTTGTTGTTTACCCAGGGTGTCGGACTAAGCACGAAGCTTGTTTCCAGCCGGACCCTGCATGGAAGCCTTGCTCAAGGGCTATTCAGCGGTGATTCATGATTGATGTGATGAATTGGGGAATCGAACTAGGGACCTTCCGGTATCAAGGCCGCCCCTCTAACCACTAGGCCACCGCTGGCCACCGCTGCCACTAAACTCTAAACTTTCGTTCAACAATGGCCAATACTGTATCTTTAGAGTACTAAACCGTTATCTGTTATGGGGGGCGCTATTTTGCATATTTTGGAGTAGGCTGATTATTATATTATATTATATTATCATATTATATTACTTACAAATTCTTTACTCACATTGTAGAAACTGTATATAGACACTTCATTTGTCAATTTTGCTTGCCTGGCCACAGAGTTATTGAAGATAAAGGTGCGAATTTGCCAATTTGGCAGCCATTCAGATATGCAGATTAGAAGGTCAAAAACTAAACATTTAGCATGGGGAAAAAGTATGTATTTTAGATGTCCTAAGGATGGCAAAAATACAGATAATTAGAAACAAAATAAGAGGGATGCACCTTTTGCACCGTTTGAGTACTACGGTACATCATTTTATGTAATGGTGGCCTCTAATTTGCATATTTATTTACATTATTTACATGTATTTACATTTATTACATTACAAATATCTTCCACACATTGTATGACCCTCAGAACATAAATATATACACTTTATTTGTCAGATTTGCTTGCTTTGTTATAGAGTTGTTTAAGAAATACTTCAAAATCGGCAGCCATTTTGATATGCAAATTAGGAGGTTAAGCACTAAGAATTTTGCTTGGGAACAGTGTTTTTCTGATTCAGCACCCTTGAATTATGTAAAATGGCCTTGTTCCCAACTTTTACCCCCAAATGCCTCTAACAATCACATATTTCAGAAATCCCACCGGTCTATCAACCAATAAAATACAATGCATCATTCTATTCAATTCTATTCCAATACTTCAGCAGTGGTCCAATGATACATTTGATGATTTCAGATAATAATACAAACATCAAGTTTCACATTCATGCTAAAACTGCTCACCATAAAATCACAAAATGTCCATGAAGTGATGAAGGGAATGACGGGTCGAGATGGATGGAACATTTGAATTATTTTCTACCCAGAGCATTTAATCTGCTATTACAAGTGGCAATGTGTGTCCACATAGAGAAGGGTTCATCAACAGCTCATGGAGGGAAAATAACAGCATGGGTCACTGTTTTGAGCTGTTGTTTGTAAGGCAACAAAGTCGTATGACGAGGAATTTATGACCCTTGGAGATGAGGTCATGAGATAGCTGATCTGTCACACAGGCAGAAAATAACCCAAGATGCATGGCATGGTGTTAGGGCTGGACAATACATTCATATTGTGAAATGAGACTGGATATTGTCTATGAGACTATATTTTGCATACTGTAATTTCATGATGTGGCAAAGGTGTTTTTCACAATACCATAATTCAAAATACTGTTTGATTATGTCCATATCGCCCAGCCCTATACATGGTGTCCGAGAGGTGGCAGGTGGGTGCAGCAGTAGGGTGTGGTGGTGCTGTGGGTATACAGGTGGGTGCAGCAGCAGGGTGTGGTGGTGCTGTGGGTAGCCTATACTGTACGTGGCATACAGGTTGTGGGTATACGTACATCAATACAATAACCCGCGCGTCAATTGTTCAAATGTCTCGTTATTCCAACCTTTAAGAGCTGAAATGAAAAATATGTTTTTCACGCTTTTAGAGCATAATAATGATCATAATGGGGACATAGTTAACAATAGATGTCCCCAAAACATTGTGCAAAAATATTTGTCCCTAAAAGTTCAATGTCATTAACTTCCTGTCAAACAAAAAACGTGACGCAGGTACTGTCTCACAAAAACCTATTTCAGCTGGTCTTTACCGTGTTCTACATTTATCTTGAGGAAAGTCACATCCTGCAATAGCAGATGGTGAGCAGGGAAGGCTGTGGCTGGCTTTAGGAAGGGTGGGTGTCTTTTTGTGGTACTGGAAGAGGGTCTCTTCCACAGGACAGACATCGTTGTTGTTGTTGTTGGGGCAGAAACCTTGTATCTTCATGTTTCAACCAACCGTTTATCATCATAAATCTTTTTTTCCCATAAATTAATTGCCGACATTTCATTATGTACAATCGAGCAGAAGCAGCAAAAATAGCAGATCTACACCAACTCACAACACGCCACGATGCAACACGTTGTGGGCTTGTAGATTGGCTATTTATTTATTTTTGAAACATTGAATTTTATAAATATTGAACCAATGCAAAGTATTAACAGGAGCTTGTGACTAATAGCTACATTATGTCCATTGGAACACAGGTTATTTTTTTCACATTTCCTTAAAAGTAGCGGTTTTGGACATACAAGGTTTCCACCCGACAACGGCGGTGCAGGGGAGAGGTTTAGGGTGGAGGTTGGGTGGTGCAGCAGCAGCAGCAGCAGCAGTGGATGAGGTGGGAGGGTATTCTCTCCTCATACTGACCGTATCGTCCAGGCTGCTACCTGCTGGAGCCAGCAGGGAAGCTTGGCTCGTGTGTTTCTACGCAGGCACGGTGCGTAAATGAAGGCGAATAAAAACAATGTTTTGTTAAAAAGCAACGCTTAACCCATTTACAACCTTATTTTCATATAATAGAGCACCGAAGTCTGGGTCGCGGTTACCCCCCCCCCCCCCCCGTTCTGAATCCCTATAGACGTGTTTAATATCACGTCAAATAAGAACTGTGTTCCAAAAATAAACAAATTATCCTGGCAGATTGACGCTTATGGATATGAAGCATCGACTGACGGTGAGAAAACGATAATGTTACTTCTGACGAATTAATAAAATTCTCACCAGAAACAGACTGTTTCAAATATGAGAGACTGACTATCATAAACGATACAGAGCCTCCTCCCTGAAAATATTGCAGAGACAGTTTGTTTATTTTCGGATCACAATTCTAAGATGACCCCATGTTATTCTCCATAGAGAAATGACTTTACGACCCATGGGATGGACGAGTGACGTCAGGACTTCTGTACTCTATTGGTCCTAAAATAATGGGCACCATTTATGTCTGCTCACTCTGTGTCTCATTGGTGGGCTTTGGTCAGTTCAGAAACCTGTCCTACCACTGACATCATCGATGGGGGATGAAAACAATATTTGAAAATGTAATTGCATTGTATAATATATTTAATAAATACAATTTTTTTCGGTTTTCAAATATTTTTTGACACATCATTTTTATTGTCACGATTCACCAGGAGCCTGGATGGCGTGATAGCAGGCTTAAAATCATTTATATAAATATTTTCGGAAATCTCTATGGGAAACAATGAATGGGGTTTCTATCTGTGGCACCACAAAAATGGCCACCACTGCTATGCCCTATAGAAACTACCGAAGATGTCACTGGTAGGCAGGTTTCTGAACTGGCCACAGCCCTCCTCAGAGACACAGACCAGGTAGACAGAAATGGTGTCATAGGCTATTATAATGAGGATTAGTGAGGACTAATTATATAAAGATAGGTTGAAAATGGGAGGAGTGCTCCTTTAATGTCTTCTTGAAGCTTACCTCTGAAAAGCCTGGTGGTTTCTTGCGCTCCGCACATCCCCAAAGCATTAGTTTAGAATTTTACAACTAAAATCTGATCTTCAGACTAGCACTCACTGAAAACAGGTGTGACGCATGCAGCGTCTGTTTGCCGGTTCACATTCTCTGTACTTTTAGTTTTTTCGGTGCTGTGTTTAATATTATGGTTCCCTCTGGGCTGCAGTGGTGTAAAGTAACTAGTGGTGTAAAGTAACTAAGTACTAGACACTTTTGAAAATAGCAGATCTACAAGCTTGCAATGCGTCGCATCGCGACGCATTGTGAGCTTGTAGATCGGCTATTTTCAAATGGCCAAAATGTATATAGGGCTGAAGTGAGTAATGTAGGTTTTGTAATAATAATCTAAAAAGTAACTAGTAACTAAAGTTTTCAAATAATTGTAGTGGAGTAAAATAAGTGGAGTAAAAGTACAATATTTGCCTCTGAGATAGCGATGTAGTGGAGTAGAAGTAAAAATACTGGAAATTGGAAATACTCCAGTAAAGTCAAAATACCTCAAAATTGTACTTAAGTACAGTACTTGAGTAAATGTACTTAGTTACTTTACACCTCTGATGTGATTTAGAATTACACCTAAGACTGACACCCAGAAACATCCCGAACATTCAAACCTAAAAAAAGACACGCAGGCGTTCTGCTCATTTGTTTATGATCATTAAATCACGAAAACACTGACATGAGATTATGAGGTGCCGACAGGGTACTTACATTAACCTCGCTGAGTGTCACATCCACCACGCTGCCGATGACAATGACAAAGTCAAAGACATTCCACGGATCTCCAAAGTAGCCCTGTACAAGTTAACACAGGACAGGTGTTATTGTGTGGTGGTGTTCATTATTACCGATCCAGGCGGGACTAATCTCCAACACAATATAATGACACACTATAACTTATGATTCAAACAGAACTGCTTGATTTATTTAAAAAGCAAAAAACACTTGCAGTTCAAAGATTACACGAGAAAGTCCTGAGACTTATTTCCGTTGAGGTCCTCTCACATATAACAGACAATAAGTTAAAAATATAGTAGATAGTACTCATAATGCAGAATGTCCCATTTCACAAGTTTTAAAATGTATAAAAGTCTTTTGAAAATAGCTGATCTACAAGCCCGCATTGTGAGCTTATAGATCGGCTGTTTTCAAATGGCCAAATATATATATAGGGTTGAAGTGGTTAATGTATGTTTGGTAATAATAATCAAAATCTACAAAGTAACTAGTAACTAAAGTTTCCAAATAATTGTAGTGAAATAAAAATAAAATATATGCCATCCCTGAGATGTAGTGGAGTAGAAGTAAAAGTACTGAAAACTGGAAATACTCCAGTAAATTAAAAATACCTACATTTTTTACTTAAAGTTGTACAGTGCAGATTTCAAAAAAACATTTTTTTGCAGGCCGTTTGTTTATTACTGCGTTACCCAAAATTCCATTCGTTTTCACCGGAAGACGGAAGTGTTTCAAAAAGCGTTCTTTTAATTGTTTTATACGATCTGTGGATCGTTTCTCTTAGCCAGTGGAGCTTTAGTTACCGTGAGCTGTGTTTTCTTTTTCTGTTTTTTTTTTCATTCTTCAAATCATACAATCTGTTAAAATCAGCGTGAGTTTCCTTTTTGTTATTAGCGCGGTAGTTCCTGGCCAAACAGGAAACCGGTGCAGTAGTTCCTGGCCAAACAGGAAACCGGTGCATTTCCGCTTCCATTTTCCGGCCAGATGACGTCATTTTCGCGGGACAGTCAACCCCGACCACGTTCAATAGAAAATATATAAATAAAAGGCTTTCGGGGGTGAAATTCATGGAGTGGGTGTTGTGAAACATAACATTTGCCAATCACAAAAGATATACAATTTAACTTTAGTTTTATTGAAAAAGTTACCTAGCATTACTTTAAGTACAGTACTTGAGTTATTGTACTTAGTTACTTTACAACACTGCTGTTGTGTGACATTGTTTGGATCTATCAGCTATCAAATAACAGAGCGATGAATAGTGCATCCAGAGTGGATGGAATTGGATGAATGCGTTAATTGCATATTTTGTTTGAATCTAATGCAATCCCATTAATTAGCTCAGTTAACTCAGTTATTTTGACGGCGCTAATTGTAACCCACCTTGGCTTTGAAGGCCATCAGTTTGAGGAGCATCTCCACGGTGAAGAGCACGGTGAAGATGATGTTCAGCATGTCAGAGAGGTGGGTGACGTGGTCTGACTGGTTACAGTGCTGCAGAGGAGAGCAGATCAAGGCCCCTATTCAAGGACCACTTGGAGCAAACCGCTAGTTTCGGAGTGCGGACTAGGCAAGAGGCGTTGCCCCGCAAAATTTGGTGTTCTGTGGTACTCCCCCGCCCCGCAAAACACCTGCGCTCCCCGTTACATTATGCATAGGTGTGGTTTGGGCGTTACAATGATAAAACCAATCACCGTGCCAGAAGCCATTGCCTTTAAGAGAAGACTGCGCTAGCCGTCATCCGCCGTCATCCCCGATCCAATATATGCTCTAGCCTATCTCCCCCTCTGCACTGTTGCCTGGTCTGATTATTATAAGCCACATTGGGCTTGTTTTCCTTCTTTTTTATTTTATTAATCCAAATACATTTTTATATTAATTTGTAGCCTATTGTGTTAACAATAAGCGTGTCATATTAGTCAGATCCGGAATATTATGAAACTTAAAGCCATTTAAAATATTTATACTATTGGTACACACCGGCTGCTCCCAAATAATTAATTACATCATGTTGCCACAACGCTCCTACAGGCACCCATGGACCTCCAGCTGGTCGACCACAGGGCTGGGCGGTGGTACACTGACATACAGTAGCACATGGGTATAATAAATGGAACAGTTTTAGGAAAGGTCTATATGTACTCACTTTGGCTGTTATTGTTCTATTTCCACCATTCTAATGGATTCCAGGGGTGTGTAAACAGGGGTGTGAAGTTGCTCCATAGTTTCCTCTGAAGTGACGCAGTTAAAGTTAACTTATACATCCATATTGTCCCCGTTATCTTTCATCATCCACCTTTGTTCAGTAATCCCGAACAGAGCTACACTTTAAGTTTACATCAATCATATCCTCTCAAACCCAGACACATTGCTGCGATCCGCGGTTTGGGTGGGTTCGGGTCAATCAAATATAGTTATTAATTAATATCGGATAAACCGCGGGTGAAATATTGCGGTAAATAAATTAATGACATCTAATAGCCTATATCTATCCATAAAATAGCTAAATCTCTGCGTGCTTGTGTCTGTGTGAGTGTGTAGAGCAGTGTGCGATGCGATGACAAAATGCATTGATTTAACCTATGGAATGTCGGTGCGTCTTTTTTCTTTTTTTTAAACCGGTGCTGCAGTGGTGGAAAAAGTACTCAAATTCTTTACTTAAGTAAAAGTACCGATACTGCAATATAGAAATACTCTGTTACAAGTAAAAGTCCAGAATTCAAAATTGACTTGAGTAAAAGTACAAAAGTATTGGCATCAAAATGTACTTAAAGTATCAAAAGTAAAAGTATTTGAAAAATATTTCAAAATAGCAGATCTACAAGCTCTCAACGCGTCCACCCTTGAGAGCTTGTAGATCGGCTATTTTCACAATATTTATCTGTGGAACCGAGTCAAACAAAATGGGGGGGGGTCCCCAGTTCAAATATGGTTATTTTGGGGGGTCGATGGCCTGAAAAGATTGAGAACCTTTAACAGTAAACATGAACGTAGCGTTTACGTGGGGAATATAATATATATATAATATATATAATATATAATATAATATTCACCCGCAGCATGGGTTTAACGACACAGCAGCCAAAATGAAAATCACACTAGATGATCCGATCATCTTATAAAAAATGTAAGTGCTTAAGATTTTAGCCCAAACCCAACGGGACCCGACCCGGGCCGGGTCGACGTTTTTTTTTATCCTAATAAATTCATATATTAATTAATTTGTAGCTTATTTTGGTCCCAATAAGCAACGGCTTTCCAAGAGTATATGAAAGCCATTTAAAATAGTTATACTCTTACACAGCTGTTGCCAAATAATTAATCATCAGGGCAGAAGCGCAAAAGTAGGTCAAATCAATCAATCAGCCAGCTGTTTTCTGTCACTGCGCAGCACTCTTTAAAGTTTAAACCAACATGACATATAATGGATCTTCAGACAAATTGGATTATTTCTTCAAATGACAAGAGCAGGCAGCGGCAGTACGAGGTAACATTGGATGTCAATTCAATTCAATTTTATTATAGTGTCAAATCACAACAAGTTGTCTCAAGACACTTTACATGTAGAGAAGAGACCCACAATCCCACCCTGAGCAAGCAATTTTTGCGACAGTGGCAACGAAAACTCTTTCCCATCAAACAAAGTAATCCGAACTGTTTTGTAGCCTACTGCTTATTTTGCTTGCTGAAAGCATGATTTTATTAAGACATGCAGACAGCAATATGGAAAAAACGAAAATATCTCAATTAAAAGTATATTTCGTATAATAACCGAATATCATTCTTAAAATGGTTATGGGTCAGTGTATATATTTATATAGCCCTATTTGCTCCAAGCTGTTTTTTAAATAAAATATAGACTTTTGGAATAGGGTGGAATGACTCCTGTTCTTAACGAATTACCAAGATTTAATGCAGCAATTAAGCTTCTTTAGAAAAATGACTGACGGGCTGGGCTGGGTCTAATTTGTCAATTATTTGTCAAGCCGGGCTAAAATATTTAGGGGATATGAAAGCTCTAGTTAGTAGTTTGAAGTGCTCATGTGGCCTTATAGTTGCTTCTTTTTGTTTTCATAGATGCGGTTGCTTATTTCTCAAGGCTGCATGGCAACAGGGGCTCATGGTCCAACGCACAAAGCCATTGCAGTGTCTGTGTGCACTTGGCGGGTGGTTTGAGAAACGGGCGGGTGCTTTTAGAATCCACTATCCCCCCTCCCCAAGCCGTACCCATGTGTGGGTTGAGAATGGCAATGTGGGGGAGATAGCAACAACACGCCCACGGGCACACCTCCACGCGCAACTAACGGCGTCGGCATAATGGGGGACGGGGAGCGCAGGTGCTAGCAGGTGCTAGAATAACATATAGGGGGTGTGCAGCTCCAATTCTCCCTATTTAACGGTAGTAGGGGCGGGCATGTGGTCCTTGAATAGGACCCCAAATGTGCACATAACAATTTACAATGTAGACATTTAGCAGACACTCTTATCCAGAGTGGCACACAATAAATAGAATGCAGAGAGACAGCGTAGTGCCTCAGTAAACAACAGGATCACCAAGAACCTAGCATCAGTCTAAATAATATACTATCAAAACAATTATAATCTGTACAATGAAACTATGGGATACCAGGTAAACAATGAACCGAGAATCTGTGTAAATAACATGCTATCTAAATAAATAAATAAATAAAAAAGATTGTGGTCAAGAAAAAAACAAGCCTAAGTAACACAAACATGAGAACAAATGTAAGGTATGTCTGCATGGTCATCAGAAACTAGGTCAAGTGCTACGGGCCGAGGTGGAGTTTGAAGAGATTAATGAGAGAGTATTGCAAGTGGGAACCCTCAAAACTGGCAAACCGCAAAGATTTGAATGATAATATAATATTAATATTACAAAAGTATGTCAAAAGAATGTCATGGCCTTTTGTTCTTTAAGCTTTAAGCTTACAAGCTTATACAGTTGTACTCCTTTAAGGCAGTACGTTCAACCTCTTGTCATTCTCAATCGCTACAAGCCAACTCACTCACGCCCTCATACCCACAGTGCAACACTGGCGGGTCATTTAAGCAGCTTCTACTCTCTGTTCATTCTACATGCTTAGCTGTCATTGCAGGTTGTACAGCTGTAGGTTTTCAAATTCCCTCCACCTCCCCGGCCTCCTCCCTGTGGCATTTAGTTCATATTGTTATAGGTTGATTCTGTGTATTGTACTGTGGTTCTATGGATTATACTATGATTATGTGTATTGTACTGAGGTTCTATGGATTGTACTATGATATGTGGTAGTTTAACTAGGCATTGAAGGTTCAATGTTTATGTAAAATGCATTTATTTGTATTTGTATTTATGCTCTGCTCTGGGGGTTTTGTGATTGAAGATCTGTGTCATGTTTGCACAGAAAATCTGTAATATCACAAGAGCAGAGTCACACCGCCAAACTTGAATGCAATATCATTGCATATATGGTAAATGGTTAATATGGTAATGGTTAATTAATGGTAAATGGATAATTAATGGTCTGGTTATTTCTAAGCTGAAGTGTCTAAATTAACTTAAAGTATACTATGAAACAAAGGGAGGAAGTGGCTCTCTAGCCAGGTGCTGTATTGGGGAGGGGAAGGGAGCTGTAGTAGCCTACCTGCATTCCCAGACACATGGTGTTCAGCATGATGAGCAGGAACATGAGGTACTCGAAGTAGCAGGAAGTGACGATGTACCACACCTGGTACTGGAACGGGTTCTTAGGAATGTAGCAGCTCAGTGGCCGCGCCTTCAGAGCATACTGCACACACTGGCGCTGAAAGGGTTACATGGACATTTTTGTTTAATAGAAGACATGAAAACAGAAACATCTACAACTACAGTATGCAGGAACTTGTAGGAACAATTGAGCTTATCTGCACTGTGGGCCTGGAATGCTTTAATCAAGGACCCCTTAGCTGAGAGAGAGATGAAGCAGGAACCCCCACTACATATTGGATTCATGTTAAATGTGTTGTGTTTTCTTTTAACGACTTAAACCCTCAAAACGTGACCTTTGGCTCGATACTTGGTCTGCTCTTTTTTCCCTGTACACCAAACCTCTTCATCGGGAAAAAAAAAGACAGTGGAGTCAGTACTGCTGTATGGGGGCTGAGACATGGACCCTTACAGTGGAGTCAGTACTGCTGTATGGGGCTGAGACATGGACCCTCACAGTGGAGTCAGCACTGCTGTATGGGGCTGAGACATGAACCCTCACAGTGGAGTCAGTACTGCTGTATGGGGCTGAGACATGAACCCTCACAGTGGAGTCAGTACTGCTGTATGGGGCTGAGACATGGACCCATACAGTGGAGTCAGTACTGCTGTATGGGGCCGAGACATGGACCCTCACAGTGGAGTCAGTACTGCTGTATGGGGCCAAGACATGGACCCATACAGTGGAGTCAGTAGGCTACTGCTGTATGGGGCCAAGACATGGACCCTCACAGTGGAGTCAGTACTGCTGTATGGGGCCAAGACATGGACCCATACAGTGGAGTCAGTAGGCTACTGCTGTATGGAAAGACATGGACCCTCACAGTGGAGTCAGCACTGCTGTATGGGGCCTGAGAGATGGACCCTCACAGTGGAGTCAGTACTGCTGTATGGGGCCTGAGACATGGACCCTCACAGTGGAGTCAGTACTGCTGTATGGGGCCGAGACATGGACCCTCACAACACAAAAGGAAAATGCCCTGGATGGAGTCTACAAAATGCTATGAATGGCACTTGATGTCACATGGGCGGACCACATCACAAACGTGGACCTCTACGGCAGTGGTTCTCTGTGGGTCGCGACCCCCAGGGGGGTCCCTGGGGGTCGCTTGGTCTGCTCTTTTTTCCCTGTACACCAAACCTCTTCGTCGGGAAAAAAAAAGACAGTGGAGTCAGTACTGCTGTATGGGGGCTGAGACATGGACCCTTACAGTGGAGTCAGTACTGCTGTATGGGGCTGAGACATGGACCCTCACAGTGGAGTCAGTACTGCTGTATGGGGCTGAGACATGGACCCTCACATTGGAGTCAGTACTGCTGTATGGGGCTGAGACATGAACCCTCACAGTGGAGTCAGTACTGCTGTATGGGGCCAAGACATGGACCCATACAGTGGAGTCAGTAGGCTACTGCTGTATGGGGCCAAGACATGGACCCTCACAGTGGAGTCAGTACTGCTGTATGGGGCCAAGACATGGACCCATACAGTGGAGTCAGTAGGCTACTGCTGTATGGAAAGACATGGACCCTCACAGTGGAGTCAGCACTGCTGTATGGGGCCTGAGAGATGGACCCTCACAGTGGAGTCAGTACTGCTGTATGGGGCCTGAGACATGGACCCTCACAGTGGAGTCAGTACTGCTGTATGGGGCCGAGACATGGACCCTCACAACACAAAAGGAAAATGCCCTGGATGGAGTCTACAAAATGCTATGAATGGCACTTGATGTCACATGGGCGGACCACATCACAAACGTGGACCTCTACGGCAGTGGTTCTCTGTGGGTCGCGACCCCCAGGGGGGTCCCTGGGGGTCGCTTGGTCTGCTCTTTTTTCCCTGTACACCAAACCTCTTCGTCGGGAAAAAAAAAGACAGTGGAGTCAGTACTGCTGTATGGGGGCTGAGACATGGACCCTTACAGTGGAGTCAGTACTGCTGTATGGGGCTGAGACATGGACCCTCACAGTGGAGTCAGTACTGCTGTATGGGGCTGAGACATGGACCCTCACATTGGAGTCAGTACTGCTGTATGGGGCTGAGACATGAACCCTCACAGTGGAGTCAGTACTGCTGTATGGGGCCAAGACATGGACCCATACAGTGGAGTCAGTAGGCTACTGCTGTATGGGGCCAAGACATGGACCCTCACAGTGGAGTCAGTACTGCTGTATGGGGCCAAGACATGGACCCATACAGTGGAGTCAGTAGGCTACTGCTGTATGGAAAGACATGGACCCTCACAGTGGAGTCAGCACTGCTGTATGGGGCCTGAGAGATGGACCCTCACAGTGGAGTCAGTACTGCTGTATGGGGCCTGAGACATGGACCCTCACAGTGGAGTCAGTACTGCTGTATGGGGCCGAGACATGGACCCTCACAACACAAAAGGAAAATGCCCTGGATGGAGTCTACAAAATGCTATGAATGGCACTTGATGTCACATCACAAACGTGGACCTCTACGGCAGTGGTTCTCTGTGGGTCGCGACCCCCAGGGGGGTCCCCATATGATTTCTTTTTTTTTTGGGGGGGGGGTCCTTTAAAAATATTACTGCATAAAAAGTGATCAACAAACTATACTATATAAACTGGTTAAACATTGGCCAAATTTTCAAACAATATAAGAAAGAAAAAAATAGCTGATCTACAAGCTCACAATGCAAGGCCTTGTGAGCTTGTAGATCTGCTATTTTCACAAAATGTATCTGTGGGAACTGAGTCAAACCAAATGTTATGCCTCAACTCCTACAATTCCAAGTGCTTGTCAGGCTGGGGGGGTCCCCAGTTAAAATATGATTATTTTGGAGGGTCCGGCGGCCTGAAAAGGTTACGAACCACTGCTCTACCGGGGGCCTGCCACGGGTCACAGACAAGGTCAGAGCGAGAAGGATGAGGCTGGCGGAGCACTGTGTCAGGGTGCCCGGAACTGGTGGCCAGCAAACTGACACTGTAGGAGCCAACCAAGGAAGGGAAAGAGGTGCAGCACCTATGTAGACACTAGACACACTGCGGTTCAACAGCGGAACCTAATAATAGGCTCTATGCACAGCGCCCATATGTTCACTTCCTTAACAGGTGTTACCAATGATACTAATGAAGGCTCTGTTCCATTTATACACTCTCAGAGTTACACACCCGCAAGGGGCCATTTGTAAACCCCAAGGAGAATTTTGGACTAAAGTTTTCTTACCTTTTCTATGATGTTATGATATTTTAGGATGAATGGTACAAAAAAAAAAAAAAAAACAGAAGTCTCGCTAGACGAGATTGAAAACTCGAGATTTCAATCTCGTCTAGCGAGACTTAGGTTCTTTGTAAGGCCTATCCGCGCACGTTTTAATCTGTAGCGGACCAGGGATGGAGTTATGATTTTTTTTCTACTGTACCATTCATCCTAAGATATAACATCATAGAAAAGGTAAGAAAACTTTAGTCCAAAATTCTCCTTTAAGGAACCACGAGGGTCCCTGGACCCAAGTTTTAGTCCCACTGGTGTAGCAGAGTGTTTCCAGTGAGTCAGCATGCACAATATCAGCACCCTGACATTGTTTGCCCAGAAATGGAACAGAGCCTTCATTAGTATCATTGGTAACACCTGTGAATGTCTTCACAATATGGCTGCTAGTGCATAGAGCCTATGCTCTGCGCACACGCACGTACTGTCTCACCTGGTTCTTGTCCAGCTCGCAGTCCTTGTACTCCTGCTCTCCCTGCTCCTGGAAGGTGACGATGACGAAGCCCACGAAGATGTTCATCATGAAGAAGGCGATGAGGATGAGGTAGAAGATGAAGAAGATGGAGATGGCCACGCGGTTGTTGTAAACCGGCCCCATGTCCTCCATGTTGGAGTCTATGGCTTTATACAGTAACCTGTACACATGGATTAAAGCTAAATGCAATGTGTATGACCAAGTGAAACAGTGTGAAACGAGACGCAGGCGCATTGAGAGCTTGTAGATCGGGTATTTTCGGTGCGCAACATGTTAAGACATGTTACATGTTAAGACCAAATTACTAAAACCAGTTATAGAGTCTATGGCTTCATACAGTAACCACAGACGCACGCACGCACGCACACACACACACACACACACACACACACACACACACACACACACACACACACACACACACACACACACACACACACACACACACACACACACACACACACACACACACACACACACACAACCTATAATCATTCATCAAATATTTTACAATACCTAATAAAGAAAAAACTTGTAGATCTGCTATTTTTTCATAGCCAATGCTAATGACACATATACAACACAGAATATAACACAGCACAACACAACACAGCAGTGTGTGTCTATTACGGTACTTGGGCCATCCTTCGAAGGTGGATATGGTGAACAGAGCCAGCATGCCGTTCAGGATGTTGTCAAAGTTGAGCTCAGCGTTGATCCACTCTCTCTTCCTGACAACCATCTCATGTAGCTCCCCTTCCTGGTACCTTATATACCAACCCCTGAGACACGCACACGCACGCACACACGCACGCGCGCATCCCCCAACCCCACACACACACACACACACACACACACACACACACACACACACACACACACACACACACACACACACACACACACACACACACACACACACACACACACACACACACACACACACACACAAAATAGCATTACGCTAAAAGAATCTTGTGTGTTGTACCTTGCTTGATATGAATATGAGTTGTATCTGTCATTGTTCGTACTTGCATGTTTCCTCAGTCATCTGGTCGGGATCAGTGCATGCATAGAACTTGCCCTGGAGAAGAGGAGAACAGCCCCACCCAGTGTTAGTCCTGTAGCACTGCATGGGTATGCACTATATATGCACACATGTATGGCGCAACTCAATGTTGCACACACTCTGTGCAGCCAGGGAGTACAATGCATTGTTAAAAATTCATATAGATATTGACATTCTCCTATCATTAGATTTAAAGCCTTTAAATGTACAGTTGGAGTCATAGTTTGTTTGGATGCTGTCCAGTGACGTATGGTGATGTCATGGTACAACAGCCACCCCCCTAACCTCAGCCCTAAAAATTGCAGTGATTTTCTTAATAATTTTTATCCCACGATATTTGTAACTCATTGTTTCACCCTCTGCCAATTGCCTATGTAATCCCGGGCGCTACTCTCCCTCTGCTAGCCTGTGGAGAGCCCAGAACTGAGCTCATGCCTCCTTCAATGCATGAGCAAGCAAGCCACTTCTTATCACCTGACAGGGGGGGAGTTTCCCCGGTTGGACGAAGCACATGGAAGGAACACGTTATTCCAACCAGTTATTTTCCCCTCCATCAGGCGCCCCGGCTGACCAGGGGGAGGCAGTATAGAGACCAGGATTACTACATGTTTTTTGTGAGTGTACCTACCGGACACGGTAGGTACCCTCACCCCTTTCCAAGGGAAGGATTAAAAAAATGCCTCTGGTGATAAACCCGCCCCATATTTGCATACTGGTTCCTGATTGGTGACCCACAACTTCACAGAAATCCAATCACAACCGAGCGGGGCCAGACGAATCTGCCGAGGGTATTATTGTTTTTTTTGCACTGGTGGATTCGTCTGGTTTCCAGGCTACAATATTTCGGTGCTGTTTTCAAGAAACATTCTTGAGAGCGATGTTTAGCTGTAAATTTCATTGTGCGTTTGTTTACATGGCTGCCGTGTTGGATACAGCATAAGAGTCTTTGATTAGACAGAGGTCTGTTATAGAGCTCAGCGGTCATTCTCCAGAAATAACACACCAATCAGAATCAAGCATTCAACCAAGCCATGTAATAAACATGGTTATAATACTAGACAGGCCCTAAGCTGTCGCTTTAAACTATAAAGTACAGAGCCGTTGCATACTGGAAAGGAAATTATATTAGATTAGGCTATTATTATTGTTATTTTCAGGCAGTCAAACCTGATTTTTGTATTATTATTGTTATTATCATTATTATTATTATTATTATTATTACCCTTATTATTATTATTATTATTATTATTATTATTATTATTATTATTATTATTATTATTACCCTTATTATTATTATACTTTTAATGTGAATTTTGTTCTCAAATTGTGTGTTTTATTTAAGCAATATTACACGAGAGGGTGTGCTTTACCGTCATTATTGGCACGACAGTGATGCGGTCAGGAACGAGGCGCCAGCCGAGTTCCGCCAGCATCACTGAAGTGCCAATAATGTAAGGTAAAGCACACCCTCGAGTGTAATATTGCGATTATACAACAGTTACCAACAAAACACATCCAAATGTATTCATATTGTGGGGCAATTAATAATAAAAATGTTTCGCTATTGTCCGTTTCCCTGTAAAGAGAAGAGTTTTTGACTGAGAGACATTAAATAGTCCCTGTAGCAGTGCTTTGAGTTTGAGGCGCCGTCTCATCAACACAGCTGAGCTATCAATGCTTGCGCAGTGGAATGAATTCCAGTAGGCTATATGCTCCGTCGTACGACCGTGTCACGCGGCCAAAATAACTGATCTACAAGCTGACAACGCGTCGCGATGGCGACGCGTTGTGAACTTGTAGATCGGCTATTTTGGCCGCGTGACACGGTCGTACGACGGAGCATATAGCCTACTGGACTGTTAACGAAATGGGAGTCATTTTACTTTACACAGGAGGATATTTATAACCTTCTAACCATTGATCAACCGTAAATCCACCAAATTAACAACATAGTCCATTTTGCATAGCTGTTTGTTCTCCGGTGGCGGCGGTGGGTCAGGCTACTGTCTGTTTGTTTTCCTACCGTGGGACAGAGTGACTTCACAGCACAGCTGTGCCATATAATGGTCTAATCAGGTGCGGACTGGACTGCACTGCGGAGTGATTTATTAATGTGATTCGGCCCGTGCTATGATGCTGGTTTGAAGCACGGCTAGAAAGCTATTTCAACCAATCAGATTGCTTGGTGGGAACTACCTGTTGTATAATCACTAGCATTGAACATGCTGTACTGCTTTTTATGATTTGTATTGTGATGTTTTCTTTTGCCTGGACCCTGGATCTACAAGCTCACAACACACCGCTTTGCAACGCGTTGTGAGCTTGTAGATCGGCTATTTTCAAATTGCTAAAGTATATATATAGGTTTGAAGTGGTTTTGTAATAATAATCAAAATCTACAAAGTAACTCAAGTTTTCAAATAATTGTACTGGAGTAAAAAGCATTTGCCTTTGAAATGTGGTGGAGTAGAAGTAAAATTATCGAAAATTGGAAACACTCAAAATTGTACATGAGTAAATGTACTTAGTTACTTTCCAAAACTGGAGGTGTACAGTAGAAACATCTCACCTTAAAGAGCTGGACTCCGATACAGGCAAACATGAAGTCCAGGAGCATGGTGACCAGCACGATGTTCCCTATGGTCTTAATGGCCACAAACAGACACTGGACCACGCGCTACACAGAGAGGAAGAATCACATCATTATTAGTGTTATATTCGTGTTATATGAATATTAATGCATAGGATTTGATTCTGAGCCAACTCACCTTCAGTCCCTTGGCTCTGTTGATGGCCCTAAGAGGCCTGAGAACCCTCAACACCCTGAGAATCTTCACCACCGAAATGGCACTGGACCTATAAAAACAGGACACAACATTCATAATGGCACTGGACCTAAACAGGACACAACATTCATAATGGCACTGGACCTATACAAACAGGACACAACATTCATAATGGCACTGGACCTAAACAGGACACACTATTAACTGTTAATAATTATAATGAACCTAATTTGTATAGCACATTTCAAGAGCAAAGTCACAAAATGCTTAGCAGAAGAAATCCCGCAACACAAGACATAAACCAATACACATAATAACAAAAGACAAATTACTGGCTCCCAGTAAGACATAGAATTGATTTCAAAATACTCATCACCACCTACAAAGCCCTCAATAACCTGGCCCCCCGCTACCTCTCTGACCTCCTCCAACGCCACGCACCCTCCCGCTCCCTCAGGTCTGGCGACGCAAACCTCCTAGACTTCCCCCCCCAAAAAAAAAAAATGCACCTGGGGTGACAGGGCATTTTCAGTTGCGGCCCCCACCCTTTGGAATCCACTCCCACCCCACATCATAGCTGCCCCCACTCTTGCCGTATTCAAAGCCTCCCTCAAAACCCACCTCTTTAGACTCGCTTTCCCTGCCCTAATCTGAGTTCCCAGAAGTTTTCGCCAGCTCTGGCGAGGAACTTCTGGGCCACAGCCCTGGTATTTGTGGGCGGGATGTACGTCACGCTCTGAATCTGAGCGGACACGCCTCTTACCGGTCTGAGAGCTGTGCAACTCGTCTAAAAAGTCCGACGAGAGGCAAACAGCAGTACACAACAATGGCGGCCGAAATTTCTCAAGGGGAAATTGCTTCCCGTCGATCCTATTTAGATGCATCACCCACTGCATGTGGATCCCGCCCCCTTTTCTTCATTGGCTGTTGATTTGAATCACAACGCAGTGGCCGCGCCCCTGCTGTCCAAGCTCCGACGCTAACCCTCCCAGACTATCCCTGCCCAGACCTAACCAAACCTCACTTTCGTCCTCTAAGACAAGTCTTAGCCTTTTGTTTTAGCCTTTTAATGTTTTCTTTTGTTTTCTTTTCTCCTAATAAAATAGTTTTTAAGCTGTTTTGTAAAGCGACTTTGGGTACTAGAAAAGCGCTATATAAGTCTGATGTATTATAATTATTATTATTAAAACTGCCAGAGTTGGGGGTTAAAAGCATCTTTGTAAAGGTGTGTTTTCAAAAGCGATATAAAAGCAAGGCTTTTTTTGGGGGCAGGGAATTCCCGAGTGTTGGACACACAGGCGTAAAGGGTGTTCAATAGCACTGATTCATGATTTTTTTTTTGTTGAAAAAAGCTGAAAAATGGAGTTAGCTGGTTTCTGCGAGGCGACAATATCCAGCATTTAAAATGTTGTCCTGCCTTTACACTAAAGAACATTGTGGTAATGGCCTCTTGCAATGACAGTGACCTCTGGTGTTTGATTTGTGCAGTGGTGGAAAAAGTACTCAAATGATTTACTTAAGTAAAAGTACCAATACTGCAATATAAAAATACTCTGTTACAAGTAAAAGTCCAGAATAAAAAAATGACTTCTGTAAAAGTACAAAAGTATTGGCATAAAAATGTACTTAAAGTACCAAAAGTAAAAGTACAAAATATTTGAAAATAGCCGATCTACAAGCTCACAACACGTCGCGATGCGACGCGTTGTGAGCTTGTTGTATTGTTGTACTTAAGTACAGTACTGTACTTAGTTACTTTCCACCACTGCGTGTGCGCTCCAGTACTTACTCCATGCCCATGGAGAGCAGAGACACACCGACCACCAACAGGTCCAGGATGTTGAAGGAGTTCCGGCAGAAAGAGCCTGTGTGCAGGATGGCTCCATAAGTGGTCATCTGGAACCAGAAAGAGGCAAAATACCACCATTAGGGTTCTGATCCGGGAACCAGAGGAACCGGAGGAACCGGATCCAACAATGAGGAACCGGAATCGGTTCCATAACATTTTGGAACTGTTTCTGGAACCTATTTTTATCACACTGTCAGAGCTGGTATGTGGATCTCACGTCTGCTATACAATTATCAGTTACGGGTCCATTTGGTTCCTTTTGTACTCTCTCAGAGTTACAGACCTGTAAGGCAACACTTGGAAACCTCCTAGGAATCGTTAAAGGGAACCATTAAAGGGGTTCTAGGCAACTTCAGAAACCTTTCAGTGTATTCACCTAATGACAAATAAAGTGAACCTTGAACCTTAAAGGATCGCAACCATATAACCACCATACTGTTAGTAGGGTCTGAACATAACTGTAGTCCCTGGTTTCCAAAGGTGACATACCCGTTACCTGGTTTCAGTGGTGTAAAAAGTACTAAAATGTTTTACTTAAGTAAACGTATCAATACTGCAATGTAGAAAAAAGTAATGAAAAAAACACGGCCCCCTCGCGTATTAGGAGGGCAGGGTGAGTTACCAGAAGCAAGGACGGGTGTTTTTGATTAATCCAACATGCTAAAAATGGAGTTTGAAGTTATAATGGGTTTGTATAGGGAGGGGGCGTGTCTTACATTTGTATGTAAATCACATGCATTCGACACCTTTACTGTATGTGTCATATTTACCGTGTGAGACATGTTTGCTGTATGTGGGCAGCGTATACAGTGATGTAAAAAAGGATGCTCTTACCTTGAGCACAATCTCTGCTGTGAAGACTGAAGTGAACACTATGTCAGCAGAGGCCAGGATCTACGCATATTCATTAAGACATAAACAGAATTACAAAGATGTAAGATGGAGTCAACTTATGAATCTTCTGAATGACTGAATGGATGAATGACTGAATAAATGAATAAATGCATAAATGAATAAATGAATAAATGAATAAATAAATGAATACATGAATGAATAAATACATGAATAAATGAATGAATGAATAAATAAATGAATAAATAAATAAATAAATAAATGCATACAGACAGACAGACAGACAGACAGACAGACAGACAGACAGTCAGACAGACAGACAGACAGACAGACAGACAGACAGACAGACAGACAGACAGACAGACAGACATACATACATACACAAACAAACAAACAAACAAATACATACAAAAATAAAAAATGAAGGAAGCGGTGCCTTTGGGGCGGGCCTTAACTCATTTCAGTTCGCCCCTATTGGTGGTCTGAGTCCACTCACCAAATTTGTACTTGGTAGCATGCTGCAAACTGGAATGATGGCTGTTTAAAGCCCAGCCAATGGGCAGACAGAGGGGGCGGGGCTTAAGTAATGACAGTTAGTCCCTATTGCTGGCTTTAGTCCATGTACAAAATTTGTACTCCATAGCATGCTGCGAACTTGAGTTATGGCTGTTTGAAGGCCAGCCAATGGGAAGACAGAGGGGGCGGGGCTTCAGCAATTCATGCTGGTCCCTATTGGTGGTCTAAGTCCACATACCAAATGTGGACTTGGTGGCATGCTGCAAACTGGAGTTATAGCTGTTTAAAATCCAGTGCTCATCCCGTGCTCATACGGGCGCTGGGGGTCCCTGGACCCCTCTTTGATAACTTCATCAATTCATGCTCGTGCCTATTGGTGGTCTAAGTCCACATACCAAATGTGGACTTGGTGGCATGCTGCAAACTGGAGTTATAGCTGTTTAAAATCCCGTGCTCATCCCGTGCTCATACGGGCGCTGGGGGTCCCTGGACCCCTCTTTGATAACGTCATCAATTCATGCTCGTCCCTATTGGTGGTCTAAGTCCACATACCAAATTTGGACTTGGTGGCATGCTGCAAACTGAAGTTATAGCTGTTTGCTTCTTTGCCGTGCTCATCCCGTGCTCACACAAACGGACGGACATACGGACGGACACGCAGACAAAGTCAAACGTAGAGCGGTTGGCACCGCTAAAAATGCATGTACACTCTTTAACCTCTTAAGTCACTTAAGAATGTATACACCGTCGAATGACGCTGTCGTACGGAAAATATAGCGGATCTACAAGCCCACAACGTGTCACAATGCGATGCGTTGTGAGCTTGTAGATTGCCTATTTTCACCTTAAGCATACAGGCCCGGGCTATTTTTGAAAACGTTCAGCTATAAAGACGTGCCCCAAACACAGGGCCGCCGGCAGGACATAAATGTGATCGGGCAGATGGTCGGTCACCTGGTTGCGGAAGGACATGGGGTCGATGGGGTCCTCAGCAGCCAGAGAGACGGAGGACAGGAGGATGAAGAGGAGGATGATGTTGGTGAAGGTGGTGGCGTTGATGATGCGGTGACACAGCTTGCGGAATCTGCATGAGGAGAGAGTTTTCCGTTCAAACTGATAGTGGGAACTCAACTTTCGTATCCATTTTGGCCTTCATTTGATCCTTAGTGGGTCATTGATTGAAAGAATAAGATCTAGGATATACAAGCGGCCCAAATTAGGTGTCTGGCATCACCTATTTGGAAGTGAAGAATTTCCATATGGACTGTAAATATGTATAGTTTTTTTTGTGTAAAAATGAACAAATAATGAGATCCAAATGTAGGATCATTATGTTGGCTGATAAATAACTACTTCCCCCAGACAATCAGGTTTATGAACAACCAGACCAGGAAAAATAGTAAAAAGCTCAGAAAACGCAAATAATTTAAATATTGAATCTTGAATGAAAAATATTGGTTCTCCTCAGAACAAACCAATGCTAGAGGCAGATACTTCAGACTTGTCAGTTTTTTACCAAACACGACCCAGCAAAGTTCATGTCCACCTCTGCCATCATCAGCACCAAACAGGGATGTGTCTCTGCCAATGCTTTAAAGTAACTAAGTACATTTACTCAAGTACTGTACACAAGTACAATTTAAGGTACCATTTCGGTAACACTTTACTTAAAGGTTGCGTCTATAATGCATTATAATCACATTTATAACGCATTATAATGTACTTCTAAGGCATTATAACACTTGTTATAGATGTTTATAATTAACAATTATAATACGTTATAAACGTTGTTAGAAGTTGTCATACATAATTATAAACATTTATAACGACTGTTATAATGCCTTATAAGTGCATTATAATGCGATATAAACTCAACCTTTTAAAGATGGAGTGCCATGATATTTTTCAACCCTAAAACCTGATCATAAGGTATTATTATTATGTAAGGATTTTTTTCAAAAAAAAAGTGTACAGAAATTGTTAAAAAAAAAGTTTTTATGTGGACACGCCTCCAGTTCATTAAGTATGCCTGGTTCTCACCTTAGCACCTCCTCCACCACCTTAGCACCACCCACCTGTCCTAGTCCCTCCTCCTCATCATGCCCACACCTGTTGTGTTATGATAATGAGGGGGAGGGTATGTTTTTTGGGGGCTCTGTGATGTCACTAAAGGGCTGTTTCTCTATTGGCACGTTTGACCCTCAAGATTTCAGCCTCCAGGAAGAAACTCCAAATAATCAGAGAAGACATAAAACACCATAGAACCACCACCGGGGGGCTTAATGAAGTTCTATCAACCTCATAGACACATGAAAAACAGTGCAAAAAAGTGCAAAAACATGGCACCAGCTCTTTAAGTAAAGTATTACCATTTTTTCTTTACTGGGGTATTTCCAATTTTGAATACTTTTACTTCTACCCCCACTTGTGACCTTGTAGATCTGCTATTTTCAAACATTTCAGTACTTTTACTTTTGTTACGTTAAGTATATTTTGATGACAATACTCTTGTACTTTTTTTACTCAAGTAACATTTTGAACACTTTGAGGCGTTTTACTTGTGGTATTGTTACTTTTACTTAAGAAAAATATCAGAGTACTTCTTCCACAACTGGTCTCTGCTATCATCAGCACCATACAGGGAAACTATCAGCACCATACAGGGATGCTATGCTCAGCACCATACAGGGAAGCTATCATCAGCACCATACAGGGAAGCTATCATCAGCACCATACAGGGATGCCATCATCAGCACCATACAGGGATGCCATCATCAGCACCATACAGGGATGCCATCATCAGCACCATACAGGGATGCCATCATCAGCACCATACAGGGATGCTATGATCAGCACCATACAGGGATGCTATGATCAGCACCAAAGCCACACCAGCGCCCTGCTCACTTGTTCTGTGGGCCGAAGATGAAGAAGGAGGAGGCCTCTGGCATAGGCACCGCCTCCTCTTTCAGCTGCAGGTCTGCCATTGGACGAGGTCTGGGGCTGTCTGGGATCTCCGGGTCCTCCTCCTCATCGTCCCCTAAGCAGTGGTGGACAGTAAACAACGTATTCTTGAGAGCTGCACTTCAGTGTTGCTGTTTCCATTAGGCAATGTGTCGCACCCTCTATTGTACAGTATGTGTTTTTTCCCTGTTTATTGTTTTACTCTCAGTATTTTTTGTATCGTCGCTGTCTGGCAGTAACCAGCTAATTACTTCATTTTTCAGCTTTTTTTTCATAAATAAGTGCTATTGAACACCCTTTACATCTGTGTGTTGGTTAAAGAAATATTGAACCAATGGAAAGTATTAAAAATCTCTTCTGACAAAACCAGCTAACTCCATTGGATCCTCAAACTTTCTGCTAAACCAGCGAAGTCCACCGAAGGGGGGTGGAGTTAGCTGGTTTTGCTGACTCCAGGCTCCACCCCCTTTTGACCTCCAACCTCATTGTGAGCTTGGAGGTCCATTCAGCTGTTCTTATCAATGATGGACAAAACCTCCTAACTCTTTTTGTTTTGTTTTGTTTTTTCATTTCCTGAAAAATGAGTTAGCTGGTTTCTGCCCGACAGCAGAGGGGCAGATATATATTCTTTTACTGAGTGTACAGCAACTTTGGTTCAATGCTGTTGTTTTAAATGTGCTCTATAAATAAAGTGGATTGGATTGGATTAAGTACATTTTTCAAATACCTGTTCTTTTACTTGAGTATTTGTATTAAATGTAATGTTTTTACAAAAAATGTGATGACTTTATAACTGTTTTTCATCTAGTTCAACATGGTGGGAGATTTAAAGGTCAGAGGTCAAAGGTCACCACGAAAGTTGTTAGGCATGAGGAGAAGCACATGTGTATTGAAGTTTCATGGCTGTAGGTCAAACAGGGCATGAGTTATACCTGTTCAAAGTTTTGCATACAGTGCCACCCTTTGTCCAATGGTTGTGGCTTTCATGTCACTGACACTTGACATAGCCCTCTACCATATAGCCGAGTTTGGTAAAAAAGTGACTGCACGGTAGAGATAATACGGCGAATAATGTTTTAATGTGTTTTAAATAATGATTAATATAAACGGCGGAAGAAGAATAATAAAGTGTAGAGATGCAATAAGGGTCCAAAGGCCCTACGGCCTTGGCCCCTTAAATAAGTAAATATCTCTATATTCTGATAGTTATCATTGCTAGAGTGTTTGTTCCCTGTCTCTCCAGCTCTTCAATATACAGTACATGTGGTGGTTCCAGGCTTAAAATAATTAATTAATTAATTCATATTTTTGGAAATCTCTATGAGAAAAATGAAAGGGCTTTCTATTATGTGGAACCACAAAATGGCCGCCACTATATGCCCTATTGTATCCAATCAGGAGTACAGCATACAGATTAAACAAGTGAAATTGGAAGTGACGACACAAAGAAAAGGAGAAAAATGCTTATTATACTATATGCTTTTTTCCAAACTGCAAACTGTTAATAAAGGATTCAATCAATCAATCAATCAATCAATCAATCAATCAATCAATCAAAGGTAGTGTAAGTGATATTGTTTTAGTTAAAACAAAGTGTTATTTGTTATAAAGGTAAAGCTCTTCATACAATAACATGACAGGCTTCAGAGTTTAGTAACCTTTAAAAAATCTTTACCGGGGAAATCGTCAGGAGGGAAGGGGTCTTTGATCTCGTTCACGTGGGACTCAAACTCGTCGATCTTCATCTGCGGAAATGAAAGTTAAACATGTGGTTTAATGAAGCAACTGTGCAGACGTGTGTGTGTGTGTGTGTGTGTGTGTGTGTGTGTGTGTGTGTGTGTGTGTGTGTGTGTGTGTGTGTGTGTGTGTGTGTGTGTGTGTGTGTGTGTGTGTGTGTGTGTGTGTGTGCGTGTGTGCGTGTGTGCGTGCGTGTGTGCGTGTGCGTGTGCATGTGCGTGTGTACCGTGGCGGTGGTGGGCATGCCTTCGATCCCCTTGGCCCGTTGATCAGCTAACTTCTTGGCCAGCATGGCTTTCTCCTCGGCTGCCTTGTCTGGCATATTATCCCTGGGTGACAAAAAAGTAATAAACAATAAACAGACATACATAAATGAATGAATGAATTCCTTCTCTTGTGTTAGGGTAATTTTTGACCAATTTTCAAGTTTAAATAGGTAAAAAGTACCCTTTGCATTTCTTTATTGGAACAAGGC
Source organism: Gymnoscopelus microlampas (assembly GCF_963454915.1). NCBI lineage: Eukaryota > Metazoa > Chordata > Actinopteri > Myctophiformes > Myctophidae > Gymnoscopelus > Gymnoscopelus microlampas. The sequence goes on from NC_139944.1 coordinate 3,234,385, forward strand.
TTCATGATATCCTCAGAAACAGCTATTTTAACGCAACAAAATTAATTACCCCTGTTTTAGTTCATTCTGATGGTCTCAAAAAAATTAAGTAAAATCTCTGGTGTTAAGGGTCAAATTTGACCCGGCAGAGAAGTGTGGCTCAATTCCCCCCAAATTGTCAATATTCAATGTTTACATGTTTGAGAGTGAGAGAAACTTGTCCTCAATTAGCATTTGCTATTAGGAGTAAAATAAAGTTTGGGTTTATGAAAAATAAATGACTTTTTACCTTCTAGGTATACAGGTACATTTTGACCCTTAACGTCACTTAATGTCACTATTCTTTATAATATTAACAATTGTTTAGGTTAAAACACTAAAACAAGTATTTATTTTATTTATTTTTTGGAAGTGTGTTCTAATATTAGTCTATTATAGCTAGATAACATCATTATCCATTGTCTTCATTATAGGAAATGTAATGAGTGAATTTTTATAATTGAAAACGAGATATATTAAAAGATGAAACCCTAACCCAAAATAAAAAAGTGTTTAAGTCAGCTATGGGGTGGGGAAAAAAAAAATGAAAATAATTCTTTTTTTGAGTATTTTGGGCTGAGTTAAATCACAGGTCAAATTTGACCCGCTAACACCAAAAGTGTATGCAGGTTTCTAACATAAAGCTTAATTAATTAAGGGTTAATTAATTCATTCATGCATTCATTAATTAACCCTTTATTAATGAATGAATTAATTAATTAATTAACCAAAACATGATGATACAAACAAGACAACGTATGGCATTCGATTTCGATATATCTTTCGATTAATGAATCGTTAAGGGTTGCCAGAGTGTTTGTTTGGGGTCTTTGGTGATACTTAAGCTGCAGTGGAAAAGGGGCCTGTTAGGCTCAGTGAGAGATAGAGCAAAGAAAGGAGAACCTCCTTTCTTTGCTCTATCTCTCACTGCGCCTAACAGGCCCGGATGGTATAGTCTCATAGCACCGGCTCTGGGCTGGAATTTGCGTGAGAGCGGTGCATTTTACCTGAGTGCCTTCTTGCGTTTCTTCTCCTCTGCTTTCTCCTTCTGGGCGGAGGTTAGAGACTCGGCCTCGGCCAAGTTATCCACAGCAATGGCAAGGAACACATTGAGTAGGATGACTGATGAACAGTTAAAGTTCAACAACTTATCAACAGTGGTGGAAAAAGTACTCAAATGTTTTACTTAAGTAAAAGTATCAATACTATAATGTAGAAATACTCTTTACAAGTCCAGAATTAAAAATATACTTAAAAGGTACGTAAAAGTACAAAAGTATTGGTATCAAAATCTACTTAAAGTACCAAAAGTAGAGAGTACTCATTATGCAGAATGTCCCGTTTCACAAGTTCAAATGTATCAAATCATTTGAAAATAGAAGATCTACAAGCTCACAATGTGCCGCGATGCGACGCATTGTGAGCTTGTAGATCGTCTACTTTCAAATAGACGAAATATATATAGAGCTTAAGTGGTTAATGTATGTTTAGTAACAAAAATCTAAATGTAAAAAGTAACTAGTAACTAAAGTTTTCAAATAATTGTAGTAGAGTAAAAGTACAATATTTTCCTCTGTGATGTAGTGGAGTAGAAGTAAAAGTATTGGAATTAAATTGGAAATAATAGTTACTTTCCACCACTGTGGAAAATGTACAATTTGGAAAAGGATACAGTTTCCACACACAAAGGCGATGATGAAGTAGATGCTGACCAGGATGCCAGGCATGGTGGGCCCTCCATGAGCCATGATGCCGTCATACATGACCGTGTTCCAGTCCTCCCCTGTCAAGATCTAACACACACGCGCGCGCGCGCGAACGCATACGCACGCACACACGCACACGCACGCGCACGCACACGCACACGCACACGCACACGCACACACACACACACACACACGCACGCGCTTTTAACCCTAACCAAAAGCCTATTATACACGTGGTTTCAAACAGGTGTCGTGTGCCGGAAATAGCAGATCTATACAGTACAAGCTCACAGCATGTTGCAACACTGCAACGTTCAGTGCACAATACCGGTGCTCCTACCCGTGGGACTGGCACTAGAACAACCACTAGAGGGGGCTGTGAAGTGCAGCGCAGACCCACCACATTCAGACAAAACGCCCTATCAGTACAGGGTTATTCGACGTGGAAGAATCTCCCATTGGCCATAAGGGGCTGTGTCCACAGAGAACACCTTTTGAGTTGGCAGCACCATGTCTTCTGCTTATTTCTATACTGGCCCAATTCCAATGTCCGCCTATAAGCCCTCAAGCTGAGCTGTGGGTAATTCCTTTAGCCAAAGTCTGCATCGATGCTGACTTACAGAAAGGGTGGGGCAGTCCTCAAGCTCTCGCGGACTTCATGTGAAGTCAGTGAGTCTTTAAGGGAGCGGATTGGAATTAGGCCAGTAAAGACGCTGGTGCGTTCCTCTTCCCAGTGCCCGAGCATGGCGCTTCAGTGCTCTCGACACCCAGCATTGTTTGGCGATGCGTCCTGGACGCTTCAAGCTGCAAACAGCTCATGTGATCCTCCTGATTGTATTTTACATTCTGACCATTTACAAACCGACTCTGAATCGTTACCAAAACCATGAGAAGTCCATGTTTACATTGTTTCGGCTATTTGTGCTAGTAACGCAGATGACAGGTTTGAGTGCAGGCATCACGCTTTGTGTGAGCGCTATGGACAGGATACCCAAAGCGCTCTTCAGCTCATGAGTGTTCTCTGTGAACACGGCCTAATTTCAGGCAATCGATTTGCATGGTGAGTGTACCTGGAAGACACTGATGAGGGCCTGGGGGAAGCTGTCAAAGGTGCTGCGAGGTTTGAGCTTGTTGGGGAAGTTGAACTTTCCTCCAAACACCTGCATGTCCAGCAGAAGGAAGATGACCATGAACGCTTGCACATATATACAGATAATGTAGGTATATAGCTGGTGTATACATGTATGTACCGTATATATGTGCAGGTGTATACATGTACTGCATGTAATGTATATATGTGCAGGTGTATCCATGTATGTACTGTACTGTATGTGCAGGTGTATACATCACACCTGCATGCCCAGCAGTGAGAAGATGACGATGAACAGGAAGAGCAGCAGGAGCAGGCAGGCGATGGAACGCACCGAGTTGAGCAACGACGCCACCAGGTTACTGAGAGGTGTCCAGTATCTATAACATATAATATATCCACCAGGTTACTGCGAGATGTCCAGTATCTATAACATATACATCCACCAGGTTACTGAGAGGTGTCCAGTATCTATAACATATAATATGTCCAGCAGGTTACTGAGAGATGTCCAGTATCTATAACATATATCCACCAGGTTACTGAGAGATGTCCATTATCTATAACATATATATCCACCAGGTTACTGAGAGATGTCCAGTATCTATAATATATATCCACCAGGTTACTGAGAGATGTCCAGTATCTATAACATATATCCACCAGGTTACTGAGAGATGTCCAGTATCTATAGACACAACCATACAGTTTATATGCACACAATCAAATGGACATATGCATTCATTAGTGTCGCGTGGCCAGACTACTATTCCACAATCTCTGAATGCTATACAGAGTCTGGAACTACACCCCCCGAAAGCCAGGAAAGAAAGGAAGGAAGCTGCCATCTGTTAATTATAAATTGTCTTTTTTCACTTCTTTATTTTCATTTCTGCTAAGCAGCACTGACGAAAACTATATAAAATCGAAACTATGATGACTAAAACTATGACAACATTTGCTCCCAATTTCATCAACAAATAAAAACAAAAATGTTAGGCAGGGATTAGTGGAGAATAGTAAATCCAGCAAAACTAAGTCAATTCATTTTATACTTCGTTGTGTGCAGGTGTCGCACTCCGAAAATAGCCGATCTATGCAAGCTAACAACACGTCGCTGGCGCGTTGTGAGCTTGTAGATCGGCAATTTTCGGCACACAGCCAAATATAAATCAGGCATTACGACGACCATCACTGCCCGCCCAAAACACATTTTACTCGACTAAATCAACTGTAGATCGAGTCGACTGAAATATAATAGTATTTAGTCAACTAAAACTAGGCTGGAACTAAAACATTTCAGATGACTAAAATATGACAAAAAATGGCATTTTATTCAAAAGACAATGACTAAAAACTACATTAAAAAATATGCTGTCCAAATGAACACTGCTTACTAGGCTCTATTCATAGCAGCCATATTATGAAGACATTCACAGGTGTTGCCAATGATACTAATGAAGGCTCTGTTCCATTCTCGTCAGACTCAGGTGGTCAGGGTGCTGATATTGTGCATGTTGGCTCACTGGAAACCCTCCCAAATGGCCCTTTATGGGTGTGTAACTCTGAGAGTGTACAAATGGAACCAAATGGACCCGTAAAGGTCCATTTGGTTCATTTGGGGGTCCATATGGGGGTCGTGGAAATCTGAAATTCAAAAATCTGAGAACTACTGTGCTACACTAAATGGAACAGAGCCTTCATTAGTATCATTGGTAACACCTGTGAAGTGATAATATGGCTGCTGTGAATAGAGCCTATACTACTTACTTGGTGACTTTGAGCAGCCGCAGCAGGCGGATGCCGCGCAGCACGGACATGCCCATGACGGACATGACGTCCATGTGCACCAGGATGAGCTCCAGGACGCCGGTGGTCACCACGAAGCAGTCGAAGCGGTTGAACAGCGACATGAAGTAGGAGGGTAGGCCCAGGGCGTACATCTTCATGAACATCTCAATGGCAAACATGGAGAGCAGCACCTTGTTGGTGTTGTCTGGTGGGAGGGGGACAAAACATTAGGAGTCAGAGTTGCGGACCCACAAGGGTCCATTTGGTTCCATGTGTACACTCTCAGAGTTACAGACCTGTAAGGCTCCATTTGGTTCCATTTGTACACACTCTGAGTTACAGACCTGTAAGGCTCCATTTGGTTCCATGTGTACACTCTCAGAGTTACGTGTGTGTGTGTGTGTGTGTGTGTGTGTGTGTGTGTGTGTGTGTGTGTGTGTGTGTGTGTGTGTGTGCCTACTTTGCCAGTGTGTGTTCCTACCTGGCCTGTGTGTGTGTGTGTGTGTGTGTGTGTGTGTGTGTGTGTGTGTGTGTGTGTGTGTGTGTGTGTGTGTGTGTGTGTGTGTGTGTGTGTGTGTGACCATGCCAGCGTGTGTGCCTACCTTGCCAGTGTGTGCCTACCTTGCCAGTGTGTGCCTACCTTGCCCGTGTGTGCCTACCTTGCCAGTGTGTGCCTACCTTGCCAGTTGGTGAGGCTCTGGGACTGTTTGTGGTGTTCGGTGGAGATGGCCAGGGTGTTGAGGAACACCAGCAGGATCACCCACCAGTAGAACATCCTGGACTTGACGTAGACACAGCACTTACGTCTAAGGAAGCGGTTCCAATTACGAGCCTTTTTACTGCGCAGAGAGGACAGAGTTTTGATTGGCTGATTGAATACTGTGTCAACAAGTTAGTTAACAGTACAAGTAGCACAGTCAAAAGTGATGCTAAGAGGATGACACAAAACGTTTTCATCCATTCAATAGGCTCTATGCACAGCAGCCATATTATCACTTCCTTCACAGGTGTTACCAATGATACTAATGAAGGCTGTTCCATTTAGTCTAGCACAGTGTTTTCCACGACCCCCATAACTCTGAGAGTGTACAAATGGAACCAAATGGACCCGTAAGGGTCCATTTGGTTCAATTTACACACCCTTACAGGTTCCATTTACACACCTGTAAGGGGCCATTTGGAAGCCCATGAGGGTCCCTGGACCCCAACTGTAGACCCACTGGTGTAACAGGGTGTTTCCAGTGAGCCAACATGCACAATATCAGCACCCTGACCAGAATGGAACAGAGCCTTCATTAGTATCATTGGTAACACCTGTGAATGTCTTAATAATATGGCTGCTGTGAATAGAGCCCATACTCAGTACTCAATTCATCAGGAAGACATACAATACATACATGTTGGTAAAAGCTCCAGTAACAGCAAAGTTTTGTTGCTGTCGGGCAGAAACCTCTTATCTCCAAATGTTCCATGTTTTTTCGTAAATAAATGCCCTACTTGATCATACCAAATCATCAAAAATAGCAGCTCTACAAGCTTGAAACGTGTTTCAAGCTTGTAGAGCTGCTATTTTTCCAAAAAAAAAACAATTATGCTGAACAGTTTTGGGACAGTATGAGGTTTCCACCCGACAGAGACGATGTACAGAAAAAGGAGGAGTGTCACATTAGTGTACATACATGTATGTTTTGTATTAATAATCTAAAATCAACAAAGTAACTAATGTTTTCAAATAATTGTAGTGGAGTAAAAAGTACAACATTTCCCTCTGAGATGTAATGGAGTATAGAAGTACAAAGTATCAGAGTATACTAACTAGTAGTAGATGACCAGCTGCATGGTGCTCATCTTACTGACACTGAGCTCCTCTGAGCCGCCGTCCTCCAAGGGAAGCAGGCCTAACGGAGAACGCACACACACACAACACACACACACACACACACACACACACACACACACACACACACACACACACACACACACACACACACACACACACACACACACACACACACACGCACAATTATGACAACTGGGGGTTAATTCATCATACATAGCCTCGATCTCCAGGCTTTTATTTTCCTTCGCGTTTTGTTCAAAAATAAGAGCCTGGACCAAGCTGTTCACATTCCTGGCATAGGAAGTGGGAGTCAACCTTTCATTTCCCTAGCCAACCAGAGTGCAGTGGGCGTCGTTCCAAATGTTGTGACGTCAGGGCCCTCAATGCTGCACATTGGGGGAGGAGGAGGGGCGCGGGCGGGGCGGGGTGGAGGCGGGTGCACAGATCGGTGAACCAATGGGAGGCCACGGATGTTTTCGCCGGAGATTTTGAATCCGCCCATCTATGCCAGATATCAGGCGGGCTGGGGCAGGCTAATTCATACAGGATTCATTTTTCATTGCTCAAGCTAAAATAAAAGTAATATTTTGCAAAGTATCATGTCCATGTGTCAGAGCACAAATGAAACAATATCTGTGTGGTCATTTTTTACAGCTGTGAATGATACGGCTCTTCTATAGAAAAAGGATAATACAAAAAACGTCCTGGGGACTTGTTTCCACGGTGGTCCAATGTATTCAATTCGTCAAAAAAGCATAAAATATTATCACAGTGTTGGGCAAGTTACTTTTATTTTGTAATACATTACTTATTACCTTCATTTTTAAGTAATACATCTTGTTACATATTACTGTCTGAGCATGAGCAATATATTATGACTTCTTACTGTTTAGTTACTTTAACCAAAATGCTCAAATAGAACAACTAAATAGCCTATAGATGTATCTTTATTTTTATAAATAAAAGAATAATGTGATTATTGTATGCTCACTAAATAGGCCTATTGATTCATATTAAATGCACGCCGGTCATCAAATGATTGGCTTAGGAATGCGACAGAAAAAAAATACCACAAATTCAAGTGTCCATGGGGTGACTAACTTCTTTGGGGGGTGAACTATCCCTTTAACATCTATTTGCTCATAAATCCGCAACGAAAATGATCAGATTGATTAGATTAAGAACAAGATCTTCCAAACCGAATCAGGAGATGCTTGGGGTACTGTAGCTATAAAGACCTGAGGCTGCGACTCTGCTGCTGCGGTGTTCTGTGTTGCTGACGTGACGTTATGTTATGAGACTATTGCTCTTCTGAGCATGCTGTCTGATCTGACAGACCACCATGTGCTGCCTGTGCGCCACAGAAAACATTCACCAACGTTGCAGTTCGCGTTATAGGCTATTCATTCCCAGTGACGCTGTCAAACAAAGTGTTAGATAGTTCCGCCGTAACTTTAGCATGCGTTTTCTCTTCAGTTGTGGACATGCGGTGGAGTTAGTAGGACGTTGTAAATGCCCGGGCGCAAAGTGTTGGTTTCCATCCGACAGTGCAGGGCAGCAGGCACAGAGCACAGACAGGACATGGCACAGAGATGAAGGCACAGGAGGTCCAACCTGGGTCCTACGGCAAATGTACTGGCCTTCCCCTTGTGTTTTATTTTGTTCATTACTGTTAAATTCAGTGTTGATGTGCAGGGGGGAGACTTATGAAAATACGGAACAAATTGCGATTCCTATTTGATTAAAGGAGGATTCCGTATTTTACACGACGGGTGGTAACCCTGATCGGTAACGTGGAAAGTAACTTACAGAATTGTTCGTTAACGTATTATATTAGTCGTTACCGCTATTAAGTGATTCATTACAGTAACAAGTTACTTTTGTAACTCGTTACTGTGGGTTGGTTCACCTTGTCCCTCCTGGTCGTTGTCCAGCACCTCAGCCTGGGTGATCCACTCCATGTAGCCTTTCAGGTCCTCATCCAGCTGCTGGGTCTCTCTGAGCATCTGGTACTCTCCACGACACTTAGCCTTCTCTCTCTCCTTAGTGAACTCACTGATGTTAGAAACAACACAGAGAGACTTAGGCCTTCTCTCTCTCCTTAGTGAACTCACTGATGTTAGACACAACACAGAGACTTAGGCCTTCTCTCTCTCCTTAGTGAACTCACTGATGTTAGACACAACACAGAGACTTAGGCCTTCTCTCTCTCCTTAGTGAACTCACTGATGTTAGACACAACACAGAGACTTAGCCTTCTCTCTCTCCTTAGTGAACTCACTGATGATAGACACAACACAGAGAGACTTAGGCCTTCTCTCTCGCCTTAGTGAACTAACTGATGTTAGACACAACACAGAGACTTAGGCCATCTCACTGATGTTAGACACAACACAGAGACTTAGGCCTTCTCTCTCTCCTTAGTGAACTCACTGATGTTAGACACAACACAGAGACTTAGGCCTTCTCTCTCTCGTTAGTGAACTCACTGATGTTAGACACAACACAGAGACTTAGGCCTTCTCTCTGTCCTTAGCGAACTCACTGATGTTAGACACAACACAGAGACTTAGGCCTTCTCTCTCTCCTTAGTGAACTCACTGATGTTAGACACAACACAGAGCCTTAGGCTTTCTCTCTCTCCTTAGTGAACTCACTGATGTTAGACACAACACAGAGAGACTTAGGCCTTCTCTCTCTCCTTAGTGATCTCACTGATGTTAGACACAACACAGAGACTTAGGCCTTCTCTCTCTCCTTAGTGAACTCACTGATGTTAGACACAACACAGAGACTTAGCCTTCTCTCTCTCCTTAGTGAACTCACTGATGTTAGACACAACACAGAGACTTAGCCTTCTCTCTCTCTCCTTAGTGAACTCACTGATGTTAGACACAACACAGCACAGAGAGAGAGACTAAACGGGGCTACATGCAGTGAAAAAGTACTCAAATGTTTTACTTAAGCAAAAGTATCAATACTGCAATGCAGACATACGCTGTTACAAGTAAAAGTCAAAGTACAAAAGTATTGGCATCAAAATATACTTAAAGTACCAAAAGTAAAAGTACTCGTTATGCAGAATGTCCCGTTTCACAAGTTGTCATGTCTAAAATGTATAAAAATAGCAGATCTACATGCTCACAACGCGTCGCATCGCAACACCTTGTGAGCTTGTAGATCCTCTATTTTCAAATAGCCAAAGTTTATATAGGGTTGAAGTGGTAAATGTCTGTTTTCAAATAATTGTAGTGGAGTAAAAGTACAACATTTGCATCTGGGATGTAGTGGAGTAGAAGTAAAAGTATTGACATTTTTAAAATACTCCAGAAAAGTAAAAGTACTTAAAATGTGTACTTTAAGTACAGTACTTAAGTAAATGTGCTTTACTTTACACCACTGACTACATGCTACAATTATTTACCATCCCACGTCACAACGTTCTTCTTATGAAAAGAAAAGAATACTCCCATACCCGCTGAGCACACCCAGAACCAGGTTGAGCACGAAGAAGGAACCGACGAGGATGAGAGTAGTGAAGAAGATCCACGGCCACTCCATTCCTATAGCATCATTCACCTGACACACACACACACGCACGCACGCTCGCACGCACGCGCGCGCACACACACACACACACACACACACACACACACACACACACACACACACACACACACACACACACACACACACACACATTGATTTAGAGAAAGCTTGGCATAAGCGAACAAAGAGAACACAATTCTACATGATATATTTGATCTAATTGTATTTGTTTTACTATAGACCGGTGCTATTCGGGACTTGTTTGGTCCCCTGTTTCAGCAGGTACCTGTTGTTAGAGTAATCTAATTGGTGCAGTGCCCGTTACCACAGTACTAATTACGTTAGATATTACAATCAAAGGTGTAATGATACAAACAGGCACGGACTGGCCTACTCAGGAATGACACAAGTTGGGAATGCATTCCCCACCCAGTTATGCATTACTTGTTGTTGTACCCATTGTGTATGATATCCACTACCATGTGACTGATCGACTAAATATGGAGAGACATGATCTCCATATTTGGAATTCTAATGGAGTTCCATTGTACACGCTCCTACTTATGTTGGTGGTGAGACAGTGCGCAAGTTAGGCAGGCACACAGACAGACAGACAGACAGACAGACAGACAGACAGACAGACAGACAGACAGACAGACAGACAAACAGTGGCTTCTACCATTTATAGTCAAGATAATATGTTGGTTAAGTATTCCTTAATGCAAGTTGAGTTACAGCTACAATCCAGACATCTACCCAGTAGACTGGAATAAACACCTATCCATTAGAAGACATCTGTCCAGCATAAACACCTACCAAGTAATTTGGTATAAACACCTACCCAGTAGACGTATATAAACACCTATACCCACTAGAGGACATCTGTGTGGTGATACACTCCTATAAACACCGACCCAGTAGAGGACATCTGTGTGGTGATACACTCCTATAAACACCTACCCAGTAGAGGACATCGGTCCAGCCCTGTGTGGTGATGCACTGGTACACAGTGAGCATGGAGAAGCCCAGGTTGTCAAAGTGAGTGATTCCATGGTTGGGACCGGGCCAGCCGAGTCGACACTCGGTGCCGTTGATGGTGCAGCGGCGACCGTTCCCTGCCTGGGCACACGGAGACGGCTTTTCATTCTCCACCGTGGCAATGATGTCTGTGGTCCAACAGAGGAAACAACAACGGTTAGGCCAGAGATCTATGTATGCACGCACCAGGGTTATTATAGTTAATAACTATATCTAATATCTAGAACTAAAATAAATATTATTTTCGAAAATTATATGTATTCATTATATTAGTACATACTTGTTCCTATATGGTAGCAGGTAGTACATACTTAATCTCTCAAGAACAGATTCTGCTCTGCGTTTGAATCTGTCGGTAGCCGTGTTGACAACCCGTGCGCATTGGTTACAAGTGGGCGTGCTATCAGATCAGGAAGCAGGCCGCGCTCTACCCAATCAAATGTAGTGGGCGGCATTTACGTGTGTGCCGTTCCTTCCCCACTAGAAACAAGCCAAAACTCATTTAACAATAGTGTCCTCGAGGCCGACAAGACCACGGAACGTTAGTAACATTTTAAATTGCTCTTTCATCATAGAAACAACTGGGCTTATAACCAAAACGATCTATGTTCTTTGGGAGAAGTGGTGTTAGTGTTCCGTGGAGAAATATTGTTTGTGGGAATGAAAACATAGTGGCACCACTGGAAGTGGAGCGCTGAAAGCAGACCAAAAAACACGGTTTCCTTGGGCAGGGGTGCTCTGTTTAGCTTGTCCCTGAGCCAAGTGAATAAGTAAAAAACAGCAGAGGGCGCTGTTTTTTTTATTTGGCGATGGGTTCCCAGATTGGTACATACTAGATAGTACATACTTGTTCCTATATGGTAGCAGGTTGTACATACTAGATAGTATATGCTTGTTCCTATTATGGTAGCAGGTAGTACATACTAGGTAGTACATACTTGTTCCTATATGGTAGCAGGCAGTACATACTAGGTAGTACATAATTGTTCCTATATGGTAGCAGGTAGTACACACCAGAGCATGTGAGCGGAGCGGAGCGACACGATTTTGACGTGAGCGCGGAGCTGGTTTATAAAAAGGTTGGAGCGCTACTCAGAGCGAGGACCGCCCCCCGCTCCAAGCCACCCTCGCGGGGGCCGCGCACCGAATGTTTGAGCATGCCCGGTCGCACGGACTCAGAGACACACACATCCAGCGTGCACAGCGCACCGAGATTTCATTAGAAATTCTACTTTCTTTTTCTTTTCTTTTTTTTTACTGTTGAGCGACCCGGTTTGAGCGGAGCATGGAGCGAGATTTGCGCAAATCAACGTGAGCGAGGAGCGACGGGGAGCGGAGCGCGGGGGGAGTCGACGTGAGCGAATAGCGAGCGTGAAACAAGCCCCCTGGAGCGCCGAGCGGCATTTCCACCCGCTCCGCTCACGTGCTCTGGTACACACTAGGTAGTACATACTTGTTCCTATATGGTAGCAGGTAGTACATACTAGGTAGTACATACTTGTTCCTACATGGTAGCAGGTAGTACACACTAGGTAGTACATACTAGGTAGTACATAATTGTTCCTATATGGTAGCAGGTAGTACATACTAGGTGGTACATACTTGTTCCTACATGGTAGCAGGTAGTACATAGACACCAGGTAGTACGTACTTGTTCCTACATGGTAGCAGGTAGTACATAGATACTAGGTAGTACGTACTTGTTCCTATATGGTAGCAGGTTTTGTGCATCTTGCACTTGAATAGCTCCAGGCCCATAATGGAATAGATGGTGACCATGAAGAAGACCAACAGGGCAATGTGGAACAGAGGCAGCATGGACTTCAAGATAGAGTTCATCACCACCTGCAAGCCTGGAGTGGAACAACAACAACAATCATGAATCGTCGACATAGAATCATCTTGTATATTTCCTGGCTGAGAACTGACACAGATTAAATACAACAGAATAAAATCATTAAGACAAATTAATCCACTCTATCTTGCTTCTGAAAAGGAAAAAACAAATACAAATCGTTTCCCTTCGGGCGGATTACTATTATGTTGACTTATTAGATTTCTAACGGGCATGGAGTCTGAACAAAGTCTAAAATCCACAAAAAGGTCAAAGGTCATACTGGGGACCCCAGAGACGAGTCGCAGGGGTCTCAGCACTCTGAAGGCTCGCAGGGCTTTCATGTCAAACCCTCCTCCGGACGATTCCACCGGTGTCTCCACTCCACTGATGTGGTTGATGGCATCTCCGATCACTGCGAACAGGCTAAACACACAGAAGATAAGACTTTATTGATCCACGATCTACAAGCTAACAACGTTGCGTGATCTTGTAGATTGTCTATTTTCAAAACATTTTTATACCTTTTAGACATGACAACTTGTGAAACAGAACAATGACTTCACTCACCCGACTGATACGCATACAAAGTCCAGAATGTTCCAGCAATTGCGTAAGTAGGCATCATCGTGGAAGAGAAAGCCGTACGCTACTATCTTCAGAAAGCACTCCACACTGAAGATGATGAGGAAGATGTACTCCAAACTCTCCTGAAAGACGATGAAACAAATATTTAATCACAAACGGTGCCTTTGACAAGTGATTCTCAAACATTTGAACCCGAGTTGGATATTATGTATTATGCCACGGTGTTGTCCTGGAAAGTCAGATCTCATTCAAAGCACACATTGCAGCGGTCACTCGATCGATCCTGTAGGATAACGTTCAAGGATTAGACCCTTCATCACCCAGGAGTAAGCCCAGCTCCGTATCCAGACCTCAGTCAAAACTTGACTACTGTAACTCCCTTCTTACTGGCCTCCCAGCATATGCACTTAAGCCCCTCCAATTCCATTCCCTCCATTGGCTCCCAGTTACTGCCCGCACAGACTACAAAACACTGATGTTGGCCTACAAAGCAATGAAAGGTACGGCACCCCCATACATTCAAAGCCTGATCCAACCCTACAACCCCTCCCGCTCACTCAGATCAGCTAACACAGGGAATGTGTCTGAACCTTCCCTAAAACATCAGGGACAACGCTGTAATCTGAAGGCTCACCTCTCCAGACTCAACCTTAGGCTTAGCCCTTAGCACTTGACCTAGCCTTGACGACCATGCAAACACATTCATTGTCAGGTATTAATGAATTAATTCATCCGCCACTGCCATCGGTTTTAACTTATTTTGAGTCTTTTTGATGATCCGCTGATTATTATTTTCAACCCGGATGTAAACAAACAATGTCTCGGTGGAATGACAAGTCTCTCCTCTTTCCACCGGAACAAAAACAATGTAACCGCGATCGTCCGTTCTGCAGTTATCGGCAGTTAAATATGGCTAGTTTTCACCAAAAATGTGTTTGTTTTTGAGCGGTGTAGCCGCTCCTATAAGTGTGGTTTGGAATTCGTCCTTCCCTGTACTGTGATTGGCTGACTCTATTCACACCCTTTCCGTCCTTCCCTGTACTGTGATTGGCTGACTCTATTCACACCCTTTTCGCCGTACCGTGATTGGCTGACTCTATTCAGACCCTTTGCTTTGATTGGCTAGCGAGACGCATGATGAAATTAATAACCTATGAATAGTACCACTCACTGTGATGACACCGCTCACTTCACACTGGGTGTGATTTTTTTTCAAGGCATCGTTCATAGGTTGGCGAAGAGCGCCCTCTAGTGTAATCATGATTTGTTATGCCATATTGCGTCCTTGGTAGTCAATGTGTGTGGATAGCATGGTATTTAGAGAGATGCTAGATTCACCCACTGGCAAAATCATAATTTGGCCCTAGGGTTACGACTAGGTTTGGGATCCGGAACCGGAGGAACCGAATCCAACATTGAGGAACTAGAATCGGTTGATAATAATCAAAGAACAAAACGTCCCAAAGATGGGTCCCCGACCCAATGTTTGGGAGCCAAAAAGTGGGTCAGTAGTTCAGTTTCTTTATGAACAGATAAGCCCTGAAGTCCTCCTCATTGGAGTCCACTGTAGGTTAATTACCAAACGTAAAGGTGTAACTCAGATCATTAAATAACAGAGTGTAGTTCCACCTCATCAGTAGTTCCGCGGAGTCCTCAAAGCCATGGAGATTGTTTAGGAAACGGATCTTCAAAAGGGGGTCCGGGACCCGTAGGGGGTCCAGAGAGTTACTACAGGGGGGCCACCAAATCTTTATGAGATAGGAACTTTATTTTTTACATAAAAAAAAACACTTGAACCCAGGGTTTCCTATTCTAGACTGAACATTCTGGCCTTGTAGATTGTGTATTTATAGCAGAGATTTGGTGTAGAGGCAAAAAAGAGCTGTCCAAGTACAGAGCCAAATCAGGTCAAGATAGTGATGAGCGATAGAGATGAGAGTTTAAGTGATTAAATGTCTGATATTGTCTAAACAAACAAACACAAAACATTATAGATCAGGTATTTCCGACCAAGCAATCTGATTGGTTGAAATGGGCTCTCTCCCCGTGCTCAAACGAGCATGACGGCACACCTGACCGTTCTCAGATGAAACTAATCCAAATATAAAAATCAGCTGTGTTGATCAGATGGAATCTCGGCAGAGCAGAGCCGGCTAAGTGGCTAGGCTAGCAATTTGCTTGGGACGTAGATAGTAGCTAAATCTGGCATTACAAAATCTATAATTCTATTGAATATCTTAATTACAATGAGATTGAGCTAAGTTACGTTTTTTTAAGTTTTGTTCCTCTGTGTTCAGTTTGGGAAAAGTTGTCTAGCGCACAGCCATGTCAATGTTGGGTCTGGACTGCTGAATAAACAGGGACTCGGTCTCTGTCAGACCCCGTCATGTGTTTCCAGGATAACAGAGGTAACACTCGCAGAAAGGTTGTTATTTTGAGAGCGAAATGCCCCATAGGGGCGGCAGTGGCTCAGGGGTCCAATCCCCAACCTCATGGCTCAGGGAACCAATCCCCAACCAATCAGATCGAACTGGAAACCGCAAGGTTCCCAGTTCAATCTGATTGGTTGGGGATTGGTTCGATCTGGGGGAGCCCCCCAGCCGAAGTGTCCTTGAGCAAGACGCTGAACCCCTAATTGCTCCCGATGCGCAGGTTGGTGCCTTGCATGGTTTCCTCCACCATCGGTGTATGAATGTGTGTGTGAATGGGTGAATGTGGGGTAATGTCCGCATTCCGACATCTCACTACTCCGACTAGTGGCTTCCGCGTGCGGTTAGGGTTAGGGTTAGGTATAGGGTTAGTTAACGTCGGAAAGGCGACATGTCGGAAAGGCGACATGTAACCGGTGAATGTAATGCACAATATACTAACCCTAACCCTAACCCTGTATGTAAAGCGCTTTGGATAAAACGCTATGTAAATGCACCATTTACCATTTACCCAACAATATGAATACATTTTTATATGTTTTATTTTGATGGTAACATGTTGTATAATCGCAATATTACACTCAACGGTGGCTTTACCATGATTATTGGCACTACAGTGATGCTTGCGGAACTCGTCTCAGCCTCTTCCCGACCACATCCCTGTCGTGCCATTAATCACGACAAAGCACACCCTCTCGTGTAATATTGCTTGATTGATTTAAACAAGGTACTGCAGCTATCTATAAAATCTATGAAAAATGATCTGCAACACAATTTTATACAATGGGTCCCTGCTTCATCTCTCTCTCAGCTAAGGGCTCCTTGGCCTGAAAAACGTTGAAGACCCCTTGGTTTAGTAGTTCAGTTTCTTCATGAACAGATAAACCCTGGCGTCCACCTCAAACCCGTGCAGATTGTTGGCATCTCCCTGCAGCCTCATGAGCAGACCGCCGTAGGAGACGTACGCGGCGAGGCGCGTGGCCGCCTCCGTCGACGTCTCGTCCCCCTCGATGCGGTACACCTTCCCGTACATCACATAGTCAAACTGGTCCGCCCGGGACGCCCGCCGCTCGTCCTGCCGGGGGTTGAACTCGCCGTCGTCGGGCGTGCCGTCCGCGTACAACGTGCTAGCGATGACCAGGCGGAATTTGCCGCCGAGCTCCACGGGGTAGATCTGGGTGTTCACGTCCAACACCAGGTCCATTTTGAAGGACTCGCTTTCGCAATGCAGACGGGACACTCGGTCAAACTTCTTGCCGTCGGGGTCGATGTCCTTCACGTCGAAAAGATCTTCGAACAGTATCCCAGCCATGTCTATCCGGGGTCTGGGTATTGTAGCAGTATTCAGATGGATATGCTTTGTGTGTAGGTATTTCTATTTGTACTCCTGGTACACTTCTCTTTGCTCTCCCCCTCCTCTAACAAAAACAATGGAACTTGCACACAAACTAATTCCACCCACTGTTTTACACCAGTAAACAGTGTGATTATATGCTACTGCGACACTTTGTGGCAAAAAGATGATCGTCGTTTCTGATGCTCCGCCATTTATGCATTATTCTCCCCCCAAAACGGTGATGTCATGTCAGTGTGACGTCAAATTTATTTCCAAATTTGGAGGTATTTTCCGCTCCATTTACTGCCTGTATGGAATGGAAGGTTATAAAAAGTTAAATATCAAAAAGCATAAAACATCCAGTCCCTGGGATTCTGAATGCGTCTACATCAGTCAAATGGTCCTGGATATTTGGGAGATCGGACCCCCCACACTCTCTCTCTCTCTCTCTCTCTCTCATATATCACACACGCACGCACGCACGCACGCACGCACGCACGCACGCACGCACACACACACACACACACACACACACACACACACACACACACACACACACTTCTAGACAGCTTGTGCTTGTCCCACTGGAGTCTTGCACGCCATAAACACAACGTAGTTCCAAGAGTGTATGGGCCCTATTTAAATGACACGCAGTGTAAAATGCAGGATGCAAATGCATCGAGGGTGCAAAGCTGCAGCGCTGGGTGCAAGGGGGTTGTATTAAATATTTATTAAATTAGTCATGGGTGTATTTTGGGCATAACATAAGACCAATCAGAATGTCTTCTCCCATTTTGTTTAAGATCTTAATGCACTTCAACTGCTGGCCACATTGCTATTTAAATGACACATTATCAGGAGTCGTCGGAAAAGACCCTCACAATGTTCTGCTGAGGAAAAAGTGAAAGTGTGTGCCCATCCAACAGTATCAATAATTCAGCGTTAAAGGAGAATTTTGCCCTAAGCGTTTTCCTACCTTGATTTGAGGTTGTTAAGTCATAATGAGAGTGATCCTGGACCCCCAGTTCATAACGAGCTAAGCTCTCCATTTCGGGGACCCCCCAAACCGCAGCTCAGAACGGCCGTCTTAGATCTTGGCTAAATCGGCTTATTTATAGAGTCGCTCGAAAATAGTTTTTTCTTGTATAAATCTGTATAGTGTGTGGTCCGTATGATGTCACTGCTATGCTATTGCTACATCGGCGTCGCCATTGTTGTTTACAGATCTGTTTTATTGAAATCGAGCTTTAAATCTCGTCTTGCGATACTTCCGCCCTCCATTCTGGAGACCTGAGGGCGGAAGTATTGCGAGACGATATTTAAAACGTGATTTCAGTTAAAACAGAAACAGATCTCCTTTAATTTCGTTGACTAAAACGATGACAAAAACTAGTCTAAAATGTTAGGGAGGGACTAGTGGAGAAGAGATACTATGCTTGGCTGTGTGTGGGTGTCACGCTTTGAAAATAGCAGCTACACAGCTTGTAGATCTGCTATTTCTGGCACGCAACTAACTGTAAATCAGGCATTGTGACGCCATCAAGGCCCGCCAAAACACATTGTAGTCGACCTAATCTGCTGTAGATTTAGTCAACGTTGAGTCATAACCTTGCGTCACAAGGCTTTGCCACACAGCGGAAAAAGGTTGAGTCGGAAAAACTCTTATCGCATGATCACTGACGAATCCTTGGTATCTTTATCCTGGTCTCAACGAGAGCCGAGCAGCTAATAACAGTGGTGGAAAAAGTACTCAAATGTTTGACTAAAGTAAAGGTATCAATACTGCAATGTAGAAGTATAAAAGTCCAGAATTAAACATTCAATTTTACTTGAGTAAAAGTACAAAAGTATTGGTATCAAAATGTACTTAAAGTACCAAAAGTAAAAGTACTAAATGTTTGAAAATAGCAAATCTACAAGTTCACAGATGTGACGTGTTGTGAACTTGTAGATCGGCTATTTTCAAATAGCCTATATATAAAACAGGGCAAAATGTTTATCTGCAAAGTAACTTTTTTCAAATAATTGTAGTGGAGTAAAAGTACAATATTTGCCTCTGAGATGTAGTGGAGTAAAAGTATAGACAATTGGAAATACTCCAGTAAAGTAAAAGTGCCTCAGAATCTGCAGTACAGAACTTGAGCAAATGTACTTAGTTACTTTACACCACTGGCTCATAATAATAGGATTAATGAACGAGTCACGTGGTCGACAAATAGTTTATACTGCCGTAGGGGTCAGCGCTGGACTGGAGACCAGGTCACAGCTTGTCTAAGGTGCTGACCTTTCTCACTCCACCTAAGATAGCAATGTGCCAATAATGCACCTGACCACACCCAGGGTTCAGATCCTTTAGGATTTTAACGACTTAACGATTCCCTCTTATTGGGCTCTATGCACAGCAGCCATATAGGCTCTATTCGCAGCAGCCATATTATGAAGACATTCACAGGTGTTACCAATGATACTAATGAAGGCTCTGTTCCATTCTGGTCAAACAGAGTCAGGGTGCTGATATTGTGCATGTTGGATCACTGGAAACCTTCCAAATGGCCCCTTACGGGTGTGTAACTCTGAGAGTGTACAAATAGAACCAAATGGACCCGTAAGGGTCCATTTGGTTCCATTTGTACACTCTCAGAGTTATGGGGGTCGTGGAAACCACTGTGCTACACTAAATGGAACAGAGCCTTCATTAGTATCATTGGTAACACCTGTGAATGTCTTCATAATATGGCTGCTGTGAATAGAGCCTATTGGGCTCTATGCACAGCAGCCATATTGGAAAGAAATTGGGCCTCTTCCTTACTTCCTTCACAGGTGTTACCAATGATACTAATGAAGGCTCTGTTCCATTTCACTGTAGCACAGTCGTTCTCGAACCTTTTAATTTCAAGGATCCCCCATTACTCAAGTGTACAAATGGAACCAAATGGTTCCATTTGTACACTCTCAGAGTAACACACCTTTTAAGGGGCCTTTTGGAACCCCCTCAAGCTAAGGAACCATGAGGGTCCCTGGACCACACTTTGAGACCCACTGTGCATGTACTGTAGCAGAGTGTTTCCAGTGAGCCGACATGCACAATATCAGCACCCTGACTCTGTTTGGAACAGAGCCTTCATTAGTATCATTGGTAGCACCTGTGAAGGCAGTAAGAAGAGGCCCAATTTCTCTCCAATATGGCTGCTGTGCATATAGCCTATGGTCCCCTTTAACCATTCCTACAGGGGTTCCAAATGGACACTTAAAGGTCTGTAACTCTGAGAGTGTACGGGTCCATTTGGTTCCACTTGTACACTCTAGTTATGTTGACGATTGAAATTATGAAAAGTTTGAGAACCACTGTTATTGTAATTGTCTATCAGACATGAAGTCCACATACCATACCTCTCTCTCTCTCTCTCTCTCTCTCTCTCAGTCTCTCTCTCTCTCTCTCTCTCTCTCTCTCTCTCTCTCTCTCTCTCTCTCTCTCTCTCTCTCTCTCTCTCTCTCTCTATGTCTGTCTGTCTGTCTGTCTGTCTGTCTATCTGTCGCACACACACACACACACACACACACACACACACACACACACACACACACACACACACACACACACACACACACACACACACACACACACACACACACACACACACACACACAGTATTTTCTGTGCTGTCCCATTTCCAGAGGCATCCCAGGAATGGCTCAGATGAGGAACAGCTGGGAGACACAGAGACCCATGGGCCCATGTCCCCTACCAAATGACCCTAAGACTGACCAACAATATGTCCATTTAGATAGATAGATAGACAGACAGACAGACAGCGCAGGCAGATAACACTGATCAGCAGAAAATATATTATTTCAGTCAGTTTTACTCTGAACACACACACACACACACACACACACACACACACACACACACACACACACACACACACACACACACACACACACACGAGAGAGATACATTATCATACACACAGCACTCATACAAGTGGGCTGGGCGGGGGGGGGGGGGGGTCTAAATATAAGTCATACATCCATACACACCTGTTCCCCTCTATCACCTGAGTTCAAGGACACCATACAGTGTGTGTGTGTGTGTGTGTGTGTGTGTGTGTGTGTGTGTGTGTGTGTGTGTGTGTGTGTGTGTGTGTGTGTGTGTGTGTGTGTGTGTGTGTGTGTGTGTGTGTGCGTGCGTGCGTGCGTGCGTGCGTGCGTGCGTGCGTGCGTGCGTGCGTGTGTGTGCGACAGACAGACAGACAGACAGACAGACAGACAGACAGACAGACATTTTCATGGCAAGGACGACCAAATGCATATTTATTTGACCTCAAACCCCAATTTGAAAAGAGTTGGTGCCAGGAGAAAATTATTCCAGATGTTTCAACATTTTCCCACATATTGCGAAAATAGCAGATCGACAAGCTCACAACGTGCCGTATAGCAACGTGTCGATTTGCTGAACGGTAAAATTGGTTTAAAGTGGTTAACCCAATTAAGACCGGGGAAGAATCTGTGTAATTTTTTTATTTCTTTGGCTATTAAAAATAGCAGATATACAAGCTCATATAGCGCGGCACCGAGTGCTTGTACATCTGCTATTTTTGAAAAATCGTGAACATTTGTGCAAATCTTTTAATATATATTTATTTTTTAAAACAACCCCAAATGATTTTGGGTAGTCCCCAGATGATTCGCTTAATGTGCAAAATAGTTTTCTCACTCAACAGGAAACATTAGGCTGCTGCGTGAAAGTAACCAACAAACTATACTAGATCAGTTATTTTTGGCAAAGAGATTTGGTGAACATGGAAAAAAGCGACTACAGTTGTAACTCAGTTGTAACCGTTTCACTACGACTAGAGGATTTGAGGTGATAACCAGCAACAGTTTAAGTTCAAGCGACTCCCTGTTACAATTTACAATGTAGGCATTTATCAGACGTTCTTATCCAGAGTGACTTACAATAAGCGAGGTAGTGTAGTGCCTCAGTAAACTAGGATCACAGGTAAACCATGAACAGCATCAGTCTAAAACAGTATGATATGATATAACAAAATAAACCATCTGTACATTGAAACTATTGAAACTATAAGGATGCCGGATAAACAAATAAACCTAGCATCTGTCTACATAACATGCTATCTAAATAACAGTTTAATAGTGTTTTACTTAAGTAAAAGCATCCATACTACAATGTAGAAATACTCTGTTACAAGTAAAAGTCCGGAATTCAAAATGTACTTGAGTAAAAGTATAAAAGTATTGGCATCAAAATGTACTTAAAGTACCAAAAGTAAAAATACTCATTATGCAGACTGTCCCATTACAAGTTTTCAAATGTTTAAAAGTCTTGAGAAAATAGCAGATCTACAAGCTCACAATGCGTCTCATCGCGACGCATTGTGAGCTTGTAGATCGGCTATTTTCAAATGGCCTAAATGTATATAGGGCTGAAGTGGTTAATGTATTGTAAAAAAAAATAAAAAAAATCTACAAAGTAACTAGTAACTAAAGTTTTCAAATAATTGTAGCGGAGTAAAAGTACAATATTTGCCAGAGATGTAGTGGAGTAGAAGTAAAAGTAATGGATATCGGAAATAATCAAGTATAGTACAAACACCTCAAAATTGCACAGTACTTGGGTTTACACCACTGCATAGTAAGCATTTGCATGAGACCGCATTGTCGTCAAGACTGGGTCAAGTGCTACGGGGTGAGGGCGTGAGGTGGAGTCTGAAGAGGTGAGTCTTCAGATTACTCACTGTCCCTAAAGCTCACACTGAACTTGTCAAAGGAACCTTCATGAGCGCCTGCCGCCTCTGCAGCCCGGAAACACTTGCAGACTGATCTGAAGCTTAACCCAGGGGTCTTCAACCCCTAGGGGGGTCCTCAGAGTTGGGGGTCCGCCAAATCTCTGTGCGATAAGATCATTGTTGTTTACATTAACCACTTGAACCCTAGCATCCCTATTCTAAGGACAACTTTAGCCGAAAATAGCCGATCTACAAGCTCACAACTCGCAGCGCGAGGCGTTGTGAGCTTGTAGATCGGCTATTTTCGGCTAAAGTTGTCCTTAGAATAGGGATGCTTGTAGATCTGCTATTTTTGGCAAAGAGGGGGAAAAAGAGCAGACCAAGTACAGTGAAAGTTTACTAAGTATTGACGGTTTAAGTCGTTAAATGTCTGAAAATACACATTAACATGAATCCAACATCTATGAAAAGCTTTAATCTGCAACACAATTTTATGTAATATATAGTGGGGGTCCCTGCTTCATCTCTCTCTGCAGTTATGGGGTCCTTGGCCTGAAAAGGTTGAAGACCCCTGGCTTAATCCATTAAAACAGTTTTCTGAAAAACATATGTTTCTATATCAGTGGTTCGCACACTTTTTCATGTCAAGGACCCCCAAAATTATGTGTTGGGCTGTTGACCCCCATCTCAAAATATTTGGTTCCAGGGACCCCCAGAAGCACATATTTGAGTTAAAAATGTTTTCTTCAAAAAATATGTATATTCAAAGATTTGCACAAAATGTTAACGATTGTTTCAAAAATAGCAAATCTACAAGCTCATGCTATGAGCTTGTATATCAGCTTTTAATGGGTTAAGGACTTGATCACGCTTCCGATCTTTTTAAAAGTTTACTGTCCCATCTGAAGGCGTATAAAACCATTTATTGCTGTGTTGTGGTGTCAAACAAGGCACAGCCTGGCTCATCAGCACAGAGATGCTTGGGTGACAGTGCTCACAGGCACGTTGTCCTGGAAACCTGCGTGTCATTAAGGTTGTCGTCACCTCAGTAACCCCGACCTACAGGCCATATGCAGTTGTCCTGACTGTTGTTTTAGGCAGTCAGCATGGAGGCCATATCCATGCTTCCACTTGTAAACATGGATGCATTTTCTACACAGGTGGTTTCCAAAATGATTATTTTGGGGGTCGCAGCCTGAAAAGGTTGAGAACCACTGATAAACCACTTACGCCCTGCATTCTTCATTGTACTACACTGTGCTGGCTGAGACTGATGTCCGCCAGTGGGTGGTACTGTTTTCTGAAGTTATGGGGAGGGTTCCTTTATTTTAGGACAGGTGTTTGAGATTTGTAATTAAGTTCCTGCTGAAGGTGTGCTAGATTTATGATTAGCAGTGCAGCATACCAGTTTGGTGTTTGAAGGCAGACAGATGTCCTCTCTGTTTTCTTGTGTGACAAAGCATTGTCGGTGAGAATTATGTGTATGTTTATGATTACGTATATCAAATTAATGTCCAATTGATGATGTATAATTGAATCCAATTGATGATGTTTTTGTTATAATTGTATTGCAGTTTTACTCCTGGATTATGAGTAAAAGAGAGTTAACACCTGATACCCTTGTCCGAGTTATCTTTCTGCCTAACTGCTTCTGTCAAAGCAGTGAGGGCAGAACAACACATAGCAAAAGTAGCTGACCCTATCCTAGGGTCACCTGGGGGTGATGAGAGGATATCAAAAGCTGGTCAAGTAAAATCTTATGATATTTAGTCAACTAAACCTAGATTATTGTATGAAATGCCATATGTGCCAACTAACTAAAACATTTCAGATGACTAAAATAACGACCAAAACTAAATGGAATTTTATTCAAAAGACTATGACTGAAACTAAATCAAAATGTGCTGTCAAAATGATCACCGGTACTAAAGCCACATTGCTGCACCTCCATGAGACGTCAGTGTCATAACAGGTGATGACAGGCATGGACATAGTGACACCTTTGAAGCCAGATAGTAGTGGGTTTATTTTTTACCAGACATCTGAGATGGAGTGACTTTGGCCACCGTTGAACCAGTGACCTGCTGACCTCGGCGTGACAAAAACACTCTCAGTGTCACATAGCTGGATGTGTGTGACTGTGAATGAGAGGACCTTCACATGGGGCCTGTGAGACATTTTCACACACATTCCTAAAGACTGTGAGACTGAGTGTCGAGAGAAGAAAACATGATATTTTGGAGCTAAATCAAAGCATAGGTCTGTCAGCGTTTACAAACAGTCATCAACGTAAACAAACCTATCACGGCTCCGAACTGTCTCTACCCATTCAGCTATGGCCGCCCAGTCTGCTCCCCCAGTACAACCGCCCACAATGCAACACTGTCAATTCCACAATCTGGAATCGAGCAATGCAGTTCAGGAAGGATTTTTTTTTTCCCAAAGCGCTTTCCCCCCAAAAATGTATACATCACCTTCACACACCACTGCTGTCAGGAGTAGTTGGCTTCGGTGCCTTGCTCATGGACATTTAGACGCGCAGCCAGGAAGAGCCGGGTCTGTTTCCCCAGACCACTGCTCCAACATGTGGCCACACCACAACATTACAACCTACTATCCTATATGTCTGTCTGTCTGTCTGTCTGTTCTATCCTCATCCATTTTCTCCTCAGTGGATAGACAGTGGCTCAGAAGGTAGAGAGGGCCGGTAGAGCGGCAACTTAGGAAGCTGAAGTTTCCCTGTAGACAGACGACCCCCCCCTCCCCTTTTTTGGAATATATTTTTTCATTTTTCCTGGTTTTTTTTGTACATAGTGGGGTTTTTTTCTCTGTATTTTTATGTTGATTTTTGAACTGTTTGGTTGCTTCTATATATGTCTATGAAATTAATTCAAGGACCCCAACGGAAACAAGTCTGCAAGGACCTTTTTGGTCGGACCTTATAGACAAAAGTATTATAAATGTAACTGTGTTGTTTTACATTCTTTTGCCTAATAAAAATTCCAATCAATCAATCAAATTTCAAACTCTGCAGGCATGGGATCATAATGTTAGTGTTTATTGAATTGGTGTTGTTGCTGTCCTGCTCAGGCATGGGATCATAATGTTAGTGTGTATTGCAAACTCACCAGGTTGCTGTTGGTGTTGTTGCTGTCCTCCTCGGGCATGGGAAGGTACACGGCCAGTGCCACGCAGTTAGCAAAGATAGCTAGCAGGATGATGATCTCAAACGGTCTGGAGTTAAATCATAGGAAACACACCAGCTACCAATGGAATGAAGGCTATCATCGCTTCTAAGTCAATGAGTAGGTTTGGGCTCCGGAACCAGAGGAACGGGATCCAACATTGAGGAACCGGAATCGGTTCCATCATATCTGGAACCGTTTTTATCACACTGTCAGATAGGTGGACTTCACGTTATGCTATACAATGGACCCTTCGCTAAACCCCACCCCAAAAGCGATTGTCCAATGCCAGCTTAGCAACCGTTGTTAGCCTGGCACAGGTCTGGCAAACTTTTGTCACCTGCCATAGCTGTCAATGTTATTTCGCCCGCACACACACACACACACACACACAATCATTTGCGACATAATATCAAGAACAGGAATACCACGATAACGCAATGGTGATTATGAACAGATTCCACTTATCCACAACTGGAGGGTTCTTCTCCCAAGCTGAAATCTGCACTTAAACTGGAAGGCTATGGCTGTGCCTTTGTTGTTGAACACAGCTTAAAGTTGGGAAAGTATTACGACTCACTAGCCCAGGTGGTGTCAATGATACTAATCACCGTGCCCTGCCAAGCCAAAGAGCAGTAACTACGTTTTTGGACACACCGACTTATTTGGGTTGCCCAAAGGTCAAATTAGCCTTTGTGATGTTGGGGGATAAACAATTACCTCAAGAACAGATGTACAATTAGTGTAATATCACTTATATGCCAATATCTCATTTGGCTGACCAGTTGAATCACTTTTAAACCCATTTTTCAGTGATTTTTGTTTTCGTAGTTACTGCACTCTGCCTTGGCAGGGCAGCGTCGTAACACAATTCAGAATCCCAGCGCTGCCTGTTTCGAATTCCGCACGTTAAAGTATATTCATTCATTTTTTCGTCTATTTATTAAATGCTACTGTAGTCTTACCCTGCGGTACATGAAAACTCCTGTTACAGTCATGGATCAACTTCAACCTGGTGTTTGCACTTTCTCCATTTACGGTCCGTACATCTATATAAACGTTCAGATTTCAAATATAAATTGCTTATGCTATGGCCACGGATGTTAAAATGATGCACGGGACTCTCAAAAGTACCCGTATATTCTGTGTTGTTCAATAAAAAGTATTTTTATCCGATCGTGGCCATTTTCTCATAGAGTTATAATGTATCAGAGTGCAATACACCTACCAACCGAGTAATAGCCATGTATCCATGGCTATTACTCCCTCTAACATGTCCCGTGTTTTTAGTTCATTATCATTGAAATAATGTCATGCACATTTGTCCAGTGCATAGCCTACTGCAGGCCTTGTTGACTAGATTTAGAAGAGATTTTGAAGCTCTTGCTGCTGAAATGATCGATTATTTTTAAGGGGAAAAGCCGTCATTTAACATGCAAGTCAATGGGTCAGAAGCAAAGTTTGCCAGGCGCTGCCAGGCCTGGGTGTGACTAACTCCGCACCACCAGTCACAGAGTGGAGTGGGTGGGGCTTAGCGAAGGGTCCATTACAATACCATGTGGTTCTCAATTCAAGGACCACCATACAGACCTGTAAGGGTCCATTTGGAACCTCCATAGGAATCTTTTTTATAAATTATTATTATTATTATTTTATTATTATTGATTGTCAGAATAAAGCATGTGGTACAGTAAGACCTTGTGGTCTCCTGACTTTTTTTTTCTGGCCAGTTAGAAAGGTACCAGTGTGTGGACATCCTTGGTGTCAGGACATTCCACATTTTGGTGGCAGAGTAGTAGAATGAGAATTTTCCCATGTTTGTTCTAAATGTGGGTGGTACCAGATCAGATCAGAACAGAACAGAACGATTAAATTAAATTGGGGAGAAAAAGGGGTAAAACTAAAAAGAAGAAAAAGATACAGAAAAAGAACACAAGTAAAATAAATGTTGTGGAACGAAAATCATTAACTGCCAAAAAGCAACAAGTACTCGAGTAAAGTACAGGGAGTAAAACAAAAAAATACTCAAGTACAATACTGCATTAAAAGCATTCTTAGTTATTGTGCAGCACTGCGAAGAAGCCCTGCACCTGTCTTGCATCATACCTCTGCTCTCACTGTGTTCCAGTGACCTACATTCACATGGTCCATTAGATGGCCTGACTCACAGCAGCCATATTGTGAAGACATTCACAGGTGTTGCCAATGACACGAATGAAGGCTCTGTTCCATTCTGGTCAAACAGAGTCAGGGTGCTGATATTGTGCATGTTGGCTCACTGGAAACACTCTGCTAGACCAGTGGGTCTAAAGTTGGGGTCCAGGGACCCTCATGGGGGCCCATTACGGGTGTGTAACTCTGAGAGTGTGCAAATGGAACCAAATGGACCCGTAAGGGTCCATTTGGTTCCATTTGCACACTCTCAGAGTTATGGGGGTCGTGCACTGTGCTTAAATGGAACAGAGCCTTCATTAGTATCATTGGTAACACCTGTGAAGGAAGTGATAATATGGCTGCTGTGAATAGAGCCTATAGCGATTCCCATAAAGTCAGCCTTACATACAGTAGACTAGTATATAGAGCACTGAAGTCCTGACGTCACTGCCGCTAGAGGGCGCTGTTCCGCTGGTTCGTGGCTGCATTTTTTTGTGTTGAAATCCTCATCGGGGAATCATAGATCACGTCATATAGGAACTGTGTTTGAAAAAAAAAAATTACTCATATGGATATGAAGCATCGACTGAAGGTGTAAATGTATAGCCTGGCATTGGCCAGACTGAAAATGATCGGACCAATCAGTGACTGTGTTTCAACTGCTGTCCGTACAACACTGAAAAGCATCAAAATCATTTTCTGATTTCTCATACTCGCTCCGTATGGGCCGAAGTCCAGACTGATACCGGGGAGGAACATGAGAGTGAATCCACGTTATCAGTCTGGCCAATGCCAGGCTAGTAAATGAACACATTTACCCAAAGAGTAACACAATAAACGCTAGAAACGAGTCAAACGACCCCAAAAGCTACATTTCCCATGAACGCGGCTGCTGTAGTGGACGATGACTTCAGACCCGGAAGTGTAGTTCTTAAGACTTTTAAGGGAGAATTCATTCCATTTTCGCCAGAAACAGGCTGTATCAATTATGAATGAATATCATAAACGATGCAGAGCCACCCCCCTGACAGAATAGCCGGGATGGAGTGTTTATGTTGGAACACAGTTCTTATATGACGTGATCTAAGATTCCCCAATGGGGATTTCAACACAAAACACAAATCCACGAACCAGCGGAACAGCGCCCTCTAGCGGCAGTGACGTCAGACTTCAGTGCTCTATAGAGCGTCGCAGTTCCCGCCCACTTCCAGTTGCCGGAAGTAAATACTCAATGCATTTTTCCCATTGACTTTTCCGAAAATATTTATATAAATTAATTTAAGCCTAGAATCAAGCTATCCAGGATCCTGGTGAATCATGACCATAAAACGTTTGATTCTGTGAAAAAACTTTTTTGAAAACGGCAAAACAAAGGGTATTTATTAAACATAGTATATCATATCATTAAATATAAAATTTTAAAAATCACAGAAAAAAAGGTTTTATGGTCATGATTCACCAGAATCCTGGATGGCTTGATTCTAGGCTTAAATTCATTGATATAAATATTTTTGGAAAAGTCAATGGGAAAAATGCATTGAGTATTTACTTCCGGCACCCGGATTCTGCGCAACTGCGATGCTCTATAGTGGTCCAGTTCCAATTATGTCTGCTCATTTCTTTGTGTCATCAACTCCAATTTCACTTGTTTATCCTTTATCCTGTTTTAGTTCTTTCTCCTGATTGGATGAAATGTGTCTATGCATCTACTGTCAATTCCTGAGTGTTCATTTTAACTTCAAATGGGTCCTATTAGAATTTGTAGACTCTCTGAGTTACACAAGTATAAATTAACACTTTTAATGTGCATAGGCTCTATGCACAGCAGTCATATTGGAACGAAATTGGACCTCTTCCCTTACCATTTAGTGTAGGGCAGTGGTTCTCAAACTTTTTAATTTCAAGGACCCCATAATAGATGGAACCAAATGGATCCTTACAGGTACATTTGGTTCCACTTGTACACTCTCAGAGTTGCAGACCTGTAAGGGGCCATTTGGAACCCTGTCAAGGAACCATGAGGGCCCCTGGATCCCACTTTGAGACCCACTGGTGTAGCAGAGTGTTTCCAGTGAGCCAACATGCACAATATCAGCACCCTGATTCTCTCTGACCAGAATGGAACAGAGCTTTCATTAGTATCATTGTTATCATTGGAAGGAAGGAAGAGGCCCAATTTCTGTCCAATATGGCTACTGTGCATAGAGCCCGTTAGATACCACTTCCAAGAACACATTCATAGATGTTTGACTACAGTATTAGGGGTGTGCCGATATATCGTCCGCGATATATCGCGATATGTATCGTTTTGGCGTTTTTTTGTAATTTTTTTTGCAATAATAATAATGCAAAAACAGAAGTATTTGTTTGCATTTAATCCCCCCCCCCCCCCCATATATTTCCATAAGCTTTTTTTCCCCCAATATATCTTCATGATAAAAAAGTGCCATATATCGTATCGTATCAATATCGTGAGCCCAATATTGTGTATTGTATCGTATCGTGAAATCCTTAATAGAAATCGTGAAAGTTTATCGGCAACACCTCTATACAGTATTTCTGTTGACTGTCGAAATATGAAACGGCTTGGCTGGGTTTAAGTATAGTAAAGTTCACATAACTGGATATTGTTAGCCTGCTTACAGTAGGCTACTAGTGTTGGCCAGAAGATAGTAAAGACATTAATATTTTATGTCCACAGACAATATAACCGTCCAGCTATTTAAAATACATCACATTGGGAACAGATATGTATACTAGGTGTGGCAGTAACATTGATTTGTAAATGACTGTTGTTTTTGGGCTGTGAGTCAGCATTCTAGCTAGCTTAGCATGTCTGTTTTTAGCGAGTGACCGGGGAAGACAGCTGTCCATCCTCTAGAAAGACCTTCAGCCTCTACCGAAACAAAGTACATCTAAAACCCAAGGTTACACCAGGGGTCTTCAACGTTTTTCAGGCCAAGGACCCCTTAACTGAGAGAGAGCTGAAGCAGGGACCCCCAATATTGTATGAAATTGTGTTACAGATTAAACTTTTTCATATATGTCATACATAGCTTCATAGACTTGCTTACTATCATCAGTGTATCTTGGATTCATGTTCATGTGTATTGTCTGACATTGAACCACTTAAACTGTCAATACTTAGTAAACGTGACCTTTCACTCTGTGCCAGTCTGCTCTTATAAATAGCCA
The DNA here is from genome assembly GCF_963454915.1 of Gymnoscopelus microlampas. Classification (NCBI taxonomy): domain Eukaryota; kingdom Metazoa; phylum Chordata; class Actinopteri; order Myctophiformes; family Myctophidae; genus Gymnoscopelus; species Gymnoscopelus microlampas. The sequence continues at coordinate 3,265,888 of NC_139944.1, forward strand.
ATCTAAATAGCCAATCTACAAGCTGACAGCGCGAGGCGTTGTGAGCTTGTAGATCAGCTATGTTTGGCCAACGTTTTCCTTAGAATAGGGATGCTGGTTCAAGTGTCAAAAAAGTCACACAAAGATGTGGCCTGTAGTAACTCCGAGGACCCCCTGTTGAAGACCCCTGCCTTACACAATACTGGCAAGTAATGAAGTATCTACCCAAGTACAATAGGGCATCGTAGCTGCGGCCACTTCCGGGTTCCACTGCAAAATACTCAATGCATTTTTCCCATTGACATTTCCAAAAATATTGATATCAATTATTTTAAGCCTAGAATCAAGCCATCCAGGGTCCTGGTGAATCATGACCATAAAACGTTTGATTCTGTGAGAAAAAAAAAAGGAAAACGGCAAAACAAAGGGTATTTATTAAATATCATATAATTAAATATAAAATATAATAATTCACAGAAAAAAATGTTTTATGGTCATGATTCACCAGGACCCTGGATGGCTTGATTCTAGGCTTAAATTAATTGATATAAATATTTTTGGAAATGTCAATGGGAAAAATGCATTGAGTATTTTGAAGTGGAACCAGGAAGTGGGCGGGAACTGCGATGCCCTATTTTGAGGTACTTTTTCTTTACTTGAGTATAGTGGTCAAATCGACTGATACTGATATTTCAATCCAAGTTTCCAGTAGTACCTTACACCTGGCTGTTATACAGTAACTGTGATTCTGGGTACAGATGCAGCATTCCAATAAACAGTTCATTCTTTTTATTTATAATTTGTCCAGCTTGTTGACCCTATAAAGCTTCTCTAGAAAACACTGATTGAATGTGCAGCCTTATCATCCTCACAAAATACTTTTTTCAGCATCATATTCAAACATGAATTTTATAAAATAAAATATCGGCTAAAACAGCTATATTATTTTGACATTGGTTTGATAGCAATGTCGCATTTTTTTAAGGCCGATATTGCCGATAACCGATATGATGACCAATTAATCGTGCATCCGTAGTATATGGTAGCCTGGCATGGCCAGACTAATATCACTGCATAGATATTAGTCTGGAATCTCTGTATGGAACCTGCATTTCCGAGGGGCAAATTCAAAAAATGCCTTTGGTGATAAACCCGCCCCGTATTTGCATACTGGGCTCTGATTGGTCCCTCACAACTTTGGAGGGAGAGAAATAAAATCTCTATTGAGAGGGGCCAGACCTAATCTGCCACGGGCAATTTTCTTTTGCAATGGCAGATTCGTCTGGAACCAGGCTAAGTATATGGGAACATGACTATTCTCTGGCACTGTAATGTGGAATGCCCTGGCACTCGGTGCCGCGCTATGAGCATGTATATCTACTATTTTTGAATAGCCAAATAAATCTTACTGGGTTAAAGGATGTGGATCACTTGGCTTCTTTCAAATCTGACCTGAAAAAGCATCTGCCAGAAAACTGGAGATAGATATTAAATCCTATTGAAAGGAGGTGTCATTCACAGGTTTTGAAAGGAGGTGTCATTCATGCTGTTTTCCCCTTTTTTCCCTTGTAAATATAGCTGTTTGTATTTGTTGATGTCATATTAATGTGTTAATATCCTATGCTCTGTTGATGATTGACCACAATGGAAACAAGACTCCAGGACTTTCTTTGTGTTATCCTTTTAGCCTAAATGCCTTACTGTACCTTCGTGCTGTTTAAAATATTTTTTAAACAGCACTTCATCCAATCCCCCACCCCTATAATCAGTGGCGAAGCCTAGGGAGCATTTAGAAGGATACTTCCATTCAACGATGCTGATGGCGGCCCTGCGGAAGGGGTTCTTCAGCGTGAGGATGAAGAGGGAGCGGGCCGGCCGAGGGTTTCCTCCCGTGGCCATCAGCTTCTTCAGCTTCTCCTTCTGCTTCCGCTTCAGCGTCTCCTCGTCCATGATGTAGGAGGACAGCGGAGGGCTGCTGGCGTCCGCCATGTTGGAAAGTGTGCGTTGCCGAAGATCTACCGTTGAATGGGCGGTGTGCACACTGTCGCGTCAGGTCAAAAGTTGCAGGGATGCGCCGAAACGAGGCGTCCCGTTATATTAGTTCCGTTTCGACTGTCGAGATAGCAGCAGGCTGGCGGAGAGGGGACAGAGAGAAATTTAATCATCTAATCATTCTAGCTATTGGTAATTCATTGATTATCAGTTGAAGGAAAATGACATGATGGCTGTGTGTCACACTGCCGCTGGCTGCTGGCACGCACTGTTTCGCCTTTTAACATTATTAAATAAGAAAAATCTGATGAACAAAAATAGTCTAAATAAAGTTTAGTTCAAGTATAACCTTGTGCTTATGTCCTGTAAAGCCCCCTGCCGAGTTACCAAATTAGTGAAGCATGTGCCATTGCATGGCATGTTCATGTGTTTGTTGTTGAGAACATCAATCCATAGGTTATTTTTAGCACCATAATAGTAGCCGACTGTTGATGGTGTGGATAGTTTTTTCCACACCTTTCAACCGACTGATCTCCCGACTTAACTCGACTGACATTCTGTAGTAATTTGTAATAGTCTGTTTGATGTGTGGACACAAGGGTTTTCACGAACAAAGAGGTGACTCCAAAACAAGGTTATTATAGCTAAAGCTACCCTCTTTACAAAAAAAAGACAACTATCTGAAACCGTCTAAAACGCATGTGTATTTATTTATTACACAATACTGAACATTTTTAAATCTCGCTCCTGTCAAATACCCCCTATCTGCCAACCCTCCATGATTCTGCAGGAGTTGTCTTGATTTCAACCACATCTCCTTGAGGACTCCTTGATTGTAATGTTTCCTTGATTTCTCCTTGATTTGGTATCAAACTCCCAAAATTTATTCTGTAGGCCTACGTTTAGCGTTTTAACGGATGGCCCATCATTTTCCCATGCTAAAAGCAAGCCTGATAAAACTAACAAACTTGATTCTCACAGTCGGATGTTGGCAGGTCTGCCATTTTATGATTGAAAACACTAAACTCTAAAATTAATACAGAATTAATTAAATAGCAAACTCGCTTTTCACCATGGATTAAACCTAACTGAAATTGATAAAACGCAAAGTTTTTATCAAAAACATCAATAAAAACTAAATTCAAAATTCAAAACCATAATAACCTTTCTCCTCGGCCAAAGGTGTTTCCAACCAGGTCTTGACAGCGTTTTGAGTTTCTGAAAGACCAGACTCACCTCTGGAACCTTCTCTATGTGAGGATACCCATCAGGAAATAAAATATGTGCACGAGAAGTATTCCAAAAAGTCAGTCCCGGGCCGGTTCCGGTTCAAAGCGTGGTGCTGGGAGATGACGTCAGATATAGCTTGAATCATCCTTGAGGAGTCATTTCCCAAGAGGACGCGCTTTGTCCCATAGCAGCTCTTTCAGTGGCCAAGATGTGAGTCCCCCATACCCTCTGGTTCTCTGTCGCTCTCTAAATGACCGGGACCCCCTCCCCTGTGTGTGTGTGTGTGTGTGTGTGTGTGTGTGTGTGTGTGTGTGTGTGTGTGTGTGTGTGTGTGTGCGTGCGTGCGTGCGTGCGTGCGTGCGTGCGTGCGTGCGTGCGTGCTTGCGTGCGTGTTGTGCTTACTATACTTCTGAGGACTTAATGTCCCCAGACTCCCCACACGTGTAGGAGAATTAGACATTGTGGGAACCATTTGCAGAATTAGACATTGTGAGGACCGTTTTCCTTATGTTTAAAAATATATATTTTTAGAGTTAGGATTACAATTAGGAAAATTAGGAATTAGGCGTTTTCTGCACTTATCTGGCATTTTTAATGCCGTCCTAAAATGTTTATGTCCTCATAAGTATAGCAATACCTGTGTGCGTGCGTGTGTGCGTGCGTGCGTGTGTGCGTGCGTGTATTTGTGTGTCTATGTGCGTGTGTCTATGTGCATGTGTCACTTCCCTCTGTGTCTGTCTGTCTCTGTCCCTCCCTGCATGTGTGAAGTACGCCGTTCGGGACAGAGAACAAATATAGACAATGAGCCCGCATGGCTCCCATGGGGCGGGGGTGCGGGGGTGGGGGGGGGCAGAGGGGACATTCGAGACGACATATTTGAGCTGCCGTGGTTCGAGGAAGCATTTGTCTGGCCCCATGTGGAGACACTTTATTGGCCCGCTGGAATTCCTGTCATGCCTATCATTGGTGGAGCTGTGAAGGCTTCGGGGACGCACTTATAGACTCGCTTTTTCAACACATTAACTCATTGAAGTTTAGAAAAAAATTGCTTATCTTCTATCAATTAGGCCTACACACTCCACGAAGCCTTGATTTCTTTGTTTTTGTCGCATTCCTGAGACAATAATTTGATGACTGGGTGGCTGCTCAGTAGGAGACGCAATGACCGCCGGTCATCAAAGGGCTGTGTGTAATTGATAGAAAATACGTATTTTCGGGGGGTGAACTACTCCTTTAAGACCTGAGGCAGATTCTACAAATGCCTTCTAAATCAGACACTTTAAAGATTTTTCAAAAATGTTCAAAAATAGCAGATCTACAAGCTCGTAGTGAGGCGCGAAGTGAAGCGCTGTGAGCTTGTATATCTGCTATTTTTGAACAGCAAACATATACAATCTGAAAATGACACGGATGCTTTCCCGGTCTTAATGGGTTTAAATGTCTAACTCTTTGAGTTAAAGGGGTATTTCACTTTATAACACTTCTGGTGTCATTTTAACGTCTACTCTGACATTAAGTGTGCATGCCCACAGTTTTTAAATGGCTTGATCAATATTTAGATATTTTATATTAATTTGATCAGACAGGCCCCTGTCCTATATGAACACATTCAATTTCAAACTCCATGTTAACCATGTTACTCATGGAAAACCAGCTACCTCCACCAAAGGGTTTTGCTGGCTCCAGGCTCCACCCCCTTTTGACCTCCCAAGCTCATTGTGAGCTTGGAGGTCCATTTAGCTGTTCTTATCAATAGGCTCTATTCACAGCAGCCATATTATCACTTCCTTCACAGGTGTTACCAATGATACTAATGAAGGCTCTGTTCCATTTAGTGTAGAACAGTGGTTTCCACGACCCCCATAACTCTGAGAGCGTACAAATGGAACCAAATGGACCCTTACGGGTCCATTTGGTTCCATTTGTACGCTCTCAGAGTTACACACCTGTAAGGGGCCATTTGGAAGGTTTCCAGTGAGCCAACATGAACAATATCAGCAACCTGACTCTGTTTGACCAGAATGGAACAGAGCCTTCATTAGTAGCCTATCATTGGTAACACCTGTGAATGTCTTCATAATATCGCTGCTGTGAATAGAGCCTATTGATGAACAAAACCTCCTAACTCCACTTTTTGTTACGTTTTTGTCATTTCCTGAGAAATGAACATTTTGTAGTTAGCTGGTTTTCTGTCGGACAGCAGAGATACTCAACATTTATACCAATAACAACAAAGGCATCATAGAAAAGAAGAGTTTATTGGTTCACAATACGTAACTTCAATTAATACCATTTAATTAATGGATACCGGTTTAATTCATTAACACCAGTTTAATTCCTTAATACCAGCGTAATCAATCATTACCAGTTGAATTATTATCAGTAGGCCTACTCACAACTAGAGACTACTCAGCCAGTAGTTGCAATAGGCTCTATTCACAGCAGCCATTATGAGAGTGTACAAATGGAACCAAATGGACCCTTACGGGTCCATTTGGTTCCATTTGTACACTCTCAGAGTTACACACCTGTAAGGGGCCATTTGGAAGCCCATGAGGGTCCCTGGACCCCAACTGTAGACCCACTGGTGTTTCCAGTGGGCCAACATGCACAACATCAGCACCCTGACTCTGTTTGACCAGAATGGAACAGAGCCTTCATTAGTATCATTGATAACACCTGTGAATGTCTTCACAATATGGCTGCTGTAAATAGAGCCTATAACAAAGACAGTAAACAATTAATGATGTGCTCTGACAGTATAATGAAAACATTTCTACCTTCAAACAGGAAAGGGACTTTTACACAGTCAAATCCAAAGTGTCCCTGTATCTCTGAGAGTGTAGCCTGACACTCAGCCTGAATTTTCATTTAGTTTCACTCCATTATTCAGTCTGAAACCCCTCTCGGTGCAGCCGTTTTCTGAGTTGGGGGCGTGGCCAAAGGGGGACTCTTTGGCGATTGGTTCATACTGGATTATCCCGATCCCGATTGGGCCGGGTAGATTTTCACCCGAGAAAACCCCGCCTTTGACGGTTACATGGCGGCTTTCCGACATGTCGCCTTTCCGACGTTAACGAACCCTATACCTAACCCTCACCCTAACCCTAACCGCACGCGGAAGCCACTAGTCGGAGTGGCGAGATGTCGGCGTGGAAGACTGTTACCCCTTTGACAGCGTCACCAGACCCTGAATGCGAGGCTATCGATTCAGGGGCTGAAGCCAGGCTACTGAGAGTGTCCAAATGGAACCAAATGTGGTTCCATTTGGACACTCTCAGAGTTACCGGTAGGTGCAACTTCAGAAAGTTTCTTGTGATTTTTTTTTTGTGCACATTTGTAAATGTGATAAAACACAATAAAGTCCTGCGGTCCTCACATCAAAACAACATGACACATACAGCTAAGTACATTAGCTAAACACTTTTCATAACTAAAGACATCACATATGATATCAGGAAAACAAAAAATAACCCTTACTCAAAGTTAACCCTTACAGCAAACTGTAACCTTTTCCATCATCAAGCATGATTTTGTTGACGGTTTAAGAGTTCACAGGTTTTATGTCAGTCTGGTTGCAGTGTCCAGACTGTTCCACTGGGTGGCAATGTAAGTTAAAAGTCCCCTTACCTACCAGAATCCTGAATTCATACAGGCACACATTAGCAGTGGTGGAAAGTAACTAAGTACATGTACTCAAGTACTGTACTTAAGTACAATTTTGAGGTATTTATACTTTACTCAAGTATTTCCAATTTCCAATACTTTTACTTCTACTCCACTACATCTCAAGAGGCAAATATTGTACTTTCACTCCACTACAATTATTTGAAAACTTTAGTTACTGGTTACTTTGCAGATATAAATTATGACATTATAAAACATACATTAACCACTTCAGCCCTATTCTATACCTAGGCCATTTGAAAATAGCCGATCTACAAGCTCACAACGCGTCGCATCGCGGCGCGTTGTGAGCTTGTAGATCGGCTATTTTCAAACATTTCAGTACTTTTACTTTTGGTACTGAACACCAGAACACCAGACGTTTACTTGTAACAGTACTTCTACATTGCATTATTGATACTTTTACTTAAGTAAAACATTTGAGTACGTTTTCCACCACTGCATATTAGCAATGCTGGATCAGTGGTTTTCAATCTTTTTTTTGGCTCATGTCAGCCCTGTAAATAACGTTTTCATCCACGGCACTCCTGAATCACATTGCTACTTTATAGCACCTTACATTTATGTCACATTACGGTGCGTAAATATGTCAATATTTCCCCCTAAGATACAGTAAGTCACGAGGACAACTTGAGCAAATATCCGTTTTCATCAGGACAGATTGAAAATAACTTTACTTTATGCTCGACGTTTTAGCCATGTGAACCCCAGTATCCATATTATTCCGGGGAACACATTTGCCAAAAATAGCCGATCTACAAGCTCACAGTGTTCAAATGTACACTCTCACCCCACTTTGAGAACCACTGTTTTAAATATCATCACATGAAATGCATATTGATGATTGACGTCACAAAACAATAATTTACCGGATGATTTCTGAATGCTGGGGGCCAGATTTAGTTGTTTCCAAAGTGTGTACAACACATTTATTGTTTATGAGAATGCCAAATTAAAACATAGTGCTGTTTTTCACATTATTAGAATTTCCCGGATTTCAAATTATTTGTTGTCCTGACTTTAAATCAGAGGTTCTCAAACGTTTTCATGTCATTTTAGTTGCGGACCCCCATCTGAAAATATTTTGTGCCAGGTTTTTATAAAAGAATATTATTAGCATCCAGAGCTTTGGGATTCTCCGCCCGGCGACGAGGACGGCGACGACGAGGATGACGAGTAGAGGGCGGAGCCAGGCGACTCTCCTCCCCCTCCGTCGTGGCCGACGGTCTCCACCCTCAGCCGCGCCCCCACCGCCTGTCCCGCCTCCTGCCCCGCCGCCCCTTTCCCCGTGCCGCCGTCCACCAGGCCCTGCAGGTAGTTGATGTAGCGGATGGCGGCGCGCAGCGTCTCCACCTTGCTGAGGCGCTTCTCGCCGGCGCCCCCCGGCAGGTGGTCGCGCAGCTTGGCGTAGCCCTGGTTGACGCACTTGACGCGCTGCCGCTCGCGCTCGTTGCGCTTCTGGATGAAGGCCGGCTCGAACGGGCACTCGTAGACGCCGAAGCGGCCGGCGTGATGGAAGGGCGACAGGTAGGGGAGGAGGCTGTGGTGGGCGGCGTGGTGGGGGTGGTGGTGGGGGCCGCCGCCCCCGCCCCGGAAGGCGCCCGCCCCCTCGTAGAGGCTGAGGGCGGCCGAGGGGTCCATGCCCGACGGGTACAGGATGAACGGCACGGCACTGGCTAGGGAATCGGACGACGCCGTCGGGTGGTGGTGGTGGTGGTGGTGGTGAGAGGAGTGGGCGTGGTGGTCCTCCAGGTGACTGCAAGAGGCGGACAGGCCGTACGCCAGGCCGCCCGCCCGGCCCAGGTACGTGGGGTGCTGGTGGTCCCCGAACGAGTGAGAGAAGGTGACGCTCATAGTTCTATAAATCTATCAATCTATCTATCTATGTAAGAGAAAACGGTATGTGAATTCCAGGAATCTCAGTGTGTGTGTGTGTGTGTGTGTGTGTGTGTGTGCGTGCGTGCGTGCGTGCGTGCATGCGTGCGTGCGTGCGTGCGTGCGTGCGTGCGTGCGTGCGTGCGTGCGTGCGTGCGTGCGTGTTTGTGTGTCTCTCTCTCTCGTTATGCCCACAATGTGGAGGCGACTGACTGTCACAGTTCTTCTGACATCACAGTAAGATGGCTGACGTCATAGACCGTCCTCCTACTAATTCTGAGGAGGTGAATGACACCTGTTACCATGCGAATCACAGCTTTTACTGCTGCACTAGTTGGACGTAAAATGGCGCAAGTTATTTCATCTGCTGAAAACCAGGACCAGTTGCCTAATCCACTACGTGACTTGTGCTGTAGTCCACCGTCCCAGCAGGCAGGTAGGCAGACAGACAGGCAGAGAGGCAGGTAGACAGGATGTGCCGGTCTAGGACAACGGAACCAGGTGTGGGGACTTCATCATCAAACAGTCTTTGTTACTGTGGGGTTAATCTGTGAATGTAGGAAACAGACATAAATGCAAGGATTTAGAAAGATCCGCCATCCCAACTGTAGCCACTAGAGGTGAAATGGTACACACATGTCATACAAAATGGTCTCCTAAGTGGACCCAGTCCGACGGCAGTTCTCGCGAAAGTCCTATGTTTACTGTCGCTACAGATCTTGCGAGAGTGTGCTGCTGGGACAGAAAAAGGTCGATAATGAAATAGATTTGCTCCTGATTTGTGTCTCTGAAAAAAAGCCATTTAGTTTCAGATTGTTCTGAAAATTGTGTGGCTCGCCGCTTGTGGCGATCGGCTCCAATATTTAGTTCAGAGACCATGATGGAGCTAAAGAATAGTTCAGAAGCTGTGTTCACGTTCACCTCTCCCAGCGGAGTGAATAGACTCCCACCTACTTCCGGTCTCCTAAAAAGGCGGCCACCTACGTCACACAGGTGGCCGCCTGTGTGACGTAGGTCCCATCTCCAGTAAACCGGAGATGGCAGGTATTTCTTTTTTGTTTGTTTTAGACAGTGGTGGGAAAAGTACTTGCTTAAGTAAAAGTATCAATACTGCAACGCAGAACTACTCTGTTAGGGCGCGCTCTCACCGCACTTTTATTTTACCTCTGGGGCAGAATCTGCCAATGCTTTGTCAATGCAAATGCGTGGATTCACGCAAGAGCAGATTTTTCCGCTTGTCGCGCAGACCTTGCGTTTATCCGCTCTACACGAAGAAGCATAAAACTGCTGGAGGCAGGAGCTGATTTTCCCCCTCTGTCCAATCGGGTGAGTCGAAGGCGGACCGTCCCAAGACTCAGGAAGCAACATGGTGCTCTCAGTGGACCAACTGGTTGTGGCTGTTGCATCTCACCCAGTACTTTATGATTTGACCATGAAAGAGTTCCATATGACTGACATTAAAGAACTGGCCTGGTTACAAGTCAGTGCGGTTAGTGTAATAATATATTTAGTGTAATAATATTACTCTAACTATATATCTAATAGCCTTGTCAGTTAAAAAATAGTCTTCACTTTTGCACTTGGGGTTCGTACATCTACATACACATTCAGATTTAAAATATAAAGTGCTTACCCCATGGCCACGGATTTTACAATCATGTACGGGCCCTCAGAAGTACCCGTATCTTCCGTATTGTTCAATAAAAAGCATTTTAATCCGATTGGTGGCCATTTTCCCATAGAGTTATAATGTACCAAGAGTGCAATACACCTCTCAACCGCTAGGTTCGCGCAGTTGAAAGCATACGGAGAAAATTACCACTGATTGAAAATGTTCTTGAGTAGAAGTACAAAAGTATTGGTATTGTTTTTACTTAAAGTAACAAAAGTAAAGTACTCATTATGCAGAATGTCCCATTTCACAAGTTTTCAAATGTATAAAATGTATACAAATCTTTTGAAAATAGCAGATCTACAAGCTGACAATGTGTCGCATCTCGACGCATTGTGAGCTTGTAGATCGGCTATTTTCAAATGGCCGAAATGTGTATAGGTCTGAAGTGGTTAATGTATGTTTTGTAATAATAATCAAAATCTATAAAGTAACTAGTAACTAAAGTTGTCAAATAATTGTAGTGGAGAAAAAGTACAAAATTTGCCTCTGAGACTTTACTGCCTCTCCAGTAAAGTGGTGTAATACCTAAACATTGTACTTCTCCGAATTAGCTAAATGGATAAAATGAATGAAAATGAATACTGAGGATTTGACAGTGTAAGATGTCAGATCCTTTTCGTGTGGGTTTAGGGTTGAAGAGCTGGGATATAAAAAGATTTACGTGAGATTGTTTTGAGCTCAAAGATGAAAGGATTGAAAGGAAAGGAAAAGATTAAAGAAATGCGTGTGCGTTCTGTGATGGCTCTGTCAAATCCCTGGCGGTATTTTAACTCTGACGGTGTAAAGATGGACCCGTAAGTCAGTTGGTTCTCAACCTGTGGGACAGTATATTGCAAGCCCCACTGCCCCCCCCCCCCCCCCCATTATTACCATTTTAATAATAATAATCATTTCATTTCAGTGATGCCGATAAATAGGAACTTAATGTTGTTAGTTCCACTCCGTGTTCTTAGTTCCAAACACGTCCCTATGCGACGCGTTGTGAGCTCGTAGATTGGCTATAAATAGCTAGGTATAGAATAGCCAATGTATGTTTTATAATGTAATAATGTATATCTGCAAAGTAACTAGTAACTAAAGCTTTCAAATAATTGTAGTGGAGTAAAAGTGCAATATTCTTCCTCTGAGATGTAGCGGAGTAGAAGTAAAAGTATAGGCAATTGGAAATACTCCAGTAAAATAAAAGTACCTCATAATTGTACATAAGTACAGTACTTTACACCGTTGGTTCTAAAAGTGGGGTCCGGGGACCCCCAGGTGTCCTTGGGGGAGTTCCAGGGGGTCCCCAGCTAAATGATAGGTAGTTGGGGTCCCAGAGATAGAAATGCCATTAAATGGGAAAATGCATGTCAAACTGGGGGGTCCTTGAAATGAAAATGGTTGAAAATCACTGCTAGAGCCGTAAACAATCTTCTCTTATGGGGGTCTTTGGCACATCTTTTCAAATGGGGGTCCGCGGGCTAATAAGTGTCAATTTGGGGGTCCTTGACATGAAAAAGTTTGAGAACCACTGCTTGACACCACTGGGTGGGGGGTCCCCAGGTCGTGGCCTGAAAAAGGTGAGAAGCACTGATGTTAGAGGAGGCTGATCCAACTGGCTTCTGGCACACAGAGCGCAGAGGAATTCCCCCCGTTAGAAGGATCCTGTTTCATAGGAGTTAAAAAGCCTCTGTGAAGCACCCGGCTTTACATCACTAGACCTCATGTTTGAACAACTTATTATATGATTTACATATCGTCTCTGTCAGGGTGGAAACCTTGTATGTCCAAAATGTTTTACTTTTTTATTATTGTTTTTAACCAATTAAGACCGGGAACACATCTGTGTCAAAAATAGCCGATCTACAAGCTCATAGCGCAAGCTTGTAGATCTGCTATTTTTGAAACATTTTGAAAATGTGTGCAAATCTTTGAATATATATATTTTTTTTTAAAGGAAACATTTGTAACTCAAATCTTTGCTCCTGTGGATCCATGAAACAACATATTTTGAGACCTTTTTCATTTTTTTTATTTAGAAAACATTTCAGGTCATCTCAGGTCTTAATGGGTTAAAAAGCGATTTAGTGAAAATAGCCAACCTACAAGCTCTTAAAGATCGGCTATTTTCACTACTTTTGTGTGACACCCACAGCCACAGCACGATCTGGTACCCCCCCAAATTTAGCACAAACATGGGAAAGTTCTCATTCTACTACTCGTCCTGACATCATCCATTAAAGGATGTGAATCACTGGTTTCTTTCAAAACTTGCCTGAAAAATCAGTGGAGGGGTCATACACGTTTCCCCTTTTTCTCCTCTGTAAATATAGCTGTTTGTATTGGTTGATGACATGCATAAATGTGTCAATATTCTATGCTTCGTTGATCAATAGACATATACATCATATGTATATATGTCTATTGATATATAGCAGTGGTTCTCAAACTTTTTCATGCCAAGGACCCCCAAAATGATATGTATTTGGCCGCGGACCGCCATCTAAAAATATTTTGTTCCAGGGACCCCCCAGAAGCAAAGATTTGAGTTACAAATGTTCGCTTAAAAAAATTTGTATTCAAAGATTTGCAAAAACTTTCAAGATTTTTCAAAAATAGCAGATCTACAAGCTCATGGCGCGGCACTCGGTGCCGCGCTATGAGCTTGTAGATCTGCTATTTTTGAATAGCCAAAGTATAAAAGGTCCTAATTATTCTGATGCTATATTTACCCATTTTTCTGGGTACCCCCTGGAACACCCTCAAGTACCCCTGGGGGTCCCTGGACCCCACTTTGAGAACCAATATAGGACCACAATGGAGACATCTCCCCAGGACTTTTTAGTGCTATCCCTTTTATCCTACATGTTGTACTGGTCCTCCAGTGCTGATTACATTTCTTGACTATTGAATCTTGAAGTATTCAATCAATAATTGAAAATAAAAAGACAACATTGAAACATGGAGATATGAGGTTTCTACCCGACACCAACGATGCTCTGAATTGACTGCATTAGATACCACTGGGTGAAAAGCAATGATTTTGGGAGGGTATCCCTCAGGCATACCCCTGATACTTAAGGGAGTATGTGTGTGTATGCTGCCCTCATTCATTAATGTACCACCTCCCACATACCTCCCACATATTCAGGTGTATGTACCATTTCTGAGACCTTCATTTGCATGTCTGCCAGCAAGGACCTCACACACCCACCCCTCCCACCCCTCTCACCCTTCCACCCCAACCACTTCTGAGCATGTGCAGAAAACTACATTTGATTGGAAGCTGTGGCTTATAACCCCACCCACCCACCCCACATTCTGCATGCTAATTCTTGTATAAACCCCCTAGTTTATACCCCCCCCCCCCCCCCTCAGTGGGAAGGGTGGTTTAAAGCCCCCCCCCCCCCCAGGGGCTGTGGCTTGTCCCCCCCCCCCACCCCCAATGGGAGGGGTGGTTTATAGTTCCCCCCCACTACCTGCACTAATTTATTTATATATATATATATATATATATATATATATATATATATATATATATATATATATATATATATATATATATATATATATATCCACACACACAAACAATATAGAAAAACACATAGGCAGAACTCATGTAATTATGTTTATTGATCAAGAAAAATAAATGTATACAAAACAATGGAACAGGAGCACACAGATAAGGTAAACTGTTTCAAAGAAAAGTATTTTGTTCCAGGGACCCAGAAGCAAAGATTTTAGTTAAAAATGTTCACTCTAAAAAATATATATTCAAATATTCTGAATCAGAATCAGGTTTATTGTCACATCACAGGTTTAATTAAAAAAAGTGGGTGAAATTTGTGTCTATATACTCACACTAGTACCTGAGATAAGATATGTGCATGAACATAGCAGCAATGTATACTGTGCATGATATACTTATGGACGTTAGTTAAGGTGCTTGGAAAAAAAAGTTAAAAGTCAGTGCGTTATACACAGGATTACGGTGCAAAATGTCAGTGTGTGTCGACCGCATAATCCACATAGACTGACATATAGTCAGCAAGTAGTGACATGAAGAAGAGCAAAGAAAAATAGCGGGAAAAGGAAAACAAAGTCACTTGTAGGCTACTCATGTAATCCACGGTGGCTGGGTCCAAGGAAGAGCTAAATCCAAGTCATGTGTCCCTGGTATAATCCACAGGAAGAAATACAGAAAATAAAGAAATATATTTTGTTCCAGGGACCCCAGAAGCAAAGATTTGAGTTAAAATGTTTGCACTAAAAACATAGTCCTCAAGCTCTTTGTCGTCAAGCATTGGGTCCTGGAGAACACAGCGTTTGGTACAAGGTCCTGGAGATGATCTTGTGAACTTCTTCCTGCTGGAGGGCTGAAGATCCAAAATGGAAGTCCATCTTTGGAGTTGCTCTGTGTCCTTTTTGGAGATGATCTCCTGAACTTTGGACTGCTGGAGGGCTGAAGATCCAAAATGGCAGTCCTTGAAGCCTTGAAGAAAAACAGAAGAAGAAAAAAAGAATTACAATTAAACCACAAAACCACTGAAACCGGAACACAACAATGTTAATACAATTACCACACTCTACCACACTACTGTGTGTGTGTGTGTGTGTGTGTGTGTGTGTGTGTGTGTGTGTGTGTGTGTGTGTGTGTGTGTGTGTGTGTGTGTGTGTGTGTGTGTGTGTGTGTGTGTGTGTGTGTATTGCCTGCTGACTGTCTGCTGAATCTTCTGCTGAAAACCAAGCCATTGTCCTGCAAATTGCAATTTATTCTGGAGATTACACATGTACCGCTGGGTGCCAACAACTGTAAAATAATATAACAGCAATTACAACTCAGAAAACTTCAACTGAAACAGGAGTGCACAAAAAAAAGTTAAATGAAGAGTGTGGGTGTGTAGTACCTTATAAAACTTCCTCGTCAACAGTGGGGAAATCAATGGAATTCTCCCTGCAAATATCATTTTAGGGGTTAGTGGGATGAAGCAATGCTTTGCCATTGTATTCAATATAGCCACAGTAAAGACAAACTACAAAGCAATCCAACTTTAGTTACTAAAATGTATAAAGTCTGTGTATTTTACTATACTGCATTATGCTGACAAATTAAATCATGGCATATGAATTGACTAGCTACTTGACTAGGCCACATGTTTTAAAACAATCTGAACTCATACAGGTAAAGGAACACTAGCCTACAACTGATCAAACAGACTGTAGAGAACTGATCAAAGTAAATACAATAAACAGTATAACCTACTAATGATTTACAATTAGATAAAATAGCAGCTTACCATTTACAAAGCTAGTCCAAAAACACCAACAGGCCAGCAGTACATGGTTGAGAAGAATGAATTCACCCAACCGCCCAAACAGTTCAAATGTTTGAAAACTCTGTTTGGACACATCTGATTGGATAGACACAAATGTTCCCCTCCCCACCATTTGAATGTGCATGTTAAATGTTGGCAGTCAGAGAGAGAGAGAGAGAGAGAGAGAGAGAAAGAAAGATTGGAAATAAACTATTTACTTAGTTTAGTTAGTTTTAACAAGTTAAACGTTACTATGTAGAGGTACTAATGCTTTGCATTAAACAACAAGCACAAAAAAAGAACTGACATTTTATACTTAAGTAAAAGTATCAATAGTGTAATGTAGAAATGCTCTTACTTGTTACAAGAAAAGTCCATTACATTTTGTTCTTTTGAGCACTACTGGGCCTAGACTAGAAAACAAACTAAATAGTTTATTAACCACATGACTGGTGGTAACCTGTATTTTTGGCAGTGATGGCAGAAGTACTCAGTTATTTTACTTAAATAAAAGTAGCAATACCACAATATAAAAATACAAACAAAATATAAACATAATAAAACAAGTAAAAGGCCTGTGTTCAAAATGTTACTTGAGTAAAAGTTTAAAAAAAGTATTGGCATCAAAATATACTTAAAGTACCAAAAGTGAAAGTATTAAAATGTTTGAAAATGGCAGATCTACAAGCTTGTAGATTGGCTATTTTCAAATAGCCTATGTATAAAATAGGGCTAAAGTGGTTAATATGGTGATAGAGGTGGAGCTCCTATTGTCTGAGAGACCTGAGACAATAGGGCCACTGAACCCATCAACACCTTTCATGCAAATGTTGTGCCTGCATGTAAATCTCTACCCCCCAAAATACACACGAAAACACACATAAAGTAAGCCTTGTTTGTGATATAATTTTAACCATTTAATGACCCTTAAACGTACTTGGTAAAAGTACAAAAGTATTGGTATCAAAATGTGTTCAAGTACTAAAATGTTTGAAAATAGCCGATCTACAAGCTCACAACACGACGCGTTGTGAGCTTGTAGATCGGCTATTTTCAAATAGCCTATATAAAATAAGGCTAAAGTGGTTAATGTATGTTTTATAATGTAATCATTTATATCTGCAAAGTAACTAGTAGCTAAAGTTTTCAAATAATTGTAGTGGAGTAAAAGTAAAATATTTGCCCCAAGACTGCACTCTGATCTCTCTGTGTGTGTGTGTGTGTGTGTGTGTGTGTGTGTGTGTGTGTGTGTGTGTGTGTGTGTGTGTGTGTGTGTGTGTGTGTGTGTGTGTGTGTGTGTGTGTGTGTGTTTGTGTCATGCTTTATTAGTATGTCCTTTCTGTAAACTAACACTGCTCACCTATGCAAGACCTAAGAACACATTTTTTTTTAAAAAATATTTGTATTAGCTTTTCCTTGAATGTCACAATGCAACTTTGGTTCACTGTTTCTCTCTCTCTCTCTCTCTCTCTCTCTCTCTCTCTCTCTCTCTCTCTCTCTCTCTCTCTCTCTCTGAGCCCCCCCCCCCACTCTGAACCCCACACCTCCCATTGTTTGAACAAACCTCTAATTTACATATGTAAGGGAGATTCCCTAGCAGAGAAAAGAGAGACGCATATCCAGGTATCTTAAAGGCATTTTTAGGTAAACAGTCCTCTCCCGCATTCATTGAAATACTTCCACCAATCATTTATGTTTGGTGGGTGTATGCCTTGCCCACGTATCCAGGTATATCACCTTTTTCACCCAGTGTACAGAACTTTGAGGTGGCAAAAAGTTAGTTTTTGTCAGAGTTTTGTCCACTCAGCCATCGCAGCGCTCAGTGGTGGAAAGTAACTAAGTATGTGTACTCAAGTAAACTTTGTTGGGGGGTATTTTTTAACTTTACTGGAGTATTTCCAATTGTCTATACTTTTTCTTCTACTCTACTACATCTCAGAGGAAAATATTGTACTTTTACTCCACTACGATTATTTGTAAACTTTGTTACTAAAGTTTTGTAGGTTTTGATTATTATTACAAAAAACATGCATTAACCACTTCAGCCCTATATATACTTTGGCCAATTCAAAAGCCAATCTACAAGCTCACAACACGTTGCGATACTACGCATTGTGAGCTTGTAGATCGGCTATTTTCAAAGGATCTGTGAAATGGACATTCTGCATAATGAGTACTTTTTACTTTTGGTACTTTAAGTATATTTTGATCACAATACTTTTGTACTTTTATTCAAGTAAACCTTTACATTTTGGTATTGATACTTTTACTTAAATGTAAAAGAAGTACTTCTTCCATCACTGACAGCGCCAAAAAACGTTCTCGCTGACATGTTGTTTTTTGTATGCAGTATTGTCTTTATGTTGTGTTGTATATTGTTGTGTTTTTCTGTTGAACAGACTGTGACATGGACAATAAAAACGGATTAGGATTAGTATTATCCTACTAATGATCCCATTGCATCAAAGTCAAAACATAAAAAAAGATAAAATAATACAAGAGAAGCATATGTGATTCCAAAATGTAATTCTGATGTGTACTTCACATTAAAAGTGAACCGTTCCCTGGTCCATTACTTTTTACACTGTCATATGAAATGACCACTGTGTTGACATAGCTTTCATGCCAGAGACAGTATATCTCTGCTGTCCGGCAGAAACCAGCTAACTCCAAGATGTACATTTTTCAGGAAATGACAAAAACAAAACAAAAAGTTTTTGTCCATCATTGATAAGAACAGCTGAATGGACCTCCAAGCTCACAATGAGGGGGTGGAGCCTGGAGTCAGCAAAACCAGCTAACTCCACCCCCCTTTGGTGGAGTTAGCAAAACGTTTGAGGACCCAATGGAGTTGGCTGGTTTTGTCAGAAGCGCTTTTTAATACTTTTCATTGGTTCAATATTTTTTTTTACCAACACACAGAAGATGTAAAGGGTGTTCAATAGGCTGTATGCACAGCAGCCATTTTGGAGAGAAATTGGGCCTCTTCTTACAGGCTTCTTACAGCCTTTCTTCACAGGTGTTACCTATGACACTAATGAAGGCTCTGTTCCATTCTGGTCAAACAGAGGTCAGGGTGCTGATATTGTGCATGTTGGCTCACAAGAAACACTAGTGTGTCTCAAAGTGTGGTCCAGGGACCCTTGAGGGGGTGTAACTCTGAGAGTGTACACATGGAACCAAATGGACCCTCCTGGGTCCATTTGGTTCCATTTGTACACTCTCAGAGTTATGGGGTCGTGGAAATTAAAAGTTTGAGAACCACTGTGCAACACTAAATGGAACAGAGCCTTCATTAGTATCATTGGTAACACCTGTGAAGGAAGCAAGGAAGAGACCCAATTTCTGTCCAATATGGCTGCTGTGCATAGAGCCTATAGCACTGATTTATGGACAAAACAAACAATATATTAGATTGTATTGTGGTCAGTGAAGCTGCAAAAACTGACAACTGAACCTACTGAATGACTAAAGACATACATGGTTCATATGTCAAACAGCATATATGCATCACGTATTCCATCCATTTGGTTACATGTGTTTACTCTAATACAGCGGTTCTCAACCTCTGGGCCGGCCCGGGGCCCACAGGTTGAGGGCCGTGAGCAGTTGTGTTACGTAACTAAGTACATGTACTCAAGTACTGTACTTAAGTACAATTTTGAGGTATTTTTTTTACTTCCTTATTCCTCTGCTTCTATTAACAATTTTCAATACTTTTGCTTCTACCCCACTACATCTCAGAGGGGAAAAAAATACTTTTACTATATGAAAACTTTAGTTACTAGTTACTTTGTAGATTTTGATTATTATTACAAAACAAACATACGTTAACCACTTCAGCCCTACTATATACACTTCGGCCATTTGGAAATAGCAGATCTACAAGCTCACAATGCGTCGCGCTGCGACGCATTGTGAGCTTGTAAATCAGATATTTTCAAACGTTTTTTTCATGCATTTTCATGGTGTAGTCCCTTTAAAAAAATTAAAACATGGCAAAGTTCTTCATAATAGGCAAAACCCTGATTTAATTAATGCAAAAATAATGCTATCATCAAAATGTGTTGCACATCAGGAGTCCAGTAGCTGTACATGGTCCTGTAAATATTTTGACCGCTCATTTTGTCCGTGGTAAAAGTCACGATTATGAAAATGTCCAACGCGAGCTGGCATGGTGACGTACACTGCTCAAAAAAAAGATTTTATTGATAATATTTATAGCATTAATATAAATAATGTGAGGGAAAAAAATGAATGGTAGGCTATTTATTTTCTTAGAAAACTTTTTTGTCCTTGTGATACCGATACACATGAACTTAACCCATTAAGACCTGGGACGCATCTGTGTCATTTTTTGATTTCTTTAGGCTATTCAAAAATAGCAGATATACAAGCTCATAGCGCGGCACCGAGTGCAGCACTATGAGCTTGTAGATCTGCTATTTTTGTAAAATTGTTGTAAAAATTTTTTTTTTGCAAATCTTTGAATATATATCAACTTTCAAGCCCTGGTCCAGAAAAGGTTGAGAACCACTTGCTCTGATAGTTACATTAACGCAATGGATTTGACTGATGCTAATATAGGTTCCTGGTATCCTATAGTTTCACATGTACAGACTATTATTTTGATAGTATATTGTTTAGACTGATACTAGGTTCATTGTTGAGCTGTGATCCTAGTTTACTGAGGCACTACACTGTCTCTCTGCTTTCTATTCTATGTCTGATAAATGATAATAATAACAAAAATAATAATAATAATCGTGGTGGAAGAAGTACTCAAAATATTTGACTTAAGTAAAAGTAGAAATACCACAACATAAAAACACTCTGTTACAAGTAAAAGGCCTGTGTTCAAAATGTTACTTGAGTAAAAGTACAAAAGTATTGGCATCAACATATGCTTAAAGTACCAAAGGTAAAAGTACTAAAATGTTTGAAAAGAGCAGATCTACAAGCTCACAACGCGTGAGCTTGTAGATCATCAATGTGACGCGTTGTGAACTTGTAGATAGTCTATTTTCAAATAGCCTATGTATAAAATAGGGCTGAAGTGGTTAATGTATGTTTAATAATATAATAATTTCTATCTGTAGTAACTAAAGTTTTCAAATAATTGTAGTAGAGTAAAAGTACAATATTTGCCTCTGGAGTAGAAGTAAAAGTACAGAAATTTGGAAATAATTCAGTAAAGTAAAAATACCACACAATTGTACTTAAGTACAGTACTTGAGTAAATGTACTTATACTTTACACCACTGATAATAATAAATGCCTACATTGTAAATTGTGTACGGTGTTAAGCTTACCTTCAGAGGGGGGATATGTTCAAACAGTGGAGCTCCTTGTGCTTAAGCCCAGCTTGAGAGACACTCATACTGTAGGTTCCTGGAGATGCTACATATGTCAGAGTGTGTCAGTCTGTCCGCGGTGTGTGTGTTTGTGTGCAAGTGTGTCAGTCAGCTTGGAGGCGTGCGGTCTTTACCTGCCTGCCTCCTGTGCATTGCTCCACCTCTCTCTCTCTCTCTCTCTCTCTCTCTCTCTCTCTCTCTCTCTCTCTCTCTCTCAGGTGAGGCAGGGTGGGAGGGAATTAATTAAACGGTCACATGGTTGTAGACAGGTGTGTCCTCTCCCTCAGACTCATTAGACTATATTTCTGTTACATATTCACTGAATCCTTCCAGCAACAGACACATAAGTTTTAGGGATAGTTCACCCCCCAAAAAAGGTTATTTTTTTCTATGGATTAGTCACCCCATGGAGATTTGAGTTCATGGATATTTTTTTGTTTTTGTCGCATTCTTAAGACAATAATTTGATGACCAGCGGACCGGTAGGCAGCGATTCCGGTAGGAGACACAAAGGAGACTCTTTGTGTCTCCTACCGGAACCGCTGCCGGTCATCAAATTATTGGCTTAGGAAAGTGACAAAAACAAAAAAACAACCATGGGGTGACTAATCGATAGAAAAAAAAGTCATTTTGGGGGTGAACTATCCCTTCAAGCCATCTTCATACTGTCTTTTATATTCCCAGGATCAATAAAGAACTGTCTGTCTGTAAAAAAAAAAAAATCATCTCCGGCCTGGTCTCGCCTGTATTTCCTCAGTGTACAATAATTTAACTCTGATTGTGTACAAACGGAACCCAGTAAAGGTCCCTTTGGTTCCGAACTATCAGTTGCCCCCCCTAATGAAGGCTCTGTTCCATTCTGGTCAGACGGAGTCAGGCTGTCAGGGTGCTGATATTGTGCATGTTGGCTCACTGGAAACACTCCCAAACGGCCCTTTACGGGTGTGTTATGGGGGTCGTGGAAAACTGAAATTCAAAAATCTGAGAACCACTGTGCTGCACTAAATGGAACAGAGCCTTCATTAGTATCACTGGTAACACCTGTGAAGGAAGCGATAATATGGCTGCTGTGCATAGAGCCACTTAGCAGCAGTATGTACATGAGGTTAGACGTTAAGGTGTGAAAGATTATCAGCCTGTTGTACAAGAGATAAAGTTCAAACTGAGTCTCAACACAT
Source organism: Gymnoscopelus microlampas (assembly GCF_963454915.1). Classification (NCBI taxonomy): domain Eukaryota; kingdom Metazoa; phylum Chordata; class Actinopteri; order Myctophiformes; family Myctophidae; genus Gymnoscopelus; species Gymnoscopelus microlampas. The sequence goes on from NC_139944.1 coordinate 3,288,152, forward strand.
TGAATAGAATCAGACATGTCTCTATTGTCAATTTCTCAGACTAATGGGATGCACTGCGATGGCAAGGAGAGGCAGGGTGTCTAAAGTCTAAAGACACACACACGCACGCAGTGCCTTGATGAAGCTGCTTGCATTTTAATAGCACGGTGCGGCGCATATCAAAGCGCTGCCGTTCTACAATGACTGTTTGTCTCTCTTCCTCTCCCCCTAATCCTCCATTTCCACATGAAACAGTGTTCCGGGGTGTTGAGCCTCTGCATCTTCACAGGAGCAGACAGCCTTCCTCTGCTAGAACCATCATCAAAACACACACACACACACACACACACACACACACACACACACACACACACACACACACACACACACACACACACACACACACACACACACACACACACACACAATATTCATTACTGGTTGTGTCTTTGCATTGTTTTTTGGGTTAGGGTAACCTGCCCCCTCCCATCTGAAAAGTGTTTGGGTTTCCACTGGGTGTATCGACTGGATCATAAATGCAGTCCGGAGACTTTCTTATTATTTCTCACCCGCACACGCCTGCAAACACACATACTGTACTCGTACACTCGTACGACAAGATTTTACACACAAGCGCACGTACACACACACAGGTTGGTATTACTGTAATTGTACAACAAGGACAACAACATTTTAGGACTGTGATTCTAGAAATGTCATGTGTCAATTGTTTTGCCGAAAATAGCAGATCTACAAGATCGCAACGTATGTGAGCTTGTAGATCTGCTATTTCCCCCACAACACCACAAGGCATAGCAGTGGCGGCCAATTAATGGTTCCACAAATCTAAAGCCCATTTGTTTTCCCCATTGAGATTTCCGAAAATATTGATATAAATCATTTTAAGCCTGGAGCCAAGCCATCCAGAGATTCATGACCATAAAACATTTGATTCTGTGATAAATTATTTTTTAAATATTTAATTATATTATATACTATATTTAATGAACACCCTTTGTTTTGCGTTTTTCAAATATATATATTTTTAAATAATCACATGTTTTATGCTCATGAATCACCAGGAGCCTGGGTGGCTTGGTTCCAGGCTTAGAATAATTAATCTTAATATTTTCTGAAATCTTTATGGGAAAAATGTATGGGCTTTCAATTTGTGGAACCACAAAATCCTAACCCCAGCCGGATTATTCCCCCCTAATTGTACTCCCAATATTTCTTTTTTAAACCATAAAACAAACATTCTTCTTGTGAGGATCAGGAAAATACCCCTTCCAATATTTATTTCTGAAAATCTACTGGACTACACTACTACACAAGTACAGTACACACGCACGCGCGCACGCACGCACGCACGCACGCACGCACGCACGCACGCACGCACACACACACACACACACACACACACACACACACACACACACACACACACACACACACACACACACACACACACACACACACACACACAGGCACTTCCATCCAGTTATGTCATAGAGACTGTACAAGTCAACGCAGCAACTGAATGTAAATGTGAGAGATTTCAGGTCAGAGCTTGTCGGCTGTTGACTGATCAAAGTGGTGTGTGTGTGTGTGTGTGTGTGTGTGTGTGTGTGTGTGTGTGTGTGTGTGTCTGTCTGCCTGTCAGCACACACACACACACACACACACACACACACACACACACACACACACACACACACACACACACACACACACACACACACACACACGCACACACACATGTTGCTATAAAAACAGGCTATCCCACTTAACCCTGGCTATAGTTTGGTGGGGTGTTAATGTGGCCTGCTACACAACCTTGAACCTTATATTACAGTAACTTGTTGACCACAGTCCCCCAGGGCTCTGTACTAGGCCCCCTCCTGTTTTCGCTCTGCACTAAATATCTTACCAACAAATTGCCGATTTACACGCTCAAAGCTTGTGAGCTGAGTAGATTCGGGCCGCTGTCAGAGCACTGAACGAGGACATAAACAAAATGAATAAATAAAATAAAAACATGTGTGTAACCAGTGTTAATTTCATCAACTAAAACTATGACGAAAAATGCCCGTTGACTACCTTTATTCATAAAAACTAAATAAAAACTAAGCTATGATGACAAAAACTATGACAATGACACTTTCGTCAACAAATACAAACGTTAGTGAGGGTCTAGTGGAGATCCAGTAGAACTAAGACAAGTCATCGCAGCCCGGAAATAGCCGATCAAAAAGCTCACAATAGCTTGTAGATTGGCTATTTTTGGGATGCAGCCAAGTGTAAATCAGCCATTACGACGCCATCACGGCCCGCCAAAATATATTTTAGTAGACTAAATCAGCTGTAGATTTACTTAAATCTTATGATATTCAGTCAACCAAAACTAGACTAAAACATTTCAAATGACTAAAATGTTAATACAACTAAATGGAAGTTTATTCAAAAGTCTATGACTAAAAGTAAACACTGGCTGTAACTGACATGACTCTCATTCTATGTGTATGTATGACTCCTTTGAACATTGATTGAAACACTGCTGCTATTGATTAGATATGTATATGCATATTTCCTGCACATGTTTTGGAACTGCTGCTAATTTATAAGCTTTGTACCTACCTATATTTGTTTCTCATTGTATAGTTTTATTATATTATTGTCTCCGGCGTGGCGAGAGAGTATGTTTTGCACCCTGTCCGTCCTTCCGTGTGTCCGTGTGTCCGTCCGTGTGTCCTGTCCGTCCGCGAGCAGCTAATCTCCGGCACCGTTGGCCCGGACGCTGCGAAACTGTGCACACACACTTCCTGGATGCCAATCAGGCCTCACGCCACCAGGAGGCCGATTTGTGCAAAACCCTTTTTTTTTATATTATTCCCACAGATCATATCCAAACGTCATGCAAATCGGTACACAGTATAGTCATGTGATCAACACGGATCTGTCCAATTTACCATATTCCATCCTCATTGGCTAAGGTTGGCTTCCAAAGTTTGCAGGATTGGTCCGTTTTGAACAAAATGCCTCAAATTATGCACGCAGCTTGCGATTTCCGTGAAATTACACACACACATTCCCACTAGGCCGAGGAAGAAATGTCGCCCTTTTCACATTGGCCTGTTATAGCGCCACCAGCAGGTCTAATTTAGCAAAACACATTTTTGGCACAAAATGTCTCAAATCATGAATGCAGTGTCCGACTGCGTGCAAGGCCTAAGAATAAATGGCACCCTTTTTACATTGGCCTATTGTAGCGCCACCAGGAGGCCACAATAACCTACCTGACCTGGCGGACACCTGTGCTCCGAGGAGCACTTTTTCTAGTTTTTTCTTCTCTTACTTAATATGTTATTACGTTTAGGATGTTGCACAATTATTTGCAGAACAAGTCGGAACAACATTTTGTTGCTTGTACTTGTATAAGTTAGTGACGACTGACAAAATAAAACTTGAGAATGTTCACCCCAGAAGCTGTGCTGTTTGCACCAAGCAGTTGATGGCGGACTCGACTAAACTCGAAACATTTAGTCCTTGTCCATTGATATCTTTAGGCTC